>NW_024080942.1:1733190-2080307 GCF_003009895.1 Hyaena hyaena
CCCCCCCCCCCCCCCCCCCCCCGCACCTATGCCAGGCTGGGCTCCCCACTGCCACCTCCAGGTTTCCGGCTGCTGCAGGGGTGACCTTTGGTGCCCACAGGACATTTCCTCTGACCCCAGCAGCCTCCTGGGGTTCTGCACCTGACAGGCTCCCCTCACACTTGGTCCAGATCTTTGGTTTACCCTAAAGGTAGGCGCATACGTTCCATTTCACAGCCGCTCCGTATCCGGTGTGGGCTCCTGCCCTAGAAGACCACACACAGAGTGGGCACCAGAGCAGGTTCAGGCGGCCCCGGGAGGGCTGGTCCGAGTTGCGGGCGGGGCCGCTGGGGTTGAGCAGGCTCCCTGGATTGCTGAGGTCTTCCGTTAAGTGCCTACGTGATCGTTGCACTTGGACGTTATTTGGAAGCACTGTGTCTGTGAGTCATGGGCTGAGGGGCTGTGATCTCACTCCAGAGGCCAGAGGGGGCCTCAGGTGCAGCCACACACTTGCACATCTTCGACTTTCATTGGTTTTTGTTCAGTTTATTTAAAATTGCTCTATAATTTACCACTTGTGTGTATTTAACCCACTTGTGTGAAAAAAAAAATCTTTCATTATACCTTTGTTCCTAAATTTTGTGCTGTTTGAGTCTCTGTTGGCGGAAATACAAGTCCGTCTCAGCCCAGTGCCAGGCTAGCCCATGGGCAGGTCAGTGGCTGGGCCCTGAGGGGTGGGGGGGCCGGAGCTACTGTATCTGCAGCTTGGTGGCACCCCAGGAATAACCGCGGGCCCCGGTGGGAGTGTGGTCGGGCCTGGGTCCCTGTGTGGGCAGCGCTGGGCAGGGGCGAGCTCGGTCAGGCCGCCTCTTCTGTGCTGGATGCCAGACCTTGCCCTGTCCACAGCTGGCTCAAGGGTGCGTCTGTGGAGGTGGGCATCTGATCCAAACAGTTGTTTCCTGAGGTTTTGAGGAGGTAGATGGCTTAGCAAACATTTTACTCAACATGGGTTATTTCTTTGCTGTACGTGAAATCTCGGCTATTAAAAGCCTTCGTCAGTGGTGGAAGTAGATCCGTGCTGTACAGACCCTTCACCCAGGGTCCACGCGGTGAGTGACCCGAGGTAAAAGATGAACTTAGGGCACCCGGCTGGCTCAGTTGGAAGAGTATGCAACTCTTAACCTCGGGGTCGTGAGCTCGAGCCCCATGTTGGGTGTAGAGATTGCCTAAAATAAATAAAAATTAAAAAACAGAAGGTGAACTTGTCCTGTGAACAGGATTCCTTGGAGGAATCGCTGTCCCCTTGCGTGTGGAGTCCCTGGTGGAGGGCAGCTGGGCACCCTTAGGTCACCCATCGGGCGTGTGCTTCCCCGGTTGGCCCGGCTGAACGCCCGAGAGCAAGCCGTGCTGTGAAGTCTCATAATCCAGGGGGAGAAGCCCCCGACAGAGACGGGTCCTGCATGGACACCAGCGAAGCAGTCCTGGAGGGGTGCACGGCCGTCTCGGAGAAGGGCATTCCCAGCGTTTCTCCCCCAGGGAACGTCCCCAGGCAGCAGAGCGGCCCTCTGTGTGCCAAGGGCATCACCTCAGGCAGCCCGCTGTAGGGACGGCGCCCAGCGCCTGGGTTGTGGCCATGTGGGTACAGAGAACCGGCAGCTGGCCTGCGCCTCCCCTCGGCGGGCACTTGGTGTCTGGGGCAGTAAGGTGTGGGCGACTGGAGAGCAGGGCCCCTGTGGTGGTTTTCCAGGCAGCTCCCGTGCTCACTGGGGGGGTGTGGGGAGAGGGCACTGTAAGCAGAGAGCCNCTGGGGCAGTAAGGTGTGGGCGACTGGAGAGCAGGGCCCCTGTGGTGGTTTTCCAGGCAGCTCCCGCCCTCCCTGGGAGGGCCCATGGGGTGTGGGGAGAGGGCACTGTAAGCAGAGAGCCGGTTCCCTGACGCTGGACCCAAGCCCGTGGGGGCAGTTCCTGCAGAGCATGAGTTGGCTGAGACCCCAGGACTGGCGGGCCGGAGAAGCGGCTCTCGCTTCCTGCTTATCCTCGAGGGGCCTGGGGATGGGAGCAGGGCACGTGGTTCAGGCGAGGTCGGACCTGTTTGAGGCCCATTGCCATGTGGCTCCCCCATCCTGCTTCAGAGGCCCTCTGCCGTTGACCTGCCTTCAGTAGGACTGAGCCGGAGGCTGGTGCAGCTGGCAGTGCCCACACGGCAGCCGGGCAGAGGTGGCGCATTGCCGATGCCACTCTGGTGACACGCTTTCCGGTCCTCAAGAAGCAAACCGTCAGGATGCAGTTGATGGGAAGACAGGTCCCCAGCCTGTGAAGGGGGTCTGGCAGCTTGGGGGGGGGCGTCTTCTTAGCTGCCTTTCCTGACCTGGTGTTGGGTGCAGGTCACAGCCAGGGTTCCATGGGGCAGGGCACAAGGGGATCTTCTGCAGTGTGGCCCCCCTCAGCCCAGGCGTGGGGAGCTCACCAGCTGGACACGCGAGAGATGACGAACGAGCTCAGGCTTCACCGGAACCGGCCTCTCTTGTCGCTGGAGGTGACCGACCGCCTCTGCCTGAGCCAGGAGAGAGGACAGATGACCCCGGGCAGGCATCCTCACACCTTCCCCACCAGGCCTGTGGGACGGCTCAGCATTCCTGGAGGACGTCTGGGAATCGAGGGGTGCTCTGGAGGGCTCTTCCCCAGGACCGTTGTGCCCCGCCTTCCTCTAGGCTGGATCGCAAGCAGCAGTTCCTGCGGGGGCTAGCCGTGGCTCTGACCCTTCCTAGGCTTGGTCCACACCCGCTGAGGGGCAGCTGTCAGCCCACTCAGGCCCCCATCCTGTGGCGAATGAGTGCAGGGCTTGGCAGCTTGAGCTGGCCCTGGCGGACCCATTGCCTGCAGCCTGGAGGTGGCGAGCCACCGGCCCCTACTCTGCCCGGGGACCCGCCCACTGTTGCTCGGGTCCAGCCAAGGGGAGATCCCGAGCTCCCTCTCCTTGGGCTGGACAGCTGTGGAGGGAGCCGGCCCCCCGGGGGCTCCCCCTTGTGCGGACCTCCAGGTTGCAGAGGCCTGGGGGCTCCCCCTCCCTTGCCCCTGCTGGCTCAGGACTATCGGAAGCCAGAGGCCCGTTTGGGTGAGGGCAGCCCCTCAGGCAGTACGGGTTGGCCTTGTGCCCCAAGAAGAGGAGGGGGCAGGAGGACTGGGGGCAGCCTGGGCCACCCACCACGCCCTTGCTCTGAGGTCAGTCAGTCCCTCCTCTCAGTAGCCAGGCTCACCCCTAGGGGCGGGCAGTGCCCACGGCCAGAACAAGGCTGGGAGCCTGGTGGGTCAGCTGTCCTGCTTCCCGGGTCCTGCCTTTCTCAGGAACGGGGTCTGAGCCAGGCTTCGGGGCACGCACTGCCAGCACCCTGGGATAGGGGTTGCTGTGTCAGAGGGTCTGGGGGCCCGAGTGAGGTGGGTCACACGTAGGAAGGGCAGATGGGGCTGTTCATCCTGATGGAGGGCTTCCCTACCCTGGGCCACCACCCTGCAGGGGCTGGATGTGAGGTGCCAGAGCTTAGCTGGGAGGTAGGTGGGGTGAATTCGTGTTAACAGTTTCCAGGGTGAGTTGGCCCTCCTGGGGAAGGGTGGGGGCTGTTTCCAAAGGCAGGGAGCGCCTGGGGGAGGCGCAGCCCCTGCAGCAGCTTAACGCCCCCGTCCACGCCCCCGCCCCCGGGCTGGCCTGGGAGCCCTCGGCGCCCGCCTGCGGATGGCGGATCAGCCGAGGGTGAGCCCTCCCCCTTGGAGCTTTGGGGAGGAGGGAAGGGTTTATCTGGCGGCGGCGCGGGCCTTTGGGGGAGCAGAAGCGCATCTGCCTGTCCAGCCTTCCCGCCGCTGCTCCGGGCTCAGCTGTGTGCACATGCACTGGTGGCAGCCAGGTGCCCCCTGGGGCCGTGACCCTGCACGGGGGTCCTGAGCGCCGGCTGCGCTGCTGCCCCCATGAGCACGCCTGGGTGTCCCCGCTTGCAGCGCTGAGCCACCGCCGAGGTCCGAGGTCGGAGCTGCGGGCCGGCCGCCATGCACTGGGCCTGGGCCACCGTGACCCTCCTCCTCCTCCTCGGGGGCATCGGGGCGCGGCGGGAGCCCAGGAGGCTGCGGCAGCCCGGGCAGCGCCCTGAGCGCCCTCCCGCCACCACGTCCAACAGCGAGGGGCTGCCAGGCTCCCCCAAGGTACCGGAGGGCCGGCTGCACGTGGGTGTGGGTGTGCACGCCCTTTATAGGCTTCGGGGGGGGCCTTGGCTCTGCAGGCGTCCCCATCCTGTCTCCACAGAGTGGGACATGAATTTGGGCAGGATTTGCAGCAGCTGCTACCAGGGCAGCCGTGGGTCCCCCCAGGCCCAGGGCGAGGGGAGGGGGAGGGGGAGGGGGGCTTCCCAGGGGGTTACAGTGACACCTTTGAAGGCCCAGGTTCCACACGCTGCCATTTGGTGTGATTGCTAATTCAGGGGTGGGTGGGGAGGAGTTCCCGACTCCTCGCTGGGAACCTGGGTCCCCCACAACTTGAGTGGCTGGAGAGGCCAAGGCTAGCCCGGACCTTATGCTTCCTGGAGGTCCTTGCCGGGACCTCTCACTGCGTAGCCAGCACCCCCTCTGGCCCCTGCCACAGGCTGCATTCTGGTTATTGGAGTCCCTCTGGCCCCAGCCTGCCCCTGGGGTCCCCTCGGAGACGAAAGATCCCCTCACCTACCTCAGCCCTGGTCCTCCACCCTCTGGGGCCTAGTATCTCCAGAGGGGGTCTTGGAGCTGACGCCAGCAGCACAGGCCTGGTGGCTTCTTGCAGCTGCCCGCCTGGGGGCCGCAGGACTGGGAAGGGAGAGGCGGTTTCTGGGGCGGGTCCCCCACCCCCCAGCCCTCCCGCCTTTGATCCTGGCCTCCCGCCTCCCAAGGGCGTCTCTGCGGCGGCCAGCCAGGCTGCTCTCAGCCCACGCGGCCCGTTGGAGCCCGAGGCCCAGTGTTCCAGATGGGCGGGCTGAGCCAGAGAGAAGCGGGCTACCCGCAGCCTCTGGGGCAGGCGCGGGCGACGACGCACGGGGTCTTGAGCAATCCCGGCCAGTCACCCGGGCGAAGGTGCTTAGCGGCCGTTCGCTGCCCCGCCTGGCACGAGTCAGTCCAGGGACAGGCAGGAAAATCTCTCTTCCAGGAGTGGTCTCCGTGGGTGGGGGCTGCAGTGGGACCCATGCCCCGGACGCTGCGGCTCCTGCTCTTCCTGCTGGGGGTGAGCCCATCCTCCACTTGCCCCGGCCCCTTGCAGCCCTTGCCCCCAGGACACCACTGATGTGCTTGTGTCTCAGGGCTCCTGGGTCCCTCAGGTGTGGCCCGGGGGGCGGGGGGCAGCCAGGAGTTCAGGCAGATATCAAGATATGCAAGGAACCAGGACATTCTGAAGTTCTTCTTTTTTTTTTTTTTTTAATTTTTTTTTAATGTTTATTTCTGAGAGAGAGAGACAGCGTGAGCAGGGGAGGGTCAGAGAGAGAGGGAGACACAGAATCCGAAGCAGCTCCAGGCTCTGAGCTGTCAGCACAGAGCCCGACGCGGGGCTCGAACCCACAAACCGTGAGATCATGACCTGAGCCGAAGTCGGACGCTTAGCCGACTGAGCCACCCAGGGGCCCCCTTTTCTTGTTGTTTATTTTTGAGAGACAGACAGACCATGAGCGGGGGAGGGGCAGAGAGAGAGGGAGACACAGAATCGGAAGCAGCTCCGGCTCCGAGCTGTCAGCACAGAGCCCGATGTAGGACTCGAGCTCACAAACTGAGATCATGACCTGAGCTACAGTCAGACGCTTCACCGACTGAGCCCCCAGGTGCCGGACACTCTGAAGCTCTTGGTGTCCCTCTCTTCTCTGGGTGGGGCCCAGACCAGGGGTGGGAGGTCCCCACCCTATCCCGTCCCCCCTGGGATAGAGACCTGGTCGGGTCTGCTGAGAAGAGGCCCTGGCTTTCCCGAGTCAGGAGACAGCACCCGCCCCAGGAGCCTGGCTCTTGCCGTGGAAGGGCCTGAGGACTGGCTGATGGCCTGGACCCTGGGTCAGGCCGCTCAGCCTGCCCTGCCTGGGTCAGCCCGAAGAGAGCGGCCAGGGCTCTGCTGGCCCCATGGTGGTGGCTCTCTCCCAGCCAGGCCAACATCTGCAGTGTCCCTGCCTATTTTATGAGCTTCCTGTTTGAGCCTGGCATGCAGACTTCCTTGGAGACAGGCAGATTCTCTCCCCAGCCTACACCCCTTACTCGGCGGGATGTTCTCCTTCCTTGACTCTGGGGCTTAAGGGGCTCCTGCCTTTCCTGCCTGCCCTGGTGCAGAAACTGGACTTAGGAGGGGGTGACGGGAGGGGACGGGGCACGGTCTTAGGCTGCTCTGCTCTGGGCCTCCCAGCCCTTGCTCGAACAGTGCGGTGGACTGTCCAGCTGCGGCCTGGGTCAGAGCCGAGAGCAGGGCCCGCTGGAGGGCCGAGGCCGCCAGCTCACACACCCGATGTCCAGCACAAAGCGAGGCCTGCGCCGCTCCTCTCTCTGGTTCTGCATGGCTCTGGGACTCTCGAGAAGCCCCCCCAGAAAACTCGCTGCTGCTCTTTACTGCCCACCTTAGCCAGGGCCAGGCCTCTGCTGGGACTTGCGGGGCTGGCCTTGCCTGTACACAGGTGTGCCTTCTGCTTCGGAACAGGGTCCCGTGGGAGGGGATATAGTCACTCTAATACAGACCCCAAACCAAGGCGCCTGGACATCAGGCGCTGGCTTTCACAAAGGCCCCAAGCTCTTGTCCCGTGTCTCATCCCGCTCTGGGCCCCCAGGGGTGGCCTGCAGCACCCCGTTGCTGTTTTCCTTGTGTGTGCCCTGAGTCCTGCCCGAGGCGGCCGGGGCCCTGAGGTTCCTTGCTGTCTGCTGGGGGCAACGAGGCAGGACTCGTTAGCGCCCTGTGGCCAGCACACTAGCCCTGTCCCCTGGCCCTGCAGCCACCTGAGGCCCTGGGGCCTGAGTTCTCGGATGCCCACATGACATGACTGAACTTTGTCCGGCGGCCAGATGATGGGGCCTCGAAGAAACGGTGCCGGGGCCGGGACAAGAAGTCGGTGAGCCCCGGGGTGTAAACCCAAGAGAGGGTGGCTGTGGCTCCAACTAGGACCCTCACTGTCTCTTGCCTCCCCCCAGCGAGGCCTCTCTGGCCCCCCAGGGCCTCCTGGGCCCCCTGGGCCCCCAGGCCCCCCCGGTGCAGCAGTTAACCGGGAGGCCCTGTTGCGAGAGTTTCAGGAGATGCTGAAAGGTGAGGCCCTGTCCCCGATTCTTCCTGCTGGGCCCTGGGGTGGGGGTGGGGGATCCCCAGGTGCCTGCCTCACTTTTCCCCCACAGAGGCCACTGAGCGCCGGTTCCTGGGGCTGCTGGGCCCCTTGCTGCCTGAAGGGACAGGCGGGCGGGTGGCTGAGGCCTTCCACTGTGGACTGAAGGGCCCCGTGGTGGTGGACGAGAAGACCCTGGTGGAGCTGCACGGCTTCCAGGCTGTGAGTGGGCTTGGGGGTCGGGGGGCCCTGGTCCACTTGGGGTGTCTGGTCCGCTTGGGGTGTCTGCTGCAGGCCTCCCTCACACACCAGCATGGGCCAGCGGAGGGGGGGCGTGGTGCCGGGTCGGCTCCCCACCACCGAGCGGGGCTCTCAGCCAGCCCGGGACAGCCACCCAGTACGCATATGCGGGTGCAGGTGACCTGGGCCCCGGTTAGCAGGTCTCGTGTGCTGTGACTTCGGGTGGGGTCCGAGGTGGCCAGGAGGCAGGGATACCTTTCCAGGTGGGGGCTCTTGAGGGTTCACTGGAGCCTGTGCCCAGAGGCCCAGGTGGGCAGAGACACGTAGGTCACCCTCCGCCCCCATCTTGCCCACCTGGGGCCTGCTTGGCGCCTCCCCCAGGCTGGACGTGCAAGCTGAGGGCCCAGGCCCTGTAGCTGCCCCCCTGCCGTCCCTGCAGCCCACTGCCCAGGGCGCCCTCCTGCGGGGCTCCGGCGTGAGCCTGGCCTCGGGCCGGTTCACAGCCCCAGTGACTGCCATCTTCCAGTTCTCTGCCAGCCTGCACGTGGGTGAGTGGGGCCGGCCCCCAGATGCCTCCTTCTCCAACCCCACCTCCGGGGGGTCTCACCCAGGCCCATGCCCCACCCTCCCCCCGCCCTCAGCCGCTCCTGGGCCTGCATCTGGCCGTGTGTCCTGAAGCCCCCCAGCCCTCGCCCCTGCCCCTCTCTGCTCTGTCCTTCCTGCGGGCTGCTGCAGGCTGGGCCTGTCTCCACAGACCACAGGGAGCTGCAGGGCAGGGCACGGCCGCGGGCTCGGGACACAGTGCGGGCGCTCGTCTGCATTGAGTCCCTGTGTCATCGACACATGTGAGTGGGCCTTCCCGGGGGGCACCCTTAATGCTGGGGGGCGGGTCGCAGGGGGTGGTGCCCAAGTGTCGACTGCACTGTGTAGGGGGTGGGGTCCTGGCCCCACAGCCAGCTGTGCCCTCACCCTCGTCCTGCGGCGCCCCGTGCAGGTCCCTGGAGGCCATCTCGGGCCTGGAGAGTCGTGGCAGGCTCTTCACCGTGCAAGTTCAGGGCCTGCTGCACTTGCAGGTGAGGCTGCGGGGCTGGACGGGGTGGGAGGAGCCTAGACCCAGAGCATCGACCTGGCACTGCCCAGCATCAGCCAGGCGACCCCTGGGGCGGGTGCTGCGTGGTGGGGCTTGAGCTGCATCCTCCGTACATTCCCTCTGGGCAGGCGGGTGCCGTGGGTGGTGACGTCCACTGTGGGGTGTCTGCAGGCCGGACAGTACGTCTCCGTCTTTGTGGACAATGGCTCCGGGACTACCCTCACGATCCAGAGTGGCTCCAGCTTCTCCGGCCTGCTCCTGGGCACCTGAGGGCCAGACAGGGGCCAGGAGCAGCTGCTGGGCCTGTACCCCCCGCCCCGCCCCCGTCCTCTGCAAAACCTGTGGTCACAGCAGTAAAGAGCTCTCAGCCCTCCCCATCGCCTGGTCACTGTGTAGTCACGGAGGTGGGGGTGCAGGTGTGGCCCTGGAAGGACATGTGGCCTCACGTCCAGCCTTGGAGGCAGCAGTCTGTGGGCACCTGGAGGGCGGGGGGCCCAGACCTGTTCAGCACTAGAAGTCCCGGAAGTTGGTCAGATGGTGGCCGGATGCCTGCTGTGCCTGTCTGGGGTGCAAGGGCAAGGTGGGGAGCCCTTGGGAGGGCCATGTCCTGTGGAGGCAGGTGCAGGGAGCACACGGGTGTGTCCCACGCACAAGGTTGAACACGCGTGTGCGGGCCACCAGCGCCACGCGTGAACCCGGGGGCCACTCCTGCCCACTTCTGGGTGCTGAGTGCACATGTGTTTGCGGGGTGGGGCTGGGGCGGGGCCCAGGCCGGCAGGGCACCTCGCTAACTCCCCACCTCTCCTTGGTGGCTGCCACATCAGGTGGATGCAGACTCCAGGTGGGGTGGCCAAGGCCCCGCCTGCCGGTCCCGGGCAGGTCTGGGGCCCTCTATCCCTGCCCCATTCTGGCTCCAGCAAACCCAGACCAAAGAATGTAAATTGATCTTGGGATGTCTGGGCCTCTGTGGAGCTGCTGAGATACTATCTCTGGTTGGCACCTGGGTCCTCGGCAGGCAGCCCCCCCTGGGGCCCCTGACCCCTCCCCAGATGCCTGGGGGCTGGAGGTGGGGCTCGGCTCCGCAGCAGCAGGGCCTGAAGCCCCATTTCCAAGGCTGAGCAAGGAAGGGCCTCCTTCACCCTGCAGATGGGGGACGGGGGCGGGGGTAGGGCAAGGGCTCAGGGGGCCAGCGATAGGGAGTAGGGCAGGTAGGGGTTGGAGCCCCGAGGGCCGTTATCCAGACTTTCCTCCTGGGAACCCTGACCCTCAGCGGGGGGAGGGGGGAGGGGGGCCGGAGCATGGGAGGGACCCTCCCTGCAGCTGAGTAATGAGGCAGGAGAGCAGTGGTGCCGGGCTGGCGCCAGCCCATGCGGCAACGGGCTTGGCCGATGACCCGTCCCCACCTCTCGCCCTGGTCGTCCCAGGGTGGCGTCAGGAGCTGGGGGGCTGAGTGGGGGGTGTCTCTGCTTCACCGGCCTGGCCTGAATGGGGACCTTCTGGCAGCTTGTGGGGGTGGGGCGCGGATGCCTTTCTGGGGTCTCCAGTGAGAAGGTGGGGAGAGGAGCGGCACACGGGAGGCAGAGGCTTGGGAGGACGCGCTGTCCTCACTTCCGATTACTGAGGTCCGGTACCAGGCCGGCCAAGTCCGAGCTCAACATCCGTTTACAGAGGGGTAACAGCCTGTGGGCTGACCGGACTGCCCAGGGCACAGGGTGCTGAGAGAGAATGGCCAGCACCCAGCCCGACTCCCAGCCGTGCCCAGGGCCTCGCTTCATCCAGGAGCTCTGAAGGTCCTTCAACACCAGCCAGTCAAACCCCCCTGCCCACCAGCCTGGTCCAGGAGGGGGCTGGTCTCACCATATCCAGACCTGCTCTGGGGGCTGTGATGACAGAGATGGAGACCCAGGGCCTGCAGAGAGTGACAGACAGGGGATGACAGATGAGAGGCGAGGACAAGGATGAACCAGGCCACCCCCTTGGAGCCCACAGTGGGCAGGTGGCCAGGGCCAGGTTGTGGCGCCCGACTGCTCTGGGCTCCCGGTGTGTCTGGTCTTCCTCCCCATTTCTGCCACCCTAATCAGAGGTCATTAGCCACTTAGCTGTAGTTCCCCCGGAAGGTGCTGTCTCCAGCTGAGCCTCCATGGCTGAGGGTGTGGGAGCTAAGGCATGGGGGGCCGGGTGGGCTGTCACGACTGCCAGTCGGCAGCGAGAACTGTGAGTTGAGGTGGTCGCAGCGTTCAGGCCCCAGGCTCAGACAGGCCCCCGAGGGCACAGGCTGGACCCCCAGTGTGAACAAGGAGCCAGCGCAGGACGAGGCTCCCAAAGGCACACCCTGGACCCAGCTGCCTCATTTTCTCTCGTCTCTCTTGCCTTCGGGAGAGCCCGGGAACAGCCCTCACAGATACAAAGGGAAGCAGTCTTCTGTCGAATGGAGATCAAGATCCTTAAGTAGCTGGCTTTGGGACCTACTTCAGTGGAAGCTTGCTGCTGTATTGCCTTCAACCCCAACTGTGGTGTTTGAAAAGCTCCCTGGGCCCTTGGGAAGGGTCTGGAGTCCCCTAAGTGCCCCCTTGCGGGGGTGCCCAGCCTGAGCAGGGTTCCAGGGAGTGGGAGGGGCTGGGAGATGGGGCCTCTCTGGTCTCGCAGCTGGACTCTCGGGGGAGGGGGCTGAGCGTCTGGCTGGAGCACATAGCTCTAGAGAGCCTCAGGTTGACGATTGACCCCAAGCCCTGCCCAGGAGCCGTGGGAAGTAATGGGCTGAGCTCACCGACCTCTTTTAGGGCTCAGTCCCAGAACCTCCATCTGAGCCAGGGGCTTGCCAGGCAGGGCTCTAGGCCCTGCTGTGCTAGGTAGGGGTTCCTGGGACGGGGCATGCTTCCTCTGGCTCCCCCAGCCCTCCACTGGCCAGATCCCCGGTCTTGGTCCATGGCCTGGCCGCACCTGACTGGCCTACCTTGGGGCACTGGGGGTGGGGTGTCTCAGGGTTGGGTCATAGCCTGCCCTCCGGTGCCCTCCATGTGCTGTGTGGTTTGAGCGCAGACAGGAATGTGGGCATCTGGTTCAGAACAGCTGGAAAGTCCTCTTGGGCGCCAGGAGCAGCCAGGCCCCAACCTAGGCCCGTGGCAGGAGGCTGAGGGGCCAGGGTGGGGGCTTGTGGCTATGAGTGAGAAGGCTGCCTGTCCCCTCTCCCCACGATCCTCTCTGTGGGGGCTGTGGGGTCAGACAGGATAGAGGCTTCCGGAAGAGCACCCCCCCCCACCCCCCGCCGCCACCAGCCCAGGCCCTGGGATACCTGGAAGAGTGTGGACTTTGGGAGACAGCCAGGACAGGCTGGCTCTTTGTGGCCAGGGCCCAGCTTTGGGGTGTGACTTCACCCCCTCAGGTTGGGCCTCGGGCTGGTGAGGGGGAGGGCTGCTCTAAGGGCGGCTGCTTTTCCTCTGAGCACACCTGGAAGGTTCTCACATCCAGATGGGACATCCTGACTTCTGTGACCTGGACCAGGGACTGCGAGTTGGCCGGGGGTGGGGGTGGGGGTGGGTCTGGGTGGAAGCGTCCGTGCCCCTCTCTGGGCTCCCTGAGCTGCCCTGCGGCCCAGCGCTCCTGTGTCTGTGTGCGCCGTGTCGGGGGTGGAGTCCCTTGCCTCCTCTGTCTCTGCCCGGTTGTTTGCTGAGCTAGAATTGCCAGGCTCCTTGGGAGCAAACACAGCGCAAGTGTCTGGGCCCCAGTGGCTGGAGCTCCCGGCCAGCCAGTCACCGAGCTCGGGAATGGCTGTGCTTGGCGTCCTAGGCGTCAGGGGGGCCGGCTGCTGGGGCCGTGCTGGCGGGCACAGAACCGTTGGACCCTGGGGTGGGGACGTGCTGCCGCCAGACCTCCAGCTGGACTCCGTGACAGCTGGGGACTCTGGGTGCTGGGGGCAAGAGAGAGGGCTTCCTCACCCCCAAGGAGAAGCTCCCAGCACTCTGTCCTGGGGCAGAAGCTCGGTGGGGACAGCAGGGGGCTGTATCTCACTCTGATCTAAGGCAGGCAGCCCTCTGCTGGGGAGCAGGGTGGGACACCGCACCCCGGGGTCTTGCTCACTGACTGGGCTTGAACAGTGCACCCGATGGGCTCTGAGTTCGGGCTGCACCAAGCTCTGCATGACCTCGGGGCCCTGCCTCACGGTCAGCCAGGAGCCGACGCCTTCAGCATCTCAGGGGCCCCCGGAGCCCAGGCCCCGCAGCTAGGCCAAGGAGGGCTGGGAAGCATGTCCGGATGTTGAGGCTACACCCTGGCCTGTGCCCGTGCCTGCTGCCGCCATCGGCGTGTCTGCCCACTTGTGAGTCTGATGGTGTGCACAGGCGGGCCTGGCCTGGGGGTGGGGGTGGGGTGCGGGGGACAAAAGGCCTTTGTTCAGGAGGGCTTGGGGTGCAGCCCCTGCCCCGGGGCAGTGACTCACGGGTTCCTCTGGTGTGATAATGTCAGTTTTGCAACAGCCGGCATGTCACACACACACACCCAGGACGGCTTTGAGGGCAGGAGGGACCCCCCTCCCGCCTGTACTTGCAGCCCCTCCAGGCTGCTCTGTTGGAACCTGGGTGTGTGAGGGGGCGGCAGCGGAGCAGGAGTCAACAGGAAGGGTGTCAGAGGGCCAAGAGGAACCCCATTTGTGAAGTAGAGCTTCAGAAGTGACTGCTCAGCCTCCCCGCGGCCCCTCCCCTGCCTCCTGGCGCCCCCCCCCCCCCAACGCGGCCCACGCCAGCCCCAGGAGCCCGTGTGCGGGGCCCTCACAGCACGCCCTGGGGCCAGACTCAAGGAGGCTCTTCTGGGCCTTCGCTGTGGGGTTGTCTGACCCCACTCTGGGGCCAGAGGGACAGGGTAGGGGCCTGCCCGGGGGTATGCTCGGAGGGCCTGACGTGGTGCCTCCTGTGGCAGGCTTGAGCCTGGCTCTGGCCACTGTCTGTCACTTCCTTTGCAGGATCAAGTAGGTGCTTGCATCAGGGTACAGGGGCCCCTTGGGGGCTGGGCCGTCAAGATCCCCAGACACCACTGGAGGGGAGGGGCAGGCCTTGGATTTCCTTCCCCTCAGGTCAGCAGCCTGGGCCAGGCCCTGGGTCAGTGGGAGGCGGGATGTGGGTGAGTGTCCCTACTGGGCTCCCGTCCTGCTGGCCGCGGCCTGCGGTGTTTACTCTGGTCCACGGTCCAGGCTCCATCCAGTGGACGGGGCAGTGCAGGGTCTGTGGCCCTGGCTCCTCCCCAGCCTTGAGCATCAAGCAGTGCCACAACCAGCTGAGATCTGCTTGGTGGCCCTGCCCCCCAGCCCTGTGTGAGCCCTGCTGCCAGCAGGGCCGTGTGCAGAGGAGGTGCAGGGACCTGGGGCTAGAGGCGACAGGGGCACCTGGGCCGGCGGCCCCGGGGATGGGGGGCCCCTGACTCTCCTGCTGGGCGGCAGTGACCCTTTGCTTCTCCCACTGCCACCCCCTGCCCAGGCCTCCGTAGGTTCTGGTTCTCGCTGTCCACACAGCTGCCAGGGCTCCCTTCCTGGGGGTAGCGTTCATCTCCAAGCTCAAGAGGAGATCCCTCTATAGAGATCCTTGACCCTCATCACTTCCTGGGTCCCCCCACGCCCCACGCCCCACTCCCGAGATGGCCCAGTTGTAGCCCTCAAGTCTGTGCCAAGGAGGAGGGGCAGAAGCCACTCCATGCCCATCATTAGCTTCTGCAGAGCCTGGGTGCCCTGAGAGCAGCTTGGCCGAACCCCCAGCCCACAGGCTTGGCATGCTCTCCAGGTGCCCACCAGTGGGATAGGGCTAGATGGACACCCCTGGGCACCTGTTGGTGCTCAGACTGGGGGCCACACCTCTGCCCAGTCTTCTGACTTGGGCAGCTGAGGCTGGCATCCGGAATGGGGTCCCACATCCCTGGGACCTCCCAGAACGCATCCCCCTGGCCCTGGTGCCCAGCCCTAGCCTTGCAGAACTGCTCATCTTTCCTGATTTCACTCATTTCCTGTTCTGGGGCCCCTTGGGGCCACAGGAAAGGCCAGGAGCCGGGGGTGGTCGCACTGCACTGATGGCCGTCGGCCTCCATGATGCCTGCTGGGCCAGGCCTTGGTGGGGCAGCGTGCCTGAACCTCAGTCCCAGGTGCCTCAGAGGCCCCGCCACACGGCTCCTTGTCGCTGCTGCAGCCGGAGCAGAGGCCTGAGGCTGTCAGTCTCCTCTCTCCCCTCCCACTCTCCTCCCCTGCCCCCTGCACCACTCCTCCGGCCACACCACCCAGTGCGCCACCTGCAGTGGGATCCCACAGCGGGAGAGGCACAGGGTCCGTGGGGAGGAAGGGCAAGACGTGGACCGGGACAAGGGTCGGGGGTCCGTGGGGAGGAAGGGCAAGACGTGGACCGGGACAAGGGTCGGGGGTCCGTGGGGAGGAAGGGCAAGACGTGGACCGGGACAAGGGTCGGGGGTCCGTGGGGAGGAAGGGATGAGGGGCTCCACAGACACCCAGCGGAGGACAGTCCCCAGGGCATGTGGGCCCCAGGACGCGTGGGTGGTGAGCTGTCTTGTCCGCTTTGGGTGATCTCTGAAGTGGTCAGTCCAGTGGGGAGGGTCCCCTGGCTGCAGTGTGGAAACGGGGGACGGGGATGGCTGGGGGCCACCCGCGCCACCCGCAGGAAAGACAGGTGAGGAGAGTATCTCAGCTCAAGCTGCAGGATGTGGGACGTCCTCTGGGTGGGGGGCTGGAAGGTGACCGTGGGGGGAGACCCTGGGGTGGGGGGTCATGGGGTCTTAGAGGAGACTCACAGCCCTTGGACTGTGACCCTCGAGAGCCCAGTGTTTGTTCCGAGGCCAGGCTGCGGTTTAAGGACAGACACAGGAGGCCTTCCACCTGCTCCCTAGACTCAGGGCAGGAGAGAGACAGTGGCTGAACCCAGGGCTCACTTATTAGGAGGATAAACAACCCAAGCCTCTCTCCAAACCCCCGGGTCCAGAGTACAAGCATCAAGGAGCAAATTAGGTATAATTCGGTCTTCACTGGGGTACCTGCTGCCCAGATGCCTTTGAACACAGGGTTCTCCACGGTTGCTCTGGAGGCCCCAAGCGGGGCTGGCTGCCTGGCCAGCTTTAGGCCTGTCTGTGGCCAGCAGCCATGTGCTCCCTCGGCCCCAGACTGCAAGTCACACGATGGGGACCAGGTGCCTGGGTCAGTGGGCTACTGAGGGGCCACGGGCTATCCCTGTCAGACCCCGCCGATTCTGGCCACGACCCAGCCTGCCCCTCCCTCCCAGCCCAGACGCTGGACACAGGGAAGCCTGCTCCTGCGAGGCACGTCTGTGCTGAGCTGTGGGGGGGCCTACCCAGCCGGAGGTGAGGGGTCTCTGATGCCCAGAGAGTGACCACAAGCAGCCGGGAGGGATGAGGGCTGGCGGGCATCAGGAGCTGCGCTGGCCTAGGGCTCACCCGGGAGCCTGTGGTCCCTTTGCTGCTTGAAGTCCTCCTCTGACAGGTGCGTGTCCTGGGAGAGACCCCCTGCAGCGGCCCCCACCTCAGATCTTACCATGTCCCTGAGCCTCCCCAGCTCCTGCCACCAGGTGGACCCAGGCTTTTGGGGGATCTGGATGGGGCAGCTAGTTCTTGGTTCAGAACTGGGGGGTATGGGACAGATGTCTGGTACAGCACCAATCCCAAGGGGCGAGCTGTGGGTGCTCCCCGTCACCACACGGCTCATGCTCCCCTCCCCACAAGGCTGTGTGCTCCCTTCATGATGGCCGGCCACCCTAGGGGACACTGCCTCCTCCAGACTCTCTTGGGTCCCACACTTCTCTTTTTTGTATTCGAATTCGTGGTGTTATATATATTTTTAAATTAAGTTTTTAAGATGACTGTAAATTCAATGCAGTTGTGACAGATAATACAGGAAGTGCCATGTTCACCTCGCCCAGTGTCCCCAAATGGCAGTCTGGCAAAACTACTGGACGATATCACGAGCAGGTCACTGACACTCAGGCCGGATGTGGGACAGTTCCATCCCCAGGAGGACCCACCTCCCCTCCTGGCCAAGTCCTCTCTGTGACCCCTGGCAGCACTGTCTGTAACTGTGACCATCCGAGAATGTCACTGAAATGGGAGCAGCCAGCATGCCAGCTTTCTGGGATTGGCTTTTCTTGCTTGACATAACTCTTTGGAGAGTCATCCCGTCACTGCCAGTGTTTCTGAAGTTTTGTAGCCTGGGACCTTGGCCAAAGCGCGGTCTCCGTGACCCCGTCTCTTCCCCCACCCTCAGGGAAATGCAGGGGCTTTTCGTTGCCAGGGCTGCGCGCCAGTCTGCGCAAGTGCTGAATGCAGGCGCTGGCTCATGACCGCGGTCCTCTGATGGCCCCTGCCCTCTCTCCTGACACCCGCCCTCCGCACTGGCCCCAGGGGAGGGAGTGGCAGGACCAGGGCCATCCAGGAGTGGCGCACTGCTTGAGGTGGTGCTGGGCGCCCCCATACCCACCCGGCCCTCATGCTCGGCAAGTGTGGGCTCTGACAGCTCCTAAAGAGAGACTGGTTGGGCTGGGAGGAGGGTTGGCTGTCCTGTGTCCCAAAACCCCAGTAAAAACCAGTTGGGTGGTCTGACTCCCCATCTCCCAAGAGCCTACTGTCTCCTGGGCCCCGGGTCGGTGCTGGGCTCAGCCGCTGGTCTATAGGGCACACAGGCGGTGTGGAGCCCACAGTATGTGCCTCGGCAGGTGGGAGGCGCAGTCTAGGGAGGGCCACCCTGGCCCGGAGAGCACGGTAGCCAGGGCAGGCTCTGTCCCTGGGCCCCAGGACCGCAGGGAAGGTGGTGGCTGAAGGGCACTCCAGGAAGGGGCCCCTGGCGGTCAGCTCCAGCATGTGGCCTGAATCCTGACGTCACAACTGCAGTAATGATGTGCACAGTCGGCCTGGGGAGGGTTTGCTCTGTCTTGAAATTTAATAATTTTGGTTGAACAACAGGAAGTCTCCGTTTTTGTCAAAACTGGTTGCCTCCCTGCACTTTCATGTGATTCGACTGAATCCTGAATTTCGTAGGCTCCCCTCCCGCCAAGAAACATGTCCGGATTTTTAGATTTTTTTTACCGAGAGGCCTTGGATGTGGCTGCAATGCTTCCCATGGGAGAAATCGGAAACCTCAGCAGGACTGCAATGCCCGGCAGGGGTCTGGAGGTCCAGCCCTCGGCTTGTACCCTGGCTCTGCCATCCGCACGTCTCGTGGGTCCCAGAGAGCTGTGTGGTCCGTCCAAGCACCGCCTCCACGTCTGGAAAACGGACGCAGGCACGCGCCAAGCCCTTCGACAATCCCGGGGTTCACGCAACACGTCCAGGTGAGAACGGCTGGCAGGGTTCCCTTCTGCTCACCCCCGTGTCCCCAGACCCGGACCCTCTCGTGAATCCTTGTCCTATAAACCAGGCGTTCACACGGGGCAGTCAGTCCTGGCTCGAGCCGGCAGATCAGAAAGCTCGCGTTCACCTTGTCGTCAGAACGTGTCAGATCTCGGGGCCTCTCTGGCCCAGCATCCACCTTCTAGCGGCAGGAGACTCGCAGCCACAAGACTACCCCCCACTTCCTTCTGGCTCAAGAACCCACATGTTGGGTGTCCTACCTTTCAACAAAAATAACCCACACCTGCCACTATGGACTGTGTCCCTCAAAACTCAGACTGAAGCCTTAACCCCCAACGTGACAGGACCTGGAGGCGGGGTTAGCGGAGGTCAGGCGGGGGTTGGGGGGCTCTGATGGGATCAGTGTCCTTGTGAAAAGGGACATGTGCTTCGGCTGTCTCTCGCCACAGGCCGCAGTGAGAAGGCAGCCACCTGCGCACCAGGAAGAGGGCCCTCACACCCCAGGCCAAGTGGCACTCGCATCGGATGTGACAGCCTCCAGGACCAGAAGGGATACACATCTGCTGTTGAAGCCACCTTGTCTGCGGTGTTTTGTTACCATGACCCAAGCTAAGGCACCTGCTCTGAATATCTATGGCCTGAGAACACAAGAGAATGGCAAGGAAAAGGCAAGTCCGAGATTTGTACCTTCTGTCTGCACTGCCCCGAAGTGGCCTGCAGACGCTGTGGCGGCGCCGCCAGGCCCCCGAGCCCGCAGAGCCGGGCCAGGCTCCCTGAGAACCCCGCAGCGCCACGCACCACTGGACCCGGCGGGGCTGGTGCCTGACCGGAGCCTCTGTTTTACTTCGGTGGCGGCCGTAGCACTCACTTTTCACATTTGATGGGGGAAAAGGAAACCCAAATCTTCCAAGGATGTGTTAACGTACGAGAGGGTGATCCGCCGGAGGGGGGGTGCACGTAAATGCCTCCTGTCTCCAAAAGGACACTCCAGGCAGCAAAGCCTGTGTTCTTAAGACAGAATGTGGGAGACCTCACCAGTGCTTCCAAGGGTTCAGATTCCTGGAACTTGGTTGGGCCCAGAGTCTAAAATAACAGCTGTGCGTGTGAGAAACACTTGCCCTGCACGGCCGCGAGGAAGCCTTAAAAGGAGTCTTTTCAGATCCAGACAATGGGACTGACTTCCCAGTGTAAACTGGAAAGAGAAATGGACAGTTTTAGAATTCTTCCACGTTTAAACACATGCAGCAACGGGTCTGCAACTCAAGCTGTAAAAACAGATTAATCCACAAATTCCAAGTTCTAATAGAAAAGTCTTCCCTTAAATAATTTAAAAAATACCGAGACCCACACGCTCCCAACTTAAACTCTTATCTACACAAATTTACAATATTTATAAGTCGCAGGCTGGTGCCGAATCACATTTATCACAAGTTCACTCTGGACCAACACAGACCAAGATAACACTGAAGCTAAGTAACAATAACACCGAGTTAAATCTTGGACATACACGTGACAAACAGTTCCAATGTGAAACGTGAAAGGAGGTAACCTAACTCAATAAATCTACAGCAGTTTTGATTAAAAGCCACGGGAGTGCAACGCAGCGAAGTGGCAACATGCAAGGGCCTGAGAGTCAGTTCCCTGCAGCCACGGCTCTTGGCCCTGCAAGTTCCTACGTGGACAGTCACCACAGGATGCCTGACGGGACACAGTCCCCGCCCCTGAACGAGTCCAGATTCTTTCTCTGCGGTCAGGGTCCCCAAGTGCCCGTCAGCGCCGGCCTCTCAACACCTGCCTCCACCTCAGGAGAGGCCGGCGAACGGACAGGTTGGGGCACGGCTACAAGGCTGGGCATCTGCACAGCCAGGCCGATGCTGGCCGCGATCCAGGGACGAGACGTTTCTACCTGGACATGAGGTGTCGCGATGGTACGCCCCAGGGCTCTCCCAGACCCAGAACGAGAGGCTCCCGAGCCAGGCCCTGTGGTGGCCGCCCCGGTGCACGGCCCTCGGGGCGCAGTGGAGTGAGGACCCGCAAGCTGTCCACCGACGCTTGGCGTCTGCCTGCAAACCCTGCGCTGGTGGCCGCAGAAACCAGGTCCCCTGGAGGGCTGGGCTCCTGCTGGACAACCAGCCAGAACCCGTCGGCTGTGCCCGCGCCAGGCCGCCTCAGCCGCTGCCCCGCACCGTCGGGCGGCGGCCGCAGCTCAGGGGATGCCCTCCTTCCTCTGACAGCACTGCGAGGGGGGCGCGGACCAGTCGTAGACGTAGGACAGGCGCAGCTGCACCTCCTGCCGGCACAGGCGGCCCTCCCGCGTCAGCGTCTGGTGCTTCTCCAGCATGTCGTCCAGGCTCTGCTTGTGGGTCACCAGGTACTGGTTGCTGCAGCCGCGGGACTTGTACTCGGTGTCGAAGCGCGGGTCGTGCTCGCGCTGGACGTCCACCGGCGCCAGCCAGGCGCCCAGGGACACGTCCTCGCTGTGCCACGTGCGCAGGTACTCGCGGCTGAGGCGCAGGTAGTGCACCAGGTCGGCCGAGAGCACGTAGCCGCCGCCCAGCGCGTAGGGCAGGTAGTAGTCACAGAGCTGCCAGGCGGCCTCGCGCCAGCGGCCCCCGGGCTTGACGCGGCCGCGGCCCGAAAAGAAGCCCCAGTAGAGGCGGCGGCGACGCGCGGGTTCGCGCGCGCGCAGCTCGGCCAGCAGCGCGTCCAGCCGCGCGAAGGAGTCGTCGTCCGCCTTGAGCACGAACTCGAAGGCCACGTGCTCGTCCAGCCAGGACAGCATGGCCAGCACCTTGGCCGTGAGGTTCTCGTACGCGTCGCGCAGCGCGGGCAGCAGCAGCAGGTCGCCGTGCCGCGCCTGCTCGCGCTCCAGGGCGCGCCGCTCCTCGGCGCCCAGGCCGCCCGTGCCCACCGCGAAGCGCGCCCACACGTCGCCCGGGCCGCCGCGCCGCGCCGCCGCCAGCCACGTGCCGCGGACGACGCTGCGCCGCTCGGCCGCCCGCGGCGCGCTGGCCACCAGCACGGCCAGGAAGGCGGCGGCGCGTGCGGGCCCGGCGGGCGCGGGGCTGCGGCCGGGTGGCGGGCGGGGGCCGTCCGCGGCGCAGCGGGCCAGGTAGAGCAGCCCGGCGCCGCAGAGCGCCAGGCCGCCGAGGCCCAGCGCCGTCCGGTGCCGCCACGCGCGCCGCAACAGCTTCATGGCGCGCGCGCGCGCGGGAGGCGCCCGAGGCTCCGAGGCCGGCGCGCAGGCCGCGTCCCCCCCGCGGTGGAGGCGGAGGGCTTGGGGATGCCCGTCACGTGGCCGCCCGTCACGTGGGCACGCGCGCCCTTCTCGTTGGTTGCCCCGGGAAGGCCGCGCGGCCACTTCCGCCCGGGGGAAAGATGGCGGCACCAGCGTCGTCGCCGTGGGGTCGCGCCCGCGCGCGCCGTTCCCGGTCCGCCTCTTCCCGGAAGAAAGATGGCTGCGGCCTAGGCGCGTCCCGTTGGAGGCGTCACGGGCGCTCGGGCCCCGCTCGGCGGATCCTGGGCGAGGGGAGGGAGGCCGGTGAGTGAGGGCCCCGGGGCGGGGCGTCGGGAGGTCCGCAGACGCTGGACCCTGGGCCCCTGCCCTTTCTGCCCACACCGACGGATCCTGCCGGGAAACTGAGGCTGAGGGAGACAGGTCGGCAGGGGAGTGGGGTGGACCCCGCTATTTACCAGCGAGGTGACCTCCCTCCCCTCGTCTGTAAAAGGTGCCCTAATTGGTAGGACTTGGTGAAGATTTGAAATGATGGTTGTAAAGCCCTGGATTTCCTGTCCAGCCAGTGACAGTTGTTAGGAAGACTATTAGTGGGACTCCTAAAACCGGGACAGAGCTGTCGGAATAAGGTTTGCGTTTTGATCGGCAAGAGATACAGGTTCGCCAGAACGGACACCCCAGGGTGGCCAAGAAGTGTCGCCTCCACTTAAGCTGGGCACCCTGGGGTGGCGTTACCACCCTCCACTGATGTCGTTTCTACCGGAGGGGGATTCCCTAGTCAAGGGACAAAGCCCCTGCCCTTTGAAATCCATTCTGGTGGGGCAGGCAGAGGACGAGGAATTGAGCAGTTGACTGAGATATTCAGCCATGCTGCTCCTGTTGTACTTTCCAAGATAGGTAATTGTCATAAGCGAGAGGAGGAAGTGTCACTTGACCTCGTGGTGTCTGTTCAGTTATCTTGGGGTTGCTTTTTGTACAGAACGTAGCGTACCACCCATGAAGATAGGCGGAGAATTGATCTTGCTCTTTCAAGGAGCAAAGTACAGTGTGTTTGGACACGGTATGTGTTTTTACGGCCACAGTCAGTAAGGGTTATAGTAACGTCAGGGGAAAGTCCTCTGGGTTTGTGCGCCACTTTCCTAGCCAGGAGAGCTGGGACACAGCACCGGAGTCACACTCCAGCAGGAAAGGACGCCGTCCAGGCCACTGGAAGGAAACCCAGCATGAGCACCTGTGTCGCGGGCTCCCTGCCTTGGTGACTGCAGGCTGCGTTTCCTCCCAGGCCCACCTTCAGGCGGCCCCTCTGCGTCTCCTTGGCACCTGCACAGCATCTCCACTTAATACCCTGTGATGTGCTTGCTGGGGCTGTGGGTTCCCCGCCAGGCACCACTTCTTCGTGGTCTGTTTACATACAGCCATGTCGGTTTTGAGTCACGTGCCCTGCTCTGTTCCCATGGGCCCCGGGCTCTTTATTGTACGCTGTTGCAGGGCGCTCATGTTTTCAGGAGCACGCGTATTGCAGTGTGGCAGAAATACCTGCATGTGTTCACTCACTTCTGTGGCGTGCCTGCTAGGCGGTGTGACGGCTCTTGGGATGGTGACGTGGGGGAGGGTGTGACGCTCTGGTAGATGCGATTGAGGGGCAGTCACAGTACAGAGAACACCATGGGACAGCTGCTTGTGGAGAGGTGGCAGGCACTGGGAGGAGGGATGTCCGCTGCCCTGTGAGAGGTGCTCCCTCAGAGGGGTGAGACACATGAGAGCAGGGGCTTGTTGAAGGGCCCAGGTAGGACCCAGGTTCAGAAGATTAACGCACAGAGGCATCACCTGTCAGGAGGATAATGCCAGTCAGGAGCAGTTAGGCTGAAAAGGAAGCATCGAATAAGCAAGAGGTGACGTCCGCTAGTGTGGCCTGGCCAGCCAGGGCTGTGTGCCCTCAGGCTGTGGTGTGGCGGCCGTGCCGCTGGACAGCATAGGCATCTGCTTTGCCGCAGCTTGGCGGCAGATGGCTCCCTGGCCTGCGGTGGGTGTGTCCAGGGCCCGCCACCCCTGGGCTTCCCTCAGCTGCTCCTCCATGGAAAGACTGCCAGAAGAGGGGAGGGTCTCAGCCGCACCCGCGACGACCAGGCTACATCAGGCGCAAGAAGGAGCTAGAGCCCTGTTTGGGAAGTGTGCAATGCGAGTGTCCACGCGGGTGGGCGGGCAGGTGGCCGGGCAGCTGTGCCCTGTCCCACCACCGGCCAGAGGGAATCTGGAGGCACCTGGAGGGTGAGGGAAGGCAGGCGGGCCCATGCAAGGGAGCAGATGTGGGAGAAGGCTGCGATGGCCGAGTGTTAGTGGCCCTGGGATCCTTAATGTGGTGACGTGGACAGGAAGGTGGCCTTGGTTCACCGTTGCCAGGCCAAGGCCCACCTGGGATGACAGACCTCCTGGTGCCGCTGTCTTGGTGGTCCTGTGTGAACACGAGCAAGAACGTGGGTGCGCTCACATGCACGTATATGTAGGTGTACATGTGGAGGTGCGTGTGCACAAACATGTATAGGGGTACATGTGCGCACACTTACACGTATGTGCCTTGTGCGTGCACGTGCGTGTGTGCACATCTGCAGAGGTCACTGAGGTGGGAAGGTGGGAAGGGGCTGGTGCCCTTCTAGGTGGGTTTGGGCGTTTGCACTGGCACCAGGCTCAGTCCTCACA
The DNA here is from genome assembly GCF_003009895.1 of Hyaena hyaena. Classification (NCBI taxonomy): domain Eukaryota; kingdom Metazoa; phylum Chordata; class Mammalia; order Carnivora; family Hyaenidae; genus Hyaena; species Hyaena hyaena. The sequence goes on from NW_024080942.1 coordinate 1,757,059, forward strand.
AAGCCCCAGGGTGGGGGAGGGGCCTCCCGTTACAAGGGGGAAACTGAGGCTGGGGAGGTCAGGAAACTTAGCCAAGTTCACAGAGCTCACAAAGGCTGAGTTGGGATTTGGAGAGTGAATTACCACGTCTCTGGGGTCAGTCTCGGTGGCAGAAGGGATGGAGAGAGGCTGTTAGGCCCGCTGTAGCCATTGGAAGGGGCAGGCCTAGTGGTGCTGGGCGGCTCTCGACATGGGGCCACTTCATCCGAGTAAGAGAGATGAGAGCTGGAAACCCAGCATCTTTCGAAAAAAAAAAAATAGTATGTCTAGTATGGATCCTGTCAAGCCAGAACTTCTGTTTCACGTTGTAAGTAAACACTTCTTTGGTGAAGTATTTGCTGAGTCTCCCCTAAACGATGGCTGTGTTCTCTTTGTAGGCCGTTAATGCTGGGGACTGGCAGCCACGGGCTGTTGGCTTTCTGCAGGGCCTGGGGTGGTGGGAAGGCTGTGACCCCAGGCCCCCCTTCCTCACCTGCCCCGCCCCTCTCTCCCCAGCTGCTGGCCGCACTCGCGGGACATCCTGAAGTCCGGACCCAGGTGGCCATGGCATCCAGGCAGCCTTCCCTCTGTGGCCTGGCTTCTCACTGCCTCTGGGTCTTGGGGGTCATCCTTCTGATGGATGTGTCTGCCCGGCCTGCCAACCACTCATCTGCTCGGGAGAGGGCAGGCAACAGGGAGGAGCATGAGATCGTGCCCCCAGACCACCTGAATGGGGTGAAGCTGGAGATGGATGGGCACCTCAACAAAGACTTCCACCAGGAGGTCTTCCTGGGGAAGGACATGGACGGGTTTGAGGAGGATGCGGAGCCACGGAGGAGCAGGAGGAAGCTGATGGTCATCTTCTCCAAGTAGGTGCCCAGGCCCGGGGTGGGGGGTGGGGGGCAGTTAGGACCTAACTGATTTGCTCACCTGGCACTTAGTGTGGCCAGAGCCCATGCACGCCATGTGCTGGGGCTGGCTGGGGTCACAGGTGGCAGGGACCCAGGACCTTAGGGCACTTCCTGCCTGGCATGGGCCTGGTGAGTTCCAGGCTCCCAGGGTACCGTGGTGACACAGTCTTGTGCCAGGACCCAGGATGCATGGCTCCCAGGACCCAGGATGCATGGCTCTCAGTTCCAGGAAGGAGACGGAGAGGAGCTTGGTCATGGGGCTAACTTTCTTGTGGGAGCCACTCTGAGTGCACACAGATGTCACACAGGCTGTGCACACACGCACAGGCCACGTGCACTGGCTGCGAGCACACACAGAGGTCACATGGCTGGGGGGCATTGGAACCTCCGAGGGAGGAGAGGGGCCTCATGGCCCGGGCATGAGCTCAGGAGGAGGCCCTGGGCCGTTGGACTGGGCTGTTTCCTGAGCCTGCCAGCCTCAGCTTCCTCACCTGCGCGAGGGCGCGTTGAGAGCCCTGCTTCCCGGGCATGGTGAGAAGTCCCGGGACCCTGTGTTTGCTGTCAACTTGTAGGACAGGGTGGGAGAGGGCGGAGTACAGGTGGAGGCCAGCGGGGCGGGCAGAGGGAGAGGGTGTGCAGAAGGGCGTGGCGGGTTTTGCCCAGAGAGGGGTGGGTGGAGACTAAGCAGGTGCAGGTGGAGGTGAGGAAGGGCAGGGTGGGTGTGAGGCCCCTGCTGCTGAGCAGAGGCGTCAGGTGCCCCAGTCATCTAGCAGGGGTGACGAGAGGCAGCCAGCAGGCGTGCATGTGTCCTCGGCGTAGAAGGCCAGGTCTGGACGCTGGGTGAGAGGTCCAGATAGAGGACCGTGGCCAGACCAGGGCCTGTGGGGTTCAGAGGTGAGGAGGAAGAAGCCACCAGGAGGCTGTGGCGTAGGAGCACGTTGCTTTCCTGTGCGGCCCCCTCGGATGCCACCCAGGAGGGACGGGTGACTGTCAGCTGTGCAGTGTGCCACAGCCTTGTCCAGCATACGGACTTCACTACTATCTTTGGAGTGAACTTTGCTGCTTCCAGTGGACAGAGGAAAGCTGGGAACTGAGCCACCAGGTGGCACGTGGCTCCTTCTTGGTGGTCAGATGGAGGCGGCAAGGTTGGGGTGCCCATTCTTTTGTCTCCATGGCACCCTGATGGGGTTTCCCTGGATGGGGCTTGGTGAGAGAGGTGGATCCCGGAAGCCCGCCAGTGAGGGGCGCTCTGTGCACCGGATGCAGGGAGGGGCAGGGGGAGTAGCAGGTGGGCTGCCCACTGGGGGCAGGAGCTGGGGGCATTTGGGCTGGCTGAGACCGAGGACAGAGGTGGGCGCTGCCAGATCACGTGGAGGGCGCCGGGCTCTTCCCAGGAATCTGTTGGGAGCACCCAGATCCCCACTGAGAACCACCTTCCCGGCAGCCTGGAGAGGATGGTCTGCACCACTTGGTGGGCCAGGGCCAAGTGTATGCCCACAGTCAGTCTTTGGGCTGAAAACGCCCAGGTAAGGGGATCTACCCAGGCCTGCCCTGGGCATCCTCGGGAGAGAGGGTGGCTCCACCCTGGGCCCTGAGGTGCCCTTGGGACTTTGGACCTGTGAATATCTTACCTGTTATAAGATCTTCCATCCAAACAGATTCAAATTCAGCTCTTGGACCAACAGCAGGTTCTCCTGGCCCTGCTTCTGTGCCTCAGAGCCCTTGGCACCTCTGTGCGTTGGGGCCTGGAGGGTCTAGTGGAGGGGCCGAGGGCTCCGGGAGGAAGGGGCCGCCAGAGGGGCCAGGCAAGGCCTACCGGTGACGGCAGTGGGGCAGAATCCAGAGAGGGTGGATTCGCCCAGAAACTCAGTGCCAGGGGCAGGTGGGTGACACTGGAGCGGGGTCCTGAAGGAGCGAGGCGCACGGTGGGGAGGCGGGACACTTTCCTGCTGTTGCGTACGTTCTAAACGTTGAGGGTTAGTTCCCTACCCGGTTGGGACGTGGGTGGGTATCGGACAGCGATACTGAGGGAGCCTGTGCTGCAGCAAGGCCGGGAGCGTGAGGGCTGGGGCTGTGTCCAGAGCCCACCTGGGGCTCACACCAGGGGCTCTGAGGGCTGGGTATGCAGGGGTCTGTGTGTGTGTGGGGGTCTTCCGGGCCATACCTGGGCCTTCTCTTCCTGGGCACCTGTGTGCATGCAGCCACGAGGGGCCCTGCGGTGTGGAGAGGTGGCGTGTGCTCAGGGGTCACGATGCTGAGAACACGTCACCCAAAGTGCAGAAAACTGGGCCCGCAGCCAGTCGCTGCCAGGCGGAACCGGGTCGCGCCGGCTCACACGCCAGCTGCTGCTCGTTCGTCTCTCAGGCATGGCTGTGTCTGTCCCGAGTGGCGTCCCCGATTTTGTGGGGTCACAGGCAGGGAGCCTCGAATCTCTCTCACTGCCCCTCGTGGCCGTGGCTTCCACATGGACTTTTTGGTCCCCTGCCCAAGTCACGTGTGGCCTCAGGGTCTGGTTTTGATGAAAGTAATGTTGCCACAACATTTCTGAAATAAGCTGTTTGTTTTGGAAGAATATGAGATTTACGGAAAAGTGTTGAAGACGGCCGGTTTCCCCAGACCCGGACACTGAGGTGAGCGCGGTGCCTCTGTCAGAACTAAGAGTGCTGTGTTCCTGTCGCCTACCCCCCAGTCGCAGATGTCACTCAGGTCCCCAGCGTCCCTGTCCGGGTCCCACGCTGCGCTGAGCGTCACAGCTCCTTTGTCCCCTCTGGGGTGTGCTGTGTCTGGGACTCTCTTGCTTTGTCATGACCTTGACGGTTTGGGGCGGACCGCACAGGTGCCGGGTTTGTCTGTTGTGTTTCCTCGCGGTCAGAGGGAGGTTGTGGCTTCGGGAAAGGACACCCCAGAGGTGGGGTGGCCCTCTTGTCACAGCCTGTCGGGGTCACGTGGGCCCGGTCACCTGGGTCGGGTGGTGCCCGCCGGGTGTCCCTCTGTCTTCCGGGGCGGCTCCGTTGTCACTGCTCCCTGCAGGGTGGGAATGGAGCTGTGCCTCCCGGTGCGTGGGGGGAGGGGGGCGCTGTCGGACTTGGAACCCGGAGGGAGGACGTGTCCCCCACGTGCGCATGTTGATCGGTGGCCCCTTCCGCCAGCGGGGGCTCCTGGGTGTTCGTCGTGCACCCGGGGTGCCGTCCAGCACTGCGGTTGTGCTGCTGCCCTGGCCCCAGCCTTGGCAGGTGGGGGGGGTCCTGCATGGGTCTGTTTGGGGGGCACCGCCTCACTTCCTGGCACTGCCGGCGGCTCCAGGTGCGTGTTGCTGTGCGGCCGCCTCCCCTGGGGGCCCCGGTGCCTTTCACCGGAGGGCGGTGTCGAGGCCCGGGCCCCGGGGCGGTGTGCGCCTGCCGCCGGCGCCGCTGCCTGGGTCTCGTCGGTGGACGAGCTGGCTGACGTGTGCATGCGTACTAACGTGTGCATTTGTAGGTGTCATGCACACATGTCCTGACATGTGTACACGTGTGTGCACTAGTCAGTGCACGTGAGTATTGCTAACTCATGCTTGCATGGGAGTGTGCTAACCCGTGCACACACGTGTACAAGCCACATTTGCTTCTCCATCTAGGCATCTGCACCCGCCATTGGAACATGACCCTGCTCTGGCTTCACCGCTCTGGTCTGGGCCCCAGCATCTGGGTTGACCGTGCGGCCTGCCGAGAGCCCACCGTGGCCCCCGGACGGTTGGGGAAGTGGTGCTGGGCTTCAGCTGCAGAGCAAACGCCAGCCTTCCCTGCCGCCCCCAATGTGCCCTGACGCCTCCGGCACCACCGTTGGGTAGAGTGTGTCCCTGTTCATGGCGGTGGAGCCCTGCCCGCCATCCTTGAGTGCGTCCGTCGGCCCACCTGGTCTGATGTCGCCCCTCTGCCCGCAGGGTGGACGTGAACACGGACATGAGGATCAGCGCCAGGGAGATGCAGCGCTGGATCATGGAGAAGACAGCAGAGCACTTCCAGGAGGCCATTGAGGAGAGCAAGGTGCACTTCCGCGCCGTGGACCCCGATGGCGACGGTATGGCCGATGGGACTCCGGCTGCCAGGAGGGGGGCGGTGCGCAGAGGGCAGAGGATGTGGGGTGCCCGCCGCCACTGCCCACGAGACAGGCCTCCCGGCTTGCGTGTCCCCTGCGGGCGAGGACGGGGTGCAGGGGACGGGCTGGGGCTTCAGGCCGGGGTCTGGCCGTTCCGCTGCTTCTGCTCCTGTAGTTGCCTGGCATCTGAAAACAATTACATACCTCTTTTCATGGATTTGTCCTTTATTTTTTTTGTAAGTTTACTTATTTATTTATTTATTTAGAGAGAGAGAGACTCTGTGCGCGCACGTGCGTGCAAGTGGGGCAGGGGCGCAGAGCGAGAATCCCCAGCAGGCTCTGTCCTGACCGCTCAGCGGGGCTTGAACTCCCAAACCGTGAGATCGTGACCTGAGCTGAAACCACGAATCAGATGCTTAACTGACGGCCCCAGCCAGGCGCCCCTGCACGCATCTGTGTCAGACTGTCCGTTGTCCAACAACCCTAGCAGTTGGTCGTTTCTTCTAGGCCGTGTGTCATGGGACGAGTATAAGGTGAAGTTTCTGGTGAGCAAAGGCCACAGCGAGAAAGAAGTTGAGGAAAAGATAAAGAATGGCGAGGAGCTGAAGGTCGACGAGGAGAGTGAGCACCCAGGCCCTGCTGCAAGCCTGGAGGGGGAGGGGCGGGGCCGCAGGGGGAGGCGGGTGGGGCCCGGCGTGTCCCGTTCCTCCTGCAGGCGGGGGCCACCATCCCCTCCCTTGTCCCATCGTGTCTTCTCTTGGCGGATGTGCGTGCGTGGGAGTTTCTCTGCGGCATCTTTGTGCCCACGACGTGGTCCCTGTTTGTCGCGTGTCTGCCAGCTGCTCAGGTGAGTGTGCTGGCGGCCTCTGCTTGGTGAAGGCTGCTGCTGTGTCCTCCCGGCCACAGCTGTTCACTGCCGTTGTGTCCCCAGATGAACGGTGGGTGCCCCTGCCTGTGCCAGAGTGCGTGTTTCTAGGCCTGGACCCCGTGTCCTGTGTCAGGACGGCAGCCATACCTGCTTTCTGTGTGTAATTTTCCTGTAGTCTTGAAGCCCGCGCACAGCGAGGAGTGTGACTGGCCTTCCCGCGTAACTTCTGTCCTGTGGTCTTGATGCAACTGCTTAGTGGTTCCAGGTCTTTGTCAGCATTTCTTGGTTTCCTGTACAGGCAGGTGTGACGTCTGTGAAGCAAGAGAGTGTATTTCTTTCCCCCCGTCTGGGTGTCTCTAACATCCCTCCCTTTCTTTTGTGTTTGTTTATTTATTTTTTAATGTTTAATTTTAGGGAGAGAATGTGTGCACTAACGTGGGAAGGGCAGAGAGCGGGGACAGAGGGTCTGAAGCGAGCACAGAGCCCGATGAAGGGGCTCAAACTCACAACCTGAGAGATCCTGACCTGAGCTGAAATCAAGAGTCAGTGCCTAACCGACTGAGCCCCCAGGCACCTCTTTAATTTCCTTTTCCTATCTTATCACATTGGCTGGAATTTCCCGTACCGTGTTGAAAAGTACCTTTTTCTTGTTCTGATCTTTGAGGCAAAGTGTCAATTTCCTCACTGCTGAGCATGACATGGGCTGTAGGGTTTTGTAGACGTTCTTTGTTAAGTTGAGGAAGTTCTTGTCTGTTCCTTGTTTGCTGAAAGTTTGGCTCACGAATGGGTGTTGGATCGTGTGTAATGCTTTTTCTGTGCTGGTAAGGTCATATGATTCTTCTTTTCCAGCCTGTTGAGGTGATGATTGTATTAATTGTTTTTTGGATGTTGAATCGTCCTGCGTACCTGGGGTAAACCCCACTTGGTCGTGGGATGTAATTCTTCTTGTGTTTTTGGATTCAATTTGTGGATATTTTGTGGCGCATTTTTGCATGAGAGACTCCAGTCTGTAGTTTCCTTTTCTTGCAGCGTCTGGTAGTGTCTGAGTTTCCAGCTGACTCCTGGAGGGCCGCCTGTCAGGGGCACCTTGTTAATGTCTCATGCCTTTATTTTTCCTGCTCAGTCCGTCCATGGGGAATGTGTAACGTAGAAGGGCCTCAAGGTACACAGCACAGAGGCTCCTGGACGTCCTGTGACGCCGGCCGGCCTTTCCCGCTTCCCCGGAGGTCATCCACGTTCCCGTTCTGTCCCTTTTAAACCCTGTACCTTGGACATTACTACTTTTTTCCTGAAATGGTTTCCCTTTTTCGTATCTGTTTGTGCTGTGTGTTCTCATGGTTTGTCCTGAGGTTCTGGCTGTCCCCCGAAGGTGTAACTTGGAGGCGTCTGGGCATCCCGAGGGGCCTCTGCCCTCTGCCAGCGTTGGTGACTTGGCACTGGCTTCTGCGGTGCCCGCTGCGGCTTGGGCTGCTGGCCCCCTGTCCTTGCCCCTCTCCGGAGCTAGTCTGTCTTCAGTGCCTTTCCCTTGGGTGTGTCTGGGGTCAAGACCCGTCCTTCAGGGGCGTGAGTTCTGTCACCTCAGCACGTATCTCAAGGTCCGTGTTCCCTTCTTCTGTCTGGGTGGGGCACTGCAGGTGAGGCGCAGTGCAGAGGGCCTGGGAGGCCGGGGGCGGGCCAGCCGGGGCTGCAGGCAGGCGTGAGGGGCCCCACGTGGTGGTCTGCCTCCTCCGGGGGCCTGCACTCGGCAGGTGGCTGTGGGCTCGTGGGGCTTGCAGGGGTCTGCGCCCGGCCTCCCTCCAGCTTCTGGCGCCGCCGGCATCCCTGCTGCGGTGGTGTTGCCTCAGTCTCTCATGCTGGTTTCCATGCCCACCTTCAGTGCCTGGTGACCTCACCCCAAGACCCTTAAGTGGCTCCAGCTGCATAGACCTTTCTCCAGGTCAGGTGCTCCTTGCAGCCCATGGGCCGATGGGGCAAGTTTGTGCTGACCCCGTCAGTCTCGGCCCCACACAGGGAGGTGGCCACCGGTCACCCCACTTTCCTTTAAGTGGATTCACCATTAAAAGTAGGTCACCGTGGGATCTTCTGTTCATCAGAAGGCTCTAAGACTTGAGATGACAGGTGCTGTGTGGGCTGCAGCCGTGTCCCCTGTTGCGATGTGCCAGGGCCTGGGGGTCCCCGTTCCCAGTGACGGTGGCGCGGGTGCAGGCCGGCCTCGTGCTTGAGCCCTTCCCCCTCGCCTGGCCTCGCCCTGGACCGCCCCTGAGCCTGCGAGGCTGCGGGCCTTCCCACGGAGGGAGAGTAGGGATGTAGTGAGAGTGTGCGGGGGATGCTTGAGTCATATCTGGAAGCTGGGTTTTCCTCCAGGGCCCTACTCTCCATGTACAGCGCACGTGAAGGAGATGGAAAGGAGCGAGGTTGTGCTTTGTTCCTTTAGGTGTGCGGGAGGGTGAGTCAGCCTATACTGTGCTTTCCATTGCTCCTGGGGAGCGAACAACAACAGTGAGCCGGGGCGGGGGGGGGGGGACTGTGGGGAGGGCTTTGTCTGGAGTGGGGTCAGCACCTGTATTTGAGGAGCTGTCTGTGTCTGGGGGGGAGGTGTCTGGATCTTGTGGGATGAGGGTCTGTGTCTGTCTGCCAGCTTTGTACCCTTTGCCTCCCTGAGGCCCGAGCTCGGCCTCCCTCGCTGCGGTGTCCTGAGCTGGCCCTCCTACGCGGGCAGCGGGCCCCAGCGCTCTCCCGGGGGGCCGGGGGCATGCGGGTGCGCGGGGGCCTCGGTCCTCACGGAGGTGCCTCTCTCAGCACAGGAAGTCCTGGAGAACCTGAAGGACCGGTGGTACCAGGCGGACAACCCCCCCTCAGACCTGCTGCTGACCGAGGACGAGTTCCTGTCTTTCCTTCACCCCGAGCACAGCCGTGGCATGCTCAAGTTCATGGTCAAGGAGATTGTCCGGGACCTGGGTGAGGCCCCACCCATGGCCCTAGCGCCCCAGGGTGGGGGTGGGGGGCAAGGGCAGCTGGGCTGGAGGGCAGGGCCTGTGGCACCTGCAGCGACCCTCCTGCCAGGGGCTGGCCGGGGGGTCTCCGAGGCTGTGTGGCCCCCTGGTGAGGGAAGGTCAGGGCTTGCCCTGTGCCATCTGACCTCCGCCAGGCTCCTGGGCAGGTCATGTGAGACGTACCTGTTTAGGGTAAAATTTAACAGGCTAAAAATTCGGTAGCAGACCTGTTTGGTTGACTTTCTTCTGGGTGAGCCTGGGTGGTCGCGAGCCCACTTGGGGTCTGAGCGTCCGCACCTCTGTCCTGCAGACCAGGACGGCGACAAGCAGCTCTCGCTGCCCGAGTTCATCTCTCTGCCCGCGGGCACAGTGGAGAACCAGCAGGGCCAGGACATTGACGACAGTTGGGTCAGAGACCGGAAAAAAGAGTTTGAGGAACTGATTGACGCCAACCACGACGGGATCGTGACCATGGCAGAGTTGGAGGTGCGCGCGGGTGATGGGGGGCGTGGGAGCACCCCTGGCGTTGGACACAGGGCCCTGAGTCGCTGCAGTGGAAAGGAGGCGGCACCGGTCCAGCTGGGACAGGTCACTCAGTGGCACCTAGAAGTGGGCAGGGCTGGCGTCTGATGGCTACAGGCTCCCTGGTGGTGGCAGGGGGTGTTCCACCCCACCAGCCTGGTCGCCTTTGACGCTCAGAGAGGATTCGAGTGGAAAAACAGGGAGCCCAGTGGTGTGCCTCTGCCTGCCCCCTGCTCGGGGTGTCTGGGATGTCTTAGCCTCTCGAGGTTCCAAGGAGCCACTCCCCAGTGGGCCGTGGGCCGCGTTGGAATCCACCATCTTCCCCTGAAGTGTTTTCACTGGTACCGTGTGGGCTTGTTTTTTCCCATTGCTGGATGACTCATTTGTTGCACCCCAGAATTCTCTGATCCCTGCTGATACCTGGCGGACAGACACCTTGGTTCAAGGATCGAACGGTGGCTGATTTGGTCCATGTCCCTGCCTTTGTCTGTGCCCCGCATGACCTGCTGTCAGGCCCTGGGGGGTGCCACGCAAGGCTTCTTGCGCTCCAGGAGAGCTTCCCCCCTCCTGTGGTAGGGGCTCCCTGGCGAGGACGGGGAGGTAGTGAGTCTCCCGCACCTGAACAGGTGAAGGCTGCCTGGCCTTGAGCCACTTGCAGCCTGATGTCTTCATTCCAGAACATTCAGGAACACACCTCTATCCCCTTCTTGCTGCTTCTGTGCTCTCAGCCAGTGGGGGGGTTTTAAACAAGGATTTGCTCTCTGTGGCTGTTTAGAGGGTTCAAGCCCTGCTGCCGCCTCCCTGAGGCACAAGGTGCTGAGCTCGCCGGCCAGGCATCCATGTGGGGCGGGGGCCTCCGCCTCGGGGTGGGGGGGGGGTCTCAGCTGTGTCACCACGCACCGTAGTGACGATGGCGCCTGAGGTCTAGGGGCCCCAGTGCCGCCGGGGAGTGGGTGAGTGGGGGAGGGCCCCGGCGGCCAGGGCCGCGGTGCTGACGCAGTGTCCGCGGCTGCCGTAGGATTACATGGACCCCATGAACGAGTACAACGCCCTTAACGAGGCCAAGCAGATGATCGCCATCGCCGACGAGAACCAGAACCACCACCTGGAGCCTGAGGAGGTCCTCAAGTACAGCGAGTTCTTCACGGGCAGCAAGCTGATGGACTACGCCCGCAACGTGCACGAGGAGTTCTGAGCCTGCGCCCCTGTGGCCTTCCCCCCGCACCTCGCCGGCCTGCCCCTCCTGGAAGTCTCCCTCCTCCCTGCCACCCGAGGCTGAGGGTCCGGGCTCCTTATACGTGTGCTTGAGCAGGCCTGAGCCCCCGAGGTGGGCCGTGGGCTGGCCGCCCCCGTACGCGGGGCCCCACGTGCCGCCGCGTCTCACTTCTGAGAAGCGGGTGCTGTTGTGCGAAGGCACCAACCGCAGTGGCGCCCTGTGGGCTCCCCACACCCGTGGGACGTAACGTGGCTCCTGCCGCTTCCTTGAAAACCGAGCGGTGGAGATCGTGCTCGAATGTGCTGCTGGTAGCCAGCCGCTAGGGGTGCCTGCCCTTCCTGGGGCGCTGGGGAGGGGCTGTCAGGATGTCTGGTCTCCAAAAACACAAACACTTGTGACAAGAATCTTATGAATTTACTTTAAAATATAGTTGCCTTTTTCTCCCAGCTTCTTTTATTTTTTTAAGCCCATACAACGATTTTGGAACATTTGTGGCTAGGTGGCTTCCACTTAGCGCTTTTGAGGTGGGCGATTTGGTGAGAACAGAGAGTTTGGTCAGGCAGGTGCGGGAAGGACCAGCTGCATGTGACGGATGTGTTTACCGGCAACGGGGACGTCTGGGAGCTCGTGGGAGACGGCTTTCGCAGGGAGCCGAGGGTCTGGGTGTGATCCCCTGGGAGGGGTGGGGGGGCCAGGGAAGCGGAGTTTCTGGTAGAGCAGGAAGGTCTAAGGACAAGCCCTCAGGGGAGGGGCCGAGGGGAGGAGGCAGGAGGCCACTGAGAGCAGCCTCGGAGCCCCCAGCCTGGCTGGTTGTGGGGGACAGAGCAGGGGCGGCCAAGGGGCCCAGAGTCTCGCTGAGCCAGTGGCCAGGGCCTGGGGACAGGAGGGGGGTGTTGGCTGAGGTCCCACCAGACCTGCAGTTCACGCTTGCTGTCCCAGCCCTTCCTGGGGGTCAGCTGTGCCCAGTGCTTAACTGGCGCCGGGGGCAGAGGGCATTGAACTGTGAGGTCTTGAGGGTTCCTGACCCCACGCGCCGCTGAGCTGCCACCCCCAGTCTGCCCTCCCTGCCGCCCCCCTCCTCGCTGGCCATCCCCTCAGGAGCCTTGCCCCGTGGTCTGTGGCTCCTCAGTGGGCAGTTCACCCAGCCAGTGGGTCCACCCTTGCCACAGGGACCCGCTTCCGAAAAGCGTGGGGTGGGGCTTTTGCAGAGGAACAAGGGCGCGGTGACACCAGGGCAGGTTTCTAGGCAAACAAGAGGAAAGACTTGAGAAGGGACGGAGTGCGTGGTGGGAGGGGCCCCCGTGGTGGCCAGGCCCACGCGGGTGCATCAGCAGCAAGCAGGTGTGTGACGCTTGGAGGAGGCGTGGGCTGAGCCCGGGGTGGGGGGGTCAGCTGGGCCCACAGGATGGGGGTGGAGCCTGTGGGTGATGTACAGTTGTCTGTGCTCCTTGGGTCACTGCGGACAAAGGCCCGGGCCTCGGGCCAGGTGTGCAGGGCCTCAGGCAGCGGAGGCAGCCCCGCCGGAGGGCAGGTGGCCCGGAGGGGAGCGCTGCCCACCAGACCCCAAGTTCCCTCAACCTCAGAGGCTCCGGTTTGTTTCTGTGAATTTAAGAAAAGGTTTCTCTCACCCCCTATGGGCGATGGTGCACACGTGCACACGCACACACGCACACCCGGCTGGCTGGACGCCCTGATCCACTCCCTTGTGTGGACCCCGTCTCTCACTTTGGAGGCACAGGGAAGGCGGGCCCTGCGTGGCCCCCTGCCCCTGGCAGAGCTGCCTCTCCCTCCGCACCTGCTGCCGTGGGCCGTGGCCGCCTCTGTGGCAGCCTTGCCCGGCAGAGCCCAGGAGGAATTTCCCCGCAGATGGGCCGGGGGCGCGCAGCTTTCTTACCTGTTCTTCTCGGGGAGGGGGGTTTCCAGCTCCTACCCCCTCATGTCCCGTCCCCAAGGGAGGCCCCTGCCTGAAACTTTTAAATTAATTGTTGAATGGTTAATTTCATCTCATGGTTACGATTTGAAAGGTACAAAAATGACACAATATAGCGTCCCCTTTCTCAAGGACACCCAGTGGTGTCAGAGCAGCGTGCAAGAGAAAATCACACATGTATGCACACGCATTCGTCTGGTGTGTGCACATGCATGTGTGTGTGTGTGTGTGTGTTCTTCCCCTTTTACACACCACAGAGGCCCTGCACACGGGCCCTTCCCGCCTGCCCTGGATCCACCTGGCTCTGTGTCCGAGGACGCCACGCACTCCGTGAGATCATTGCGGCGTCGTTCTAGTCTTTACTGTTGCCTTGGTGCTGTGGGGACACCCTGAGCCCAGGGTGGGTGTGGGGCGGGGCAGGGCGGGGAGAGCCTGATGTGGTCTCTGAAGTTCGTGGGGGCGGCAGAGCTGGCCCCTGCCCGGCCAGGGCGTCGGATCGGGTGCTGATGGTTGGTTTTCCCAGCACCCCCCCCAACACATACCTGGGTGCTCACACACGTCCCGGCACGTGAGACACACACACATGCGCCCCACACGGACACAGGTTCACACATGCTCCCAGGCACACGGTGCACCCAGGACACACCTGCAGGCGTTTGGTCTGTGGCCGTCCGGGCAGCGTAGCATGGAGGGGGCAGCTTAAACGGCAGTCCTGGGGGCCAGACATCTCAGGTCCAGCGTGGGCAGGGCTGCTCTCTCCTGAGGCCTCTCTCCTTGGTGGCAGATGCCGCCTTCTCCTTTGTCCTCACGGGGCCTCTCTGCAGTCTCCTGGGGTCTCTCCCAAAAGGACACCAGTCCCGTGGGATCAGGGCCGCGCCCTCTGACCCCATCTAACCCTAACCGCCCCCCCTCCAGGCCCCACCTCCAAACACAGCCACATCAGGGATCAGGGCTTCCACATGTCAATCTGGGGACACAGTTCAGTCCCTGCCACTTGGGGTGCTCAGGCAGTCAGCCGCTCACACACATGCTCACACAGCAGCACACCCCTGTGTATACACTCGCGTGCTTGCCTACACAGCTCCACGCCTGCACACGCTCACACGCGGGCCCCACACAGCTCCCGCACGCGCACGCTCACTGTGTGACCCCTGCCTTGCCCTGAGCTAGTTTTGGGCACTTGTGCCACAGACTGTGCTCTGGAGTCGGGCGCGCTGCTCTTCCTCCCCCTGAGCTGCTGCCAGTCGTGGGTCCAGGTGGTGAGGGGCCTGCCTCCTGACCCGGCATGTTGCCGCAGTTCACCCATGTCCTGTGTACATTCTTCTGTGAGGAGGCAAAGATTGGCATGAACGTGGCCTTTTGTGTGTGTGTGTGTGGGAGGGGGCGTGTGGGAGCAGTCAGCCACCCGCTCCCCGGGGGGGCCGGCCCTGCCCTGCGCAGGGAGAGTGGCCGCCTAGAAGGAGCAAGCTTTGGAGGGGTTCTGAGACTAAGCCTCTTCCAGGGGGCTTGGTTGGGCTGCGGAGGGGAGGAGGGTGTCCAGGGTGCCCAGCCAAAGGGGCTCCACTTCCCTGGTGCGATGGGAGCAAGAGGGGTCTGGAGTGGGGGGGGGGTGCAGACCAGATGCAGGCCCAGAAGGGGTCGGGGGGCTGCTGGTCCTCACCTTGGCCCCGGGGTCTGCCTGCTGCAGGAGGGCGTCCGGGCTGGTGCCCAGCCGCCAGCTGTCTGAGCCCGAGGTTGGTAGGTGTAGTTGAGGGGAGGGGGCCGGGGGCCCAGGGCAGAAGAGAAGCCCACAGCCTGGAGAACTGCTGCCCAGACAGGCTGCCTCCTGGCCCCAGCCTGGGTCAGGGGGTCGCCAGCGTGGGTCAGGGGTCGCCAGCCCTTCCTGGGCCTCCTTCCTCCTGGTACCCTCCTCCTCCCTCCCTCCCCACCCCTCCCCCGCAGCCCTTATAGCCACATCCTGCAAGGAAAACCCCCAGACTCCTGCACCACGGGCGGAGATGAGGAAGCTTGCGGAGGCTCGGCAGCTCAGGGCTCCTGGCTCGGCCATCCTGCTCCTGGGGCTTGTGCTGGGCACCGCGGCGAGGCTCAACTGCACCGGAGACACCTACCCCAAAGACGGCAAGTGCTGCAGCGAGTGCCCACCAGGTGAGTGGCCTGGCCTCAGGACTGGGGAGGGAGACACAGAGATGAGGTGGGGGAGGGGCACGTGGGGACGGGGACAGAGGGAGGGGCGCGGAGGCCTGGGGACGTGCAGATGGGGGTCTCGGGACACAGGTGTCACGGGCTAGTGGACTCAGGCTGGTAGAGTGGGTGGCCTGCACCAGACCCAGGCCAGTGGGCCGGCCAGAGGCTGGGCGGGCCGGTCTGACCCCCCGGCCCTGCAGGTTACGGGATGGAGAGCCGCTGCAGTCGTGACCAGGACACCAGGTGCCGCCAGTGCACGTCCGGCTTCTACAACGAGGCCGTGAACTACGAGCCTTGCAAGCCCTGTACACAGTGCAACCAGAGTGAGCGCCACCCTAGCCCTGACCCCTGGCCCCCCACCTGTGTCCCGCTGCCCCCCGCCCAGCGCTCTCCTGAGGCCCCCGGAGCCACAGAGCCGCAAACCCCAAACCACAGTGGGGGCCGAGACCGCGTGGAGCCAGGGAGGAGCATGTGGCTGCCAGGTGGCCTTTGGGGGTAATGGGCCTCGGGTCCAAGGGCCACGTAGGGTTCTGGTGCAGGTGGGAAGGGAGGCTGGGGCTGCCCCAGGGATGCGCCCCGGGGGCCAGGGGAGTATGGGCTCCAGGGACTGGGGACAGTCAGAAGTGCAAGCCAAGCTGTGTGTGGGGCTGCTGGTTCGGGGACCCTCGGCTTCGGTCCTCTGGCCTCTCTGCAGCCCTGGCTTCCCTGCCAGCTGCGTGCCTCACCCGACCCCCTCAGGAAGTGGGAGCGAGCCCAAGCAGAGGTGCACAGCCACGCAGGACACGGTCTGCCGCTGCAGGCCGGGCACCGAGCCCCAGGACGGTTACGATCGCGGAGTTGGTGAGCCTCAGGCAGCGGGCCGCGGGTGGGGGGCAGCGTGTGCGGGAACCCGGGAGAGGGCGGCCAGGGTCACGTGCCTGTGGGGACCTCGGGAGCTGTGAAAGAGGGGTGTCTCCCGCATCACGCTTCTCATTTCCCTCTGTGCCCCCATCCCACTCCGGCCAAGTTCCTTTCCCCCAACAAACGGGCGTCCGGAAGGGGGTGGGGCGGGGCACTGGGTCAGGGCCAAAGGGTGGAGTGTGGGCAGGGAGGGGCTTCCAGAGGCCACGCCAGGTGAGCGCCTGGCCCTCCAGGGCCGGCCCCCAGCGGCCGCGGCGTCCAGGTCCCTGGGGTGGCGGCACTGGACGAGACTGTCCTTGTCTTTGTTGTAGACTGTGCCCCGTGCCCAGCAGGATACTTCTCCCCGGGCGACGACCAGGCTTGCAAGCCCTGGACCAAGTGAGTGTCCTGCGGGTCTGGGGACCCAGGGGCCAGGCCTGGGAGCAGGAAGCTGCCGGCTGGGGGTGCTCCCGACTCTCCCCCCCCCCCCCCAAATGGCCCCTGTCCCCTCATGACTCCTGTTCCTCATGGCCCGTGACCCAGGGCCCCACCACGGCCCCTGCCTGCCTGCTCAGCCCTGGGCCAGCCTCCTCCCCTCAGCCTGGCTGCTGGGCCGGAGTGAGGAATGTGTGAGACTCTTTCCCAGGCCCCCTCTCAGCTGTAGCCGGGGACCCCACGGTGGGAGCAGGAAGAGAAGGGCAGGCGGGTGGTTTGAGAGGTCAAGATGTGGCTGGAGCCGGTTGGGAGGAGACGGTGTGGGGGGCAGAGGGAGGGGACATGGGGAATGAGGGTGTGAGCAGGTGCGTGGCCTTGGAGACCCTGCAGGCTGTGAGGTTCCCTGGGGGGGGGGGGCGGGGGGAGAGGGGCCTGGGCGGGTCTTTGGCCCTTCCCCGAGGCGAGAGTCTAACACACCCAAGGTGATCCAGTGTGAGGTCCCCATATCTCCCTGGTCCTGTCTCAGCACTGGGCCCATCCAGTCAATCTGGGAGGCGTCAGGGGAGGTGGTGGTGCGGACCTCTGGGCTGACCAGCACCCCCTGCCCTTCTCAGCTGCACCTTGACTGGAAAACGCACACTGCGGCCGGCCAGCCGAAGCTCAGACGCCGTGTGTGAGGACAGGAGCCCGCCAGCCACCGTGCCTCAGGAGACCCAGGGCCCTCCAGCCGGGCCCCCTACCACGCAGCCCACCACAGCCTGGCCTGGGGCCTCCCAGGGGCCCTTCACACCCCCTGCGGAGCCTCCCAGGGGTAAGGCGGCCTGGCCTCGCCCCAGCAGGGCCCTCCCCCACTCCAAAAGAGAAGGGGGTTGTGGGGAGGGGGGATAGGGGAGAGACGCCCTCTGCCCTCACCGGGGCCCTCCCGGGGCGGGTGGACCGCTTCCTCTGGCGGACCCACCCCGGCAGGCCCGCGTCCCCACAGGTCCGCAGCTGGCCGCCGTCCTGGGCCTGGGCCTGGGCCTGCTCGCCCCCGTGGCCGCCGCACTGGCCCTGCTCATGCACCACAGAGCCTGGCGGCCCCCTGCTGGTGAGTGCTGCGGGTCCCCAGCCCGGGCCGCTTCCCCGAGGGGTGAGGTCCCTGCCCACCACCCACCCCTTCCCTCCTCCCCAGGTGGAAATAGCTTCCGGACCCCCATCCAAGAGGAGCAGGCTGATGCCAACTCCACCCTGGCCAAGATCTGAGCAGCCAGTGCCCCCACCCCAGGCCAGGGGCCCAGAGTGTCTGCTAGACAACGAGGGGCAGTGGGGGAGCCCCCAGGCGCGGGCCGCCACACCCCACCACCCACCCTGCGCCGTTTTAGGTGCTCCTGGGCTGACACCCAGGGCTCTGCTACGTATGCTGTGTGTACTTCATGCCCAGGGTGGTGCCCCCCCAATAAACGACATTGGCACATGTGGGTCTCTGACTGGGCACTGGTAGGCTGGGGGCTGCACACCTGTGGTGCCAGGGGCAGTGGGAGCTGGCACTGTACCCGCCTCTGGCTGGAGAGGGGGGCTCAAGCTGACCGCTCAGAGACCCCAGGACCCTTGCCCTCACCCCTTCTCTGGGCATGCCCCAGCACCTGTGGTGGGGCGTGGGGGCCAAAATAAACATCCTGGAGGGGGATGGACACCCCAGCAGCTTGTTGGGGGAATCCAGGAGCTGCTCCTCCCAGACCCTAAACCTGAGCGGGCCTGAGGCACCCCCCGTGCCCATGGGAGCAAGTAGCAGGCCTGGGGCCCCGGTCCGGAGGGGACTTCTGAGAGCGCCCCTGCAGGTCTATGTGCTCCCCTGAAGAGAGAGCTGAGGGGCCGTTTGCTCTGTCTCAAGGCCCCTCCAAGCCCCTGCCCTGCCAGGCCTGAGTGTGCACCCCCGAGATAGCACTTTGGGGAACGAGGGGTGGCAGACTGCGTGGCATCTTTCTGTAAAAGGCCCCAAGGCAGAAAAAATCCAAATGCCGGTCGACAGTACAGTCCCACTGACCTCAGCGCGCCTCCCGTGACCACGGGGCCTTCCCGCTGGGGCGCCAGGCCACGTGGCCAATGTCCTTCACAGCTGCTGGGCGTCCTGCGGCCGACGTGACTGAGCCCTGGTTTCCGCAGAGCCTCAGCTCTGGCCACCAACCCTCCTTGTCTCCTGGGCCATCTTTCTCCCCAGCGTTGCCCCAGAGGCCTTTCCAACGTGTCTTCAAACCTCCCACGGCTCCGGCCCCGGCCCGAACTCCCCCAAGGGGAGACAGCGAGTCTCCACAGTCTTCTGGCGTGGGACCCAGCGGGGAGCAAACCAACGTAAACCATGCCCTCGAACAGACAGCAAATCCACACCACTGGTTTGGGGATCAGGGGTCCCCAGGACAGCACGGGGGCTGTGGAGGAGTGCTGTGGGGCCTGGTGGAGGGGCCAGGGTGGGGAGAGGGGAGGGGCCAGATCCTCAGGGCCCAGGGCTTCCCCCCCACGCCCCCCAGCTCTCCCCCCAGCAGGACACCCTGCCCTTGCTGGCCGCACCATCTCTGCCATTGGATGGAAAGGTGGACAGGGTCATCCTCTCTACCCTCAGCACACTCTCCAACACCTCCTCCCCCCGCCTGTCTGCTGAAGAAGCCCAGACGTTCTCTGCCCCAGGCCCCGCCTGGCCCCCAAGCCTGGGTGTTGAGCCTGGTGTGTCCCCAGCTTCCTTCTCCCACACGGCCCCTCCTCCGCGCCCCCGCCTGGCTCCCCATCCGGCCCACTGTGGGTGCACGTAGGGGCGGCTGTGAGATCCCCATCTCCACGCCGCCACCACCCACCCCTTTCTGGTTACTGCCAGGCTCCTTGAAGGGCCGTCTGCTAACAGGAACAGGAGTCACTAAGCTGGGACAGGTGGCTCTGCGGCAGTGTGGCAAGCCGCTCGTCAAGTGCTGGAAAACACAGACGAGCAGATAAAGATCATCCCTCGCCTCACTGCCCAGTTACAGAAACCCTACCCATCCTTGCAGCCTGTGGCTAGGGGTGGGGGGTGGGGGCTTCCGGAGGGGCTGGAACGAGAAAGCAGACGCAGGCACTGACATTTTGGTGACATCACTTTTGCCTTTTGAGGGGGCTTGCTCATAAGCCACCGGCTCCGTGGGCATGATGTAATCTGGGCCCTCTGATTTCTGTGTTCCTGCAGCTGGCAGCCACGGAAAATCCTTCTTCTTCCCACTCGGGCCCCTCCCGGGGACATTGGCTGCATAGAGCTCCTCCTGCCAGCCCATCTTCACCCCTCCCCCACTGCTTCCAGAAGTTTCTAACTCTACCCCTGCTTCCGGAAGCAACAGCTGATGCATGGCACGGGCCGACAAGCAGAGTTTTAGGGTATTCATGGTATTTGCCTGGGCCACTTAGCAGAACTGGGGTGACCCTGCGCTGCCA
Source organism: Hyaena hyaena (assembly GCF_003009895.1). Taxonomy (NCBI): domain Eukaryota; kingdom Metazoa; phylum Chordata; class Mammalia; order Carnivora; family Hyaenidae; genus Hyaena; species Hyaena hyaena. The sequence continues at coordinate 1,776,521 of NW_024080942.1, forward strand.
CAGACGGGGGCCCTCAGGTCTTTGAAATGAGTGGTGGACGAAGGTCCAAAACCACCCTGTTCTGTGCTTGGAGCACCTTTACCTGGTGTCCCGTATGGCCAGCGTTCAGCTGAGCGGAGAGCTCAGGCTCCTAGAGAGGGCAGCCCTTATCTCAGCCCGCCCAGAGCCCCCTCCCTTCCCTGCAGGACCAGGCTGGACCGCCTGGGGAGGGGCTGTGCTTCCTGGGACTTAACAGGTGAATCACAAGCTGCTAATTCCCGTCATTTTCCTCCGGCCAGGTGGCAGCTGCAGGCCTATGTCACAGCTGTCAGCACACCTACAGGCCTTGGGTCACATCCCGTCCCCCCGAGAATTCCCAGAAGCCTCACCAGCTTCCCTGCCAAGACTCAGCTGGAGGGCTGGGAAACATGGCTGAGCTTTCCAGGGGGGCGTCAGAACCTCTCTGTGCCACTCGGGGATGTCAAGGCTCAGAGAAACAAGGGACAGTGAATTGGAGGCTGCGTTCTCTGTGGTTTGAGAGCTCCGTCAGGGGCTGCCTCCCCCACCCAACACTTCCCGGAGGACCCGGTTGTCTGGAGAGGCCTGGGTGGGAGCGGGCCCAGCAGGTAGAGCTGTGATCTGAGCGGGCCGCCTTTGGCCCAGAGCTTCAAGTGACTGGAGGCTCAATGCCCAGCCCTCTCCTTGCCAGCAGCCTCTCCCAAGATCTGAAGAGGTCCTGGGTTGGGAGGTGTGAGGGGCTCCCCTGGGGGCTCTAAGCCATGAGCAGGATGTCTGCACAGCTGCAGTCCAGCGTCCAGGGGTGTGTGTGTGTGTGTGTGTGTGTGTGTGTGTGTGTGTTGTAGGGTGCCACTGTGTGCATCTGCAGCCCATTCAGACCTTCTTGGCCAAGTGAGGGGGCTTGTCCTGACCCCTAGAAACTGTGTGTGTCCTGATCAGGGTGTCCTGATCCCTGGAAAGTGGGGGCCTCTTGGTGTGGGGCTGCAAGCTGAGGATCAGTGAGCAGGGCCATGATGCTGGTCGGTCTCTAGGATCCGGACATTTCACAGAGGCTGAGAGACTTCACTCTCTGGTGGTTGGAGGAGATCGTTATTTTTTATTTTATTAAAAAAATTTTTTCTAATGTTTGGGGCACCTGGGTGGCTCAATCAACTGAGCATCTGACTTCGGCTCAGGTCATGATCTCACCACTTGTCGGTTTGAGCCTCGCATCGGGCTCTGTGCTGACAGCTCAGAGCCTGGAGCCTGCTTCGGATTCTGTGTCTCCTTCTGTCTCTGCTCCTCCCCAACTCACAGTCTATCTCTGTCTTTCAAGAATGAATAAATGTTAAAAAAAAATTTTTTTAATACTTTTTCTTTGGGGGGGGGTGCAGAGAGAAAGAGAGGGAGACGCAGAATCCGAAGCAGGCTCCAGGCTCTGAGCTGTCAGCACAGAGCCCGATGTGGGGCTCGAACTCACGAACTGCAAGATCACAACCTGAGCTAAAGTTGGATGCCCAACCTACTGAGCCACCCAAGCGCCCTGAGGACAAGATCTTTAAAAGCCCACAGGGCCCTCCAGAGAAAGTTGGAGCCAGAGTAGGGGACCCAGCCAGGCATGGTGGGGACACAGTGGGGGTGCAGTCCCTGGCCAGACCATCCTACTAGGGGGCCCTTGCCCCAGTCCACCTGTGCCACCTGGCATCCAGCACCCACCCTTCCTGCCCACATCCCTCCCTACAGACCTGACAGGCTGCAGGTTTTGGAGAGAAAACTTTTTTTTAATGTTTATTTATTTATTGGAGGGGGGAGGGTGAGAGAGAGAGAGAGGGAGAGGATCCCAAGCCGACTCCACACCGCGCACCGTGAGATGGAGACCTGAGCTGAAGTAAGAGTCAGACCCTCAACCAACCGAGCCACCCAGGTGCCCTGAACAGAAAACATTTCTGATCCTCGCCGCAACCCCCCGGGTCCTGCTCCAGACATAGTTGGGGATGTGGGCTGTGTTCCATGCCCCGCTCAATACTCACACATTTGGGGACATATTTAGTTTCTGGGTAGGAATTCCTGGACCAAAGGGCATGAACACTTAGGAACCCCCCAAGGTCGCCCCTGGCCATGAGTCTCCCCGGGGGCCCCCACCCCTACCCTGTGTGGTTGGGCTCTTCCCTTCCTTTAGATACAGCTGGGCTCAGTTGACGTAAAAAAAGTATTACTAAGAGCAGTTTCGGGGTCACATAAAAATTGAGGTGCAGCTGCAGAGATACGCCACGAGCCCCCGCCCCCACCAGCAGCTTCCCCTCAGAGGGGCCGTCTGTGGCCCGGACAAAGGACATGGACGTGGCATCGCCCCCCAGGGTGCCTGGTCTACAGAGGGTGACTCGCTGCTGTGCCCTCTGGTTTGGACGAAGCTGTAATGACGTGCGGCCACCACTGGGGTCACACGGGGTAGCTTGACCGGCCCCCCAGATCCGTTGTGCTCTGCTCGCCCCGGCAGTTGAGTGGCCAGGGGTCCCGGGGCGTCCCGGTGGGAACAGGCTCTCTCCTCCCTGCGGCTCGGCCGCTGCCCCGGGGCCGGGGGCGGGGTCAGGGTGTGTCCGGATGGGGCGTGGCGGCGCGCGTCCCCTAAAGTCTCCTAGCTCCGCGCGCCGCGGGTGCCATGGGGGCGAGGGGCGCGCGCGCGGCCCTGTGCGGCCTGACGCTGCTCTGCGCGCTCGGCCTGGGCGAGCGCCCCGCCGGGGGTCCGAGCTGCGGGCCCGGCCGGCTGCTGCGCGGAGCCGGGACGGACGCGCGCTGCTGTCGCCTGTGCTCCCCGGGTAAGGCGAGCGCGGGCCGCTCCCTGCGCTCAGACTCGGCCTGGGCGGGGCGGCGGGCAGCCTTCAGGGTCCGGAGCCCTCGTTCCGGGGGAACGGGAGAGGGGCGTGTGGCCCAAAGGGGGAGTCAGGGGCTGGCGCGTGAGAGCCTTCCTTAAGGGGAGCCCTAGGTCCCAAGGTGGAGGAAGGCGAGTGGATAGTGAGCTCTTGGCCGCCTTCTGCCCCACCCCCTGCCTCAGACCTACCTGTGTGGGTGAGGGGCAGGTGGGACGCGCCAGTCTGGGAACGAATACTGCAGGGAAAACACCCCCAGAGAGTCACCCTGCGGAGCTTGGGGCTTGAGAAGGGGAGTCTCAGTGTGGCAGGCAGGGGACGGGCAGCCTGCCGCAGGGGCGGTGGCAGCGGCAGCGGAGGGCAGTGCAGGGTGGAGAGAGGAGGGGGAGTAGGCCCCCAGGTGATTGCCTTGTGCTGCAGGGACACGTTCTGCTCACCTGCCAAGTCACAAGCATCCCGGGTGAGAGCAGCCTCAGGGCAGCAGAGGACTCCGCCAAGTCACACGGGTGGAGGAGCTGGGTGTCTAGGGAGGAGGGAGACGGTTGGACCAAACTGGGGTCCTGGCTCCCAGACAGTTGCCCTCTGCCCCCTGGAGCTGCCTGAGGGTTCCCTGTCTCTCCCCCTTCCCCCCGCAGGGCCTGGGGGAGTCCTGGGGAGGGAGGCGCTTGGCCCAGCCGCTAACAGGGCTGGCCTTCCTCTCGTTCAGCTGAGGTTTGTCCTGAGGGGGACTGCACATGCGTCCAGCCCGAGTTCCACTGTGGAGACCCCCAGTGCAGCACCTGCAAGCACCACCCCTGCCCGCCCGGCCAGGAGGCTCGGCCGAGCGGTAAGTCGCTGGCAGCTGTGGCCAGAGCAGGTCAGGGGGTTTGGGCAGGGCCGAGCCAGAGCTCATGGGAGCAGCTGTGCACAGTGGTGTGTGGGTGTGGAAGGAACATGCGTGTGTGGAGGGTACAGACGTGTCCCCTGGGCAGGCAAGCACTAGTCTCCCGTCCTGCAAACCCAGGTGGGTGGGGCCGCTCCCCGATCGCTGCTGCAGCCGCAGCCCAGATATGAGCCCCAGCATGCATGGGGCTCCGGGGGTCCTTCCCTGTCACAGCCTGGGTTTCTCCATCCAGAGAGGGTCCTCCGCAGACAGGATGTGGGGGGCGGTACAGGTGTCCAGGGTCTGTCCGGCCCTTGGGCCCTGGCTCTGACTATGCCCAGTCCCGCACCTCCCCTGAGCGTCCGTGTGGGGACAGTCCTGACTGAGCGAGGCCTGCCCCTGTTGCCCTGTCTGGGGGTCAACCCCTTGCCTGGAAGGAGCAGCTCAGATCCTCCTGGGGCCTGTTTACCGTAGTGTGGACTGGGGTGTTGTGAGGTGGAAAGGGCAGGGTCCAGGGCCAGCTGGGCCACGAGCCTCGCGTCCTTTCTCTGGGACCCACACTGGCCTCTTTGCCCTCGAGGCTACTGGACCAGGCACAAGGTCCGTCCTGGTTTTTGCTTGGTGTCTGCTTCCAGTCCCCTCCACCCCCCTCCCCGCCTCCACCACCGGGCCCCTCCCCCTGCAGCCTCCAGGGGGCGGCCCGTGCCCTCCCCTCTGGCCCCCCTCTGGCCGTGCACCACACAGCTCTCCTCTCCCAGATCCCTCCGTTCAGCTTAGGGTCACAGCCTTGAGGGCCCCCCAAGTCTGCGTCCCCCGCAGATGCCTGCCCTGGAATGGGGCACACGTGGGCAGTGATTGATGCCGGGTCCCGGTCTTGTAGGCATCAGAGACCTCTGTCCAATGGAGAAGGTGTGTGTGGGTCACGCTGCCGTGGCCCCAGCTGGATCCCATCCCATCTACCCCAGCCAACCGGCTGTCTGTCTGTCTCCAGGGAATTTCAATTTCGGCTTTGAGTGTGTCGACTGTGTCGCAGGGACCTTCTCTGGGGGCCACGAGGGTCGCTGCAAGCCCTGGGCAGAGTGAGTCCTGGGGGGGCCTGCGGGTGGAGGGAGGTCCCCGAGGGAGGGGGCTCTCCTGTCCTTCTTGGTGCGGTGACCCACACACTCAGGACAGCAGCCACGCGGAGGGGCTGCCCCGGTGGCGGGGGGGGGGCTGACTGAGGGCTCCGTGTCCGTGTGTCCCAGCTGCTCCCAGTTTGGGCTTCCCACCGCGTTCCCTGGGAACAAGACACACAATGCCGTGTGCAGCCTGGGGCTGCTGCCCGCTGAGCCACAGGACCCGCTGACCGCCGCCCTCCTTACCATGGCCGCCTGCGTCCTGGTCCTGACCGCCGCCCAGCTCGGCCTGCACATCTGGCAGCTGAGGAGGCAGCGCGTGTGGCCGCCAGGTCAGTTGTGCCCTCCGTCGGGTGGGGGAGGTAGGCCCGGGGCTTGCCCGGTGACCGAAGCCCCTCCGCAGAGACCCAGCCGCTGCTGGAGGCGGGCCCGCCCGCCGAGGACGCCCGCAGCTGCCAGTTCCCTGAGGAGGAGCGCGGGGAGCAGCTCCCCGAGGACAAGGGCCAGCTGAGGGATCTGTGGGTGTGAGCCCTGGCTGTCCTCTGCCACCGTGGACCCAGAGCTGGACCCTCCCGGGGAAGCGGCCCAGGCTGACCCTCGGGAGCTAGGGCGCTGCACCCTGCTGTGGGGCCCCAGCCCGGGGCCCGGCCCCGCTCCCCTCGATGGCGGAAGTGGGTGTGGGTGGTGACAGTGACCGGTCCTCCAGAACATGCAGAAGAGGCAGCGGCTGTGGCCACACTCCGCGGGAGATACAGACACGGCCACTCTGCCTCCCTCCCTCCCTCCCTGGCCCTGTTGGGGTGGGTCTATGGGCCCTCGGCTCCCAGGACGGGAAGCCGTGCCCAGCGCGGGACCCGGCTGCAGGCCGTGCTCAATAAACACTTGTCCAGTGACGCGAGCGGACTTGTTCTGGGGAGGGGGGGGGGGGGGGGGGGGGCCAGGGAGACGAGGCTGGGGGTGGGGCCGTGCCGGCACAAGCACTTAGCCTGCTAAGGGACTTGGAAGGCTTCCTGGAGGAGGGGCACCATGAGGGACGCTTGCCCTCCGTGCCTCTTTGCTGCCCTGTCCACAGCCCCCCCCCCCGGCGGTCAGCGCCCCTGGCACGCTGGGACAGCTGGGCTCTGTGTCCAGTCTCTGGGTCACTGCTGCTCCGAACCCTGGGCAGGTCACACAGCCTGCTGGCTCCCGTGGGGGGCTTGTGTTTGTGTCGTTCCGGCCCCGAGTCCAGGGCGAGGTCAGCTCCAAGCCCTGCGGCCTGCCTTCACCACCTCCCAAGATCCTGCTCCCTCGGGCCTGGTTCCCGGCTCCCAACCAGGGAGGCGAGCACCCTTCTCCCAGCCTCCTGGCAGGGCGGCCACCTGGCGAGTTTGATGACAAGGGTTCCTTGGCACACCTGCCTGGGGCGTGGCAGGCAGGCCCGGGAGGCCGGTCTCCGCAGCAGCACCTCCAGGCGCCGGCCCAGCTGGCCACCGGCCCGCAGTCCCGAGGCTCCGGCTCCCCGACACCCCCGTCCTGCCCGGGAGAGCGCCTCGACTCCTCGGCCCTCAGCCCCGTCGCTCTCGGTGGGCAGTGGGCCGGATGCGCCCAGCTCACAGCAAGAAGGCGGTAGGGAGCCCTGCAAGCATCGCCCCCGGGCATCGCCCCCAGCCCGCCACACCCCGGCGTGGAGCAGCCCACCTCTCTCGTGGAAGGAGGGCCGTGGACGAGTCCTTCGTGTCCCACTCACATGGGAAACACTCGTGCTCCCTGTGCCTGCTGGGTCCCAGGCTCTCGGCACTCCCACAGAGCCCCGTTCCAGGCGAGCACCCAGGTAAGTTAGCTAATAAATGCGAGAATCCCGGGGGCACTGGCTGGGCCTCAGGAGACAGGGAGACACAGTGCCGGCCAAGCCGGGGGTGCCCCAGGAGGGCCCTCAGCAGACCCCCCTGGCACCTGCCAGCCACACCCCCTCACCCACCCTGCTTCGGGAAGCCGGCTGTCCTCTGGGCTTGCTCTTGTCACCTGGGTCACCTGACTGCTCTGCCCCCATGGGCAGGGAACATGGGGTGCCCACGGCTGCCCTGGGCCCTCCTGAGGTGCTGGCTGAGGCTGCGCTGGGGCAGAGGGTTCCCCAGCCCCGGTTCAGCTGTCCCTGCGATGGCGGCAGGGGAGTCAAGTCGTCTGCAGTCATGGACCTTCCTGACTGACACCCAGGTTCTGAGGGGCCTCTCGGGTCGCTGACTCAGCATGGAAACTCCCCAGCCCCCACCCCCCCACCGTGTGAGGCGACAGCGCCCCAACGTCAGCATGGGGGCGGCACAGAGCAGCGTGGGAGATTCCGAGGCGCAGGTGGAGTACGGGGAGGATGCTCGACTCAGGCAGCGGCAAGAAAGGGGGTGGGCGAGTGAGGCCTGGCTTGGGGGCCGGGGGCAGGGCTCTGGCACCCGAGATCTCAGGGCTTCGGGGGGCTCAGAGCAACACTTGTGGGTGCTGGATTTGCCCCCTTCTCTCCACCTCTCCCCCGCTGCCCCTCACAGAGATGCCCCCAGTCCTCATCCCAGGTCTGTCTGCCCACTCCTGCTCCCCTCCCTCCTTGGAGCCCCCAGAACCCCATGATCCGCAAGCCTGGCTTGGTCCTGAGGCACCCCAGCTCCGAAGACAGAGCAGGGAGGGGACACGTGGAGGGCTCCGCCTCTGCGATTCTCAGGGCAACTCTTCTGTGAAAAGGGTCTGTGCAGGGCCCTGGGGGCACAGCGGCTGGGCAGTCAGGTGGAGGAGACCCCAGGGCGTGGGTGTGCAGAGGGTACCGTCGGGGGGCTTAGGTAGGAGAGGCCTGAGCTAATCCAAGTCCTAGGAATGGAACTGGGTATGTGCCCACCAGCAGAGCCTGCCAGATCACCCGACCTGGGCCACCAAGCCCTGAGAGAACCCCGGCATGAGACTGCCTGGGGCCAGCTCCAGGCCCCTCACTGCTTCCCCTGGAAACTCCCACCCACAGGAGAGCAGCTCTCCAGCTGTTCCGGAAAACCGCAGCTCCTCCCCCCGGGGCGGCAGTCCACATTGTTCAGCCTTAGATAAGGGACTGGAGGCCGCTCTTGGTTCCCAGAAGTGTTTCCGCCACAGCAGGTCCCCACCAGCCCCCTCCCCTCCCCTTGCTGGAAAAGGGCCCTGCCTCGCCCTTTACTGAGATCTGGACTCAGCTAGACAGAGGGGTTGGGACCCATCTGAGACAGAACTGGACACTGGCTCCTCTTAGGCCACCCCAGGCCTAGGACAGCTGCAGTGAGCTGTCCAGAGTCCCTGGCTGCCCCCAGGTGCTGGGACGTGCGCCTGTTAAGAAGATAGGTCCCTGATGATGGGCCTGGCCACTCAGGAGCTTTGGCCAGGACTTGGGACTATCAGTGCCCGTCCCCCCCCCGCCCGCCAACCATGGTTTCCTGAACATTTGGGAGCAAGCCACTGTTTCTAGAGGGGTTGAGTTCGAGGTCAGAAAAGGACTGGGTCCTAGAAGGGCTACCTCTGTGGCCCTGTGGCCGCTGTGGCCGCCATGGAGGCATGACCACTTCCACCCTCATGTGTCATGTTTCCAGGAAGCTTTGGGAACTGAGGTGCTTTCCAGAAATCTGATTCGGGCCACGTCTGCTCCAGACCCCTTTCCCAGACACACATTCCACCGGAGACAGGCTTGGGGGTGTATGCGGGGGCTGAGTCTTCGGGGCTCCACAGGATCTTTGGCTGAAAAAGACACATGGCTGATGGAAGGTGCTCAGCCGACCCTGGGCCCAACGCTGGGTGGTCCTCCAGATGGAAGATGCAGGGACGGTGGGGATTTCCGGGTGAGTTCCACGCCCACCAGCAGGGCCCCAGGACTCATCCCTGGAGGCCAAGAGAGAGCCAGGGAGGGGGAGAGTGTGGGGGAAGGCAGAGGCATAGGGGAGAGTGGAGGGGGGAGAGATAGACCCTCAGCTTTCAGGAGCCCATATTCACCTTGAATTACAGACTCTAGATGGTGGTGGCAGCCCGTCCTAGCACTGGGCATGCTGTCCACTCTAGTGCCTGCTGCCCATCATAGCTTTTGAATATTGGGGTGCACCCGGTACCTCCAGATGCTCAGGTCCATATGGTTCTGGCCCACAAGGCCACTTCTGGGACCCGTGAGCACTGGGTGGGGCCAAGGGAGGATCCAGATGGGGGGCGGGAGTATGGCTATCACTCCTGGGGCAGGAACAAACAGCGGTGGTTCTTGAGAAACTCCCTTTATTGACATTTGTGCTCCTGTGGGGGTGGCGGGGACCCCAGAGCAGCAGGTGGCCAGGTGTTTGGAGAAGCCCCAGGAAGGGGCTCGGTCTGGACAGAGCAGCCATGCTGCCAATGTGCACGTGTCATCTTGCCCCCACTCAGGGCCAGAGAAAGCAAGCATGTCACTGAAGCCTCAGGTCACTCCGAATGCCACGCCGACAGGCGAAGCAGCCCCAGTGTGGTGGCTGGGGACAGCGGAAGTGCTCTGGGACAGCATTGTTGGGCCACCTCGACACAACACGTGGGGCAGATGACCTGGGGGCAGGGGCTTGCAGGCCGGATGCCATTCAATGCGAGGAGGGGGCAGGAGAGGCCTGTGAACTAAGACAGGAGGTACAGAGGTACAGAGGCCCCAAGGGGTATCAGGAAGTGCCTCTGCAGTGACATGGCTGTGTAGTGGCCTGGGTGCTAGCAAGGAACATGGCCCTGACCCCAAAGATGCAGGTGTGCATCTTACAAAGACCTGGGTGTACTCGGCCTGCCCAGGAGGCCACTGCACTCCCACGCCCACATGGAGCTGGTTTCCTTCCCTCCCTGGCCTTGGGGGGACAGCAAGCAGTGGCTGAGCTTGGCCCCTCGCAGACTGACCACAGACAAGCCGGGAGGGGAGTTAGGGTTCCCGGACCCCAGGCACATGGTGTCAAGTGTGTGCTTCTTGACTTGTGTCTGGGAACCCTGTCATCCAGGCCACAGCAGCAGGATGAGGGGCTGGCAGCAGAGTGCGTTGGGAGCGCAGGGGTGCGGTGGGTGGGCTGTGAGCGACTGGACAGGCAGGGCTGGCTTTTCTTTGCTCCCTGGCCCGAGACAGTGGTGCGCAGCGCCCTCTAGTGGGTCTTCAGCTTCCACTTTCCTGGAAAGGGAGCTGCCCTTCCCAGCAGACCTCTGGTGACCCCAGGTCCCCGCAGCACTCCAACGCAGAGCAGAGAATCGTTCCAGCAGCCCCTGACCCAGGTCAGGAGGAGGGCCCTTGTGACTCGGGGGTAACCATGGAGAGGTGAGGCAGGGTGCGTGCGAGGGAGCCAGTGAGGAGGATGCGTGCAAGCTGTGGTGGGGTTGCCCGGACCCTGGGGTCTGGACTGGGGAGGGTGCGAGTGGCTGTAGGACCGGCCCTGGTCACCTGGTAGTCGTGGTCGTAGGGGGCTTGGACACACCAGAGGCCCCGAATCTCCCCCAACCCGAGGGCTGGGCCCACGAGGGATGGGAACACCTGAAGCCATGTGTGCACTGGCCAGGGCAGGGCCAGTGCCGGCTCAGCACGTTGTCCTGCAGGGCTGTCCTGCCACGGCGGCGCCCCCTCCCCGACGGCCTAGGCGCTCCGGGGCTCTGCAGCTCCAGGCCTTCGGGAAAGTTGGGGCCCATGGAGGTGGTGGAGAGTGTGGGGCCCAGGTGCCCGCTTGGTCCAGAAAGGAGCTGTGCACAGGCAGGGTCAGGGAAGCCCCAAGGGGCAGCGTCTGTGGAACAATCTTGCGTTTGAGCAATCCTCCTTTCCGTGGGGATCCAGATCCTTTCCTGGGGTCACAGAGCCAGGCAGTAGGGCTTATGCGGGCTGTGGGACTGCGGGAAAGTCCTGGTCAATGAGGGACACAGGCTGATGGGGCGGGCTTGCGCGTGATAGGGCAGCCCCACCCGGGCAGAGCGGGCAGAGCAGGCGGCTGTGGGGAGCTCACCCCCTTCCAGTAGGACCCCCGCCCCCCGCCCATTCCTCCACCCTCTGCCTCCAAGCACAGGTCCCAGCAACCGAGTAGGGGCTTGTGGGGCAGAGCACCCCCCTCCCGCCGTGGCAGCGTCTTGGGGAGCGGGCGCTGGGGACGCCTGGGGCACCCAGGGGCTGCGGGCGGGCCACCTGACCCGCAGCACCGGCCGTTTGTAACAAAGTAGCCTTTATAGGTCCCGAGAGGGCGCTGCTGGCCCGCCCGCTAGGAGCCGCGATGGCCCGCGCTCCTGCGCTCCGCCGCCGCCAGCCCCGGGGAGGGCTCCCGCGCCGGGCCCCCCGCTCCCGCTCGCAGCCGCTCGGCCCCGGGCTCCCTGCTCCGCGCGCCGTCGGGACCGGGGCCGGGGGCGCGCGGCCGCCGGGGCGCCGAGGGGGGCCGCGCGTGCGCGCCGCCGGGGCCCCGGGGTGGTGCGGCCCTGCGCGCGCCCGGCCCGTCGGCGGCGCGGGGCGCCGGCGGCGCCGGGCGGTCGGCTTCGTCCGTCGGTCGGGGCGGCGGCGGCGGCGGCGGCGGCGGCGGGCGCAGGGCGCTCCGGGAGCCCCCCAGGCGCGGCCAGAGGTCCCCCTCGCCGTTGTGCAGGAGCACGAAGCGGCTCAGTGACAGCAGAGGCAGCATCTTCTGGCCGCGCAAGCTCTTCTGGAAGGTCTCAAGCGCCAGGTCTGGGGGGGAGGTGGGGGGTGGGCGTGGGAGAGGCCGATGGGAAGCCTGGGCTGGGGGCGCGCGAGGGGCGGGGACTCAGCCTCCCCAGCCCGGGGGCTGCAGGGCCGAGGTTCTGAGGAGGGAGGAGTGGTGAGGGGGAGACCCAGGCAGGGATGCGGAGGGTGGGGTGGGCACAGGCAGCTTTTTTCTGTTGGACGTGAGCCGAGGGGGTGGGGTTTCCACGCAGGGCCTCCGCATATTCGAGAGCTGTGGGGGGGCCTCCGAATTTGGGGAGCGGGTGGGATGGCGCATCCGGGGCCGGGCAAGCGTTGAGGGGCCGGTTCGAGGGCTCTCGGGGCTGCACGAGGGCCTCACCCAGGGTTTCCATGACCACGCCCGGGATCACCTCCTTCAGGACCTCACAGTTGGTGTGCAGGGCAGGGTTGGAGTTCATCTCCAGCAGCCACACCTGCGGGCACCCCTGGTTAGGGTCCCTCCCCGCCAACGCTTGGTCAACAAGTGGCTGAAGCCCTGGAGCCCGTTAAGTCTGGTGATCCTGGCAGGTCACTTCTTTTCGGTGGCCTCACTCCTACTTGGCCAAGGAGCTAAGAGTCTGACGGTTTGAGGGTCTGAGGGTCTACTGCCCTTCAGGAGCTTGGCGGGGGTGGGGGTGGGGGGATGGGGGAGTCTGACTGTAGACTCCACCCCAGGGCTTGCCTGGGTGGTCAGGGTATACACAGATGGCCCCTGCTTCCTTCCACCTGCCCACCAGGCCCCACTCACCCTGGGAAACCCCAACAGTACCTTGAAGTTTTCATCGATCAAGAAGTCAGCCAATGAGGTCGAAGTAGCCCAGCTTGCATTGGAGCTTGGACTTGACAGCCTGGAAGCAGTGAGCCATGATCTGCTGCATCCGCTTCTGTAGATGGGGCAGGGGGCAGCGGCTGGATATCACCCCTGCTCACGCCTCCCAGGCCTGGGACCACAGCACCCCTCACCTGTGCTCCCACCAGGTGCCCTACCTGCACAGCCACACTGCCCACACTTTCACGCGGAGTCACAGGCTCACAGCTAGAAACTGACTCACTCCCAGTTCACTTCTTCAGCAAACATGTGGAGCCCCTCCCGCACGGCACGTACTGGGCTCAAGAGTGCAGAGGGCTTTGGGCAGGTCACTCACAGCAATAGTGACAGAAAGCAAACGTGGCACACAAACCACTGTATACTTTGAAAATGAAAGAAATTGAAAAGAAAATGAAGCAGGGTTAGAGAGGGGGGTTCTGGGGTGGTGGTTGTGAAAAGGGGTATGGTGTGTTGGGCCTCACTAAGGAAATAGTGAGCAGACTGAAGACTGAATGGAGGATCTGGGGGGAAGGGGTGGGGAATTTGGGGGGAGAGCCACAGCTGTAAATGGGAGCATGCCTGAGGTGTCACACAGCAGAGTGAGGCTGCTGGGGCTGGAGCCAGCTAGGGGGGACGGCAGGAAATGAGTCCAGTTACATCAGGGGGGCATGGGAAGCCCATTCCCTTTCATGCTGGGATCAGAGCTGTTGGAAGGTGGGACACAACTAACTCATGCCCTAGTAGGGTCTGCTGGCTGCTATGCGGAGAGAAGTGCAGAGGCCATGAGGAAGTTGTTGTAATAATTCAGGTGGTGGGATGGATTCTGAATATATTTTGAGGCGGAGCTAACCTGATTGGTTTATGAATGGGTTATGAGCTGTGGAAATAGTTCTCCCTAAGTGCTTGGTCTGAGATTCTGGAAAGATGGAGTCCCTGTCAATTGAGAAGAGGAATTGAGATGTTTATGAGCTTGATGATGGGGTGTGGACGGGCCCTGAGATATAAGGCTGGGGAGAAAGATCAGGGCCAATGTTTAATTGTGGGGCCAGGAGACTTTCATCCCAGTGGGTGCAGATAAAGAGCAGAGCCCTGGGCCTCTAGAGAGCAATAGGTGGAACATGGGGGGCCAGCGCGAGGGGCCAAGGGGGGGCAGGCAAGGTCCTGGAAGCCATAGAGGAAGAGCAGCAGGGGGTGAGCAGTTGTGTCCAAAGTGGCTAACAGACCAGGGAAGAAGAGGAAGACTGGGAACTGGGTTTGGCAGCATGGAGGTCACTGATGATCTCAATGAGTATTTCAGTGACACACAAGAGAAGAAGCCTCGCTTGAGTGGGTTCAAGGGAGGAAAGAAGAACATCAGCAAAAATGCAGAGGAAGCACATCTGAAAATAAGCCACTAACCCCCCCCCCCCAAAAAAAAAAAAAAAAAAAAACCCTGGCAAAAACAATCATCAGAATCAACTTTTCCAGAACTCTGGAAATTAACCAAAGGCTTGCAGCAACCTGAGGCGTGCTTAGGAAAGAAAAGTCTTGAATCTTGGTAAGAACAGCAAGCTTTGTTCAGGTGTTTTAATTTGCCCTAGTTTTATCCTCTACTTCCCAGCTCAGTGCTGGCCTTGAAAAAGGCTACATTCTCAGTACTGAAGAGAGCAGAATGGACTTGACTTGCAAAGAACTGTAGCTCTTTGTTGTGATCTCTCTGCTGTTCCCCTCCTAACCCCGAAAAGACCTCACTTGGAACGAACTAAAGGAAAATACGAGAATGATTTCTTACCAAATGGAGAATATCAGGGAAGAGACAGAAATTATAAATGGAAACCACATAGAGATTTGGGAGTTTAAAAGCATAGCAAATGAAAAATGAAATTCACTATAGGGGCTCTACAGTACATTTGAGTTGTTTGAAGATGGGTCAGTTGAGATGATCCAGTCCAAGGAACAGAAACAAGGGAATGAAAATAAGCAAAGCTACAGAGACTTGGGGGACACCATGAAGCTGACAAACACGCATAACGGGAATCCCGGAGGAGAAGGGAGTACGAGACAGGAAAAATAGTTGAAGAAATAACAGTAAAAAAACTTCCCAAATAATTTGATTTAACAACAACAACAACAACAACAAAAAGTCTACATACCTAAGAAGGTCAATGAGCTCCAGTTAGGATAAACTCAAAGAGATCCCCCATACCGGAAGCGAACTTTCAAAAGACAAAAAGAGAATGTTGAAATCAAGAGAAAAGTGATGAGTCATAAAGGGTCCCCGATAGGATTAACAGCCAACTTCTCGTCAGGAGCTATGGATTCCAGAAGGCAGTGGATGACACATTCAAATGATGATGTGTGCCCATCAACATAGATTTAGAATTATTGCTTTATTTAGTTGTTTTTTAAATAAAAGAAAAGCAACTGCCAAAAAATACATTTGCACGGCCTTTTACATTTAACTATGTGGTTACCTTTATGAGTGCTCTTTATTTCTTCTGAATTCAAGCTACTCTCTAGTGTTCTTTCATTTCAGCCTGAAGGACCATAGGGCAGTTCTACCAGTGATAACTTCTGGTTTTTAAAATCTTAGAATGTCTTAATTTCTCCTTCATTTTTTGAAGAATAATTTTGCTGGATAGAGAGCTGTAATTTGTGACAACAACAGCTTAAAGGGACGTAAAGAACTATGAAAGAACAAAAGGGTTTCTGTGTTTTTTTTTAATTAAAAAAATTTTTTTTTAATTTCTGAGAGACAGAGACAGCGTGAACAGGGGAGGGCCAGAGAGAGAGGGAGACACAGAATCCGAAACAGGCTCCAGGCTCTGAGCTGGCTGTCAGCACAGAGCTTGATGTGGGGCTGGAACCCACAAACCGTGAGATCGTGACCTGAGCCGAAGTCGGACGCTTTACCGACTAAGCCACCCAAGTGCCCATGTTTTGGCTTTTTTTTTTTTTTTTTAATACTATTGAAATTAGCTTAGGATTAGTCCAAACTAAATTGTTATAAATTAAGATGTTAATATTAATCTTCAGGGCAACAACAAATAATTTAAAAATATATAGTAAAAGAAATGACATGGAGTGCCTGGGTGGCTCAGTTGGTTAAGTGTCTGACTTTGGCTCAGGTCATGATCTCCCGGTTCTTGGGTTCGAGCCCCGCGTCGGGCTCTGTGCTGACAGCTCAGAGCCTGGAGCCTGTTTCGATTCTGTGTCTCCCTCTCTTTCTACTCCTTCCCCACTCATGCTCTGTCTCTCTCTGTCTCAAAAATACACAAACTACAAAAAAAAAAAAGAAAAGAAAAAAAGAAATGACACTAGAAATGGTATGCTAGGAAATATGTATTTAAAGCAAAATGAGGCAGTAATGGAGGAACTGAGAAGCAAAAAAGATATGACATATAGAAAATAAATATATTAAAAAATTAAAACAAAAAAGGGGGCGCCTGGGTGGCTCAGTCGGTTAAGCATCCGACTTCGGCGCAGATCATGATCTCGCGGTTTGTGGGTTCGAGCCCTGCGTCGGGCTCTGTGCTGACAGCCAGCTCAGAGCCTGGAGCCTGTTTCAGATTCTGTGTCTCTCTCTGACCCTCCCTTGCTCACCCTCTCTCTCTCTCAGAAATAAATAAAAACATTAAAAAAAATTTTTTTTAAATAAATATAAAAATACAAGCTGTAAATCCTACCTTATCAGTGATTATATCAAGTGTAAATGAATTAAACTTTCCAATTAAACAACAGAGGTTGGCAGAATGCATAAAAAACCCTTGATATACTGTTTCTAAGAGACTCACTTTAGATTCAGAGACAAAGGTTGAAAGCGAAAGGATGGAAAGAGATATATTGTGCAAATAGTATCAGAGGGCTGACATGGCTATACTTATATCAGAGAAAATAGACTTTAAGACAAAAATTGTTACCAGAGAAAGAAAAGGGCACTGTATAATGATAGAACAAGAAGATGTAATAGTGATAAATATACATGCACCTAACAATACAGCCTCAACATACATGAAACAAAAACAGAATTGAAGGGCAAAACACACGATTCAATAATGATAGTTGGAGACTTCAATGCTCCACCTTCAATGATGGATAGAACATTTAGATAGAAGATCAAGTGAATGGAAGACTTGAACAACACTACAAACCAAGTAACCCTATGAGAGATGTCTCTAGAACACTCCATCCACAACAGCAGAATGTACATTCTTCTCAAGTGCACATGGAACATTCTCCAGGGTAGAAAATATGTTAGGACATAAAGCAAGCCTGATAATTATTAAAGGATTCAAATCATAAAAGTATGTTCTCTGACCACAATGGAATGAAATTAAAAAGCAATAAGAGAAAGAAAATTGGAAAATTCACAAATATGTGGAAATTAAACACACTCTTTAGTAACAAATGAAATGAAAAGAGAACATACAAAATTTTACAAAATGCAGTAAAATCAGCGCTCAGAGGGAACTTTATGGCTGTAAACACCTATATAAAACAAGAAGAAAGATCTCAAGTCAATAACCTACTCTTCAACCTTAATAAACTAGAAAAAGGAGCGAAAAGTCCAAAACAAGCAGAAGGAGGGGCGCCTGGGTAGCTCCGTTGGCTAAGCGTCCAACTTCAGCTCACGTCATGATCTCACAGGTCGTGGGTTCTAGCCTCATGGTGGGCTCTGTGCTGACAGCTCAGAGCCTGGAACCTGCTTCGGATTCTGTGTCTCCTTTTCATTCTGCCCCTCCCCAACTCATGCTCTGTTTCTCTCTCTCTCTCAAAAATACACATTTAAAAAAAATAAGCAGAAGGAAGGAAATAATAAAGATCAGAGTGGCTATAAATGGAATAGAGAATGGAAAACAGCAGAAAAAAATAAATGAACCCAAAAGCTGGAAAGATCAACCAAATTGATAAACTCTTAGATTGGCCAAGAAAATGGAGGTAGGCTCAAATTAGTAAAATCAAGAAAGACCTACACAGAGATGGAAATGGTTATAAAAAGGATTATAATTGTTCATAGAACAGTACGAACAGTTATATTCCAAGCAAATTAGATAACTTGAAAGAAAAGGACAAGCTCTTAGAAAGATGAGCTAACAAGCTTGAGGCGATAAAAAATAGAAAATATGAATAACCTATAACAAGGAAAAGTTGAGTTGGTGATAAAAAAACCTTCCTATAAAGACAAGCCCAGGATGAGGTGGCTTCACTGGTGAATTATTCCAGACCTTTAAAGAATTAACACTGATCCTTCACAAGCGTTCCAAGAATAGAGGAGAAAAGAAATATGTCTCAGACCAGACAAACATACAAGAGAGTGCTATAGACCAGTACTGCTTACATGTGTAGACACAAAAATACTCAATGAAGTACTAGCAAACTAAATCCAGCGGCACAGTCAAAGGCTAATATAGTATGTCTGAGTGTGACTTATGCCGGGAATGCAAGAGTGTGTCTACAAATGACAATCAGTCAATATAACACAACACATTCATAGAATGAATGAAGTGACAGCAATCAAAACAGTGCGGCACCGGCATCAGGACAGATGCGCACACCATGGAACAGAATGGGATAGAATAAACCCACACGTGTCTCAGCAACTGATTTTTGTCTCTTTGACAAGTGGTGCTGGGAAAGCTGGATACCCACACACAAAATAATAAAGTGGAACCCCTACCTCACACCACACAAAAATTAACGTAAAATGGAGCAATGACCTAACTGCAAGAGCTAAATGATACAACTTTTAGAAGAAAACACACGGGTACAAATCTTTATGACTTTGAATTTGGCAATGGATTCTTTTTTTTCTTTTTTTTTTTAATGTTTATTTATCTTTAAGAGAGACAGAATGCAAGTGGGGGAGGGCCAGAAAGAGAGGGAGACACAGAATCCGAAGCAGGCTCCAGGCTCTGAGCTGTCAGCACAGAGCCCGACATGGGGCTCAAACTCACAAACTGTGAGATCATGACCTGAGCTTAACCGACTGAGCCACCCAGGCGCCCCTGGCAATGGATTCTTATATGTGACATCAAAGGCACGAATAACGAAAGAAAAAAAATAGACAAATTGGACTTCACCAAAATCTAAAATTTTGAGCAAGAAAAAGGACATTATAACCAAAGCGAATCATGGTACAGGAGAAAAGATTTGCAAATCCCATATTTGATAAGAGTCTAGTACCCAGAATATATAAAAAGCTCTTATAGCCTAACAGAGAAGATGGGCAAATGATCTGAATAGAAAATTTTCTAAAGCAGACCTACAAATGGCCAATAGGCACATGAAAAGATACTCAACACCTCCATCATTAGGGAAATGTAAATCAAAACCACAATGAGACACAGTTTCACACCTGCTGGATGACTAAAAAAGAAAAAAGAAAAAGAAAGAAAGTAACAAGTGTTTGGTAAGGATATGGAGAAATTGGAACCCTTATATATTGCAGGTGGGCATGTGAAATATTACAGCCACTGTGGAAAACAGTTTGGCAGTTCCTCAGAAAGGAACTTAAACATAAGTTACCATATGACCTCATAATGGCATTCCCAGATGTATACCCAAGAGAACTGAAAATATGTTCATGCATAAATTTGCATGAATATTCATAGCAGCGTTACTCATAATAGACACCCCAAATGTCCATCAGGTGACAAATGTTTACCAAAGCAAATTGTATGTCCCTACAATGAAATATTGTTGAGTCACAGAAAGGGATAGAGGGCTGATGCATGCAGGAAAGACCACGTCTTGTATGATACCATTATTACGAGATGCCCAGAACAGGGACGCGTGGTTGCCAGGGCCTGGGGCGAGGTGACGAGAAGGGTCTGGTAATGGGTATGGGGTTTCTTTTTGAGGAATTAGGTGGTGGTAACTGCACACCTCTGTGAAAATATTACAAACCACTAAACTGTATGCTTGAAAATGGTGAACTTCATGTCATGTGAGTTATCGATAGAGAAAGAGAAGGAGAAAGAAATTGGAGCCCCCTCCGAGTGGCCAGCGTCCACACCCACAGCACACACGGACACACACTTGACGCACACTTTAGTGCAGATGCACGCCCCCGGGAACTACTGAGCGCCTTGTGCCCAGCGCCTGCCCCTCACATAGCATAAGGGGTCTTGACCCTGCGCCCCTCCCCCCAACAGGCTGGCACTGGGGAGAAGCACACAAACCGTAAAGGTAGTAAAGACCCAGTCCCTAGGGAGTCCCTTGGTCTTCCTGAATTTGTTGTTGATGTAGCGGTTGAGATGGTCCATACTCCACACCGTGTCCTCCTTGAACAGCATGTACAGGGGGCTCTTCTTCTGCATGAACTGGGGGTGGGGGGGCAGTGCAGCACCTGGAGACCACCCCAGAGGGCCTGCCCCTAAAGAGAGCCTCACGCCAACCCAGCTACCCTGTGGGTCCACAGAGGCCCTGCGCACCCCAGGACACCCTGCAGTGGCACTGCCTGCTGAGACCCTCCTCCAGCACTTTCTCCCATGAGACCCTCTCAACTGTCAAGCCTCCCACAGATCCTCACGGGAGGCCCCCACCTAGATCCTCTCATTAAGACCCTTCCAAAGAGATCTCTGCCTACAGGATCTCTCCACTGAGGTCCTCACAGAGACCTCACCCCACTCATTTTCTACCTCTACCCATGCCCCATCCACACTTAGAGGGAGCCAAACTGGGGGTCGGAGGCACAGGGTTCAGTCATCGGTCATTTCACCAGGATGCCCTTCCCTGGCTGAAGGTGAGAAGTAGTGCTGACCGCAAACAGCGCAGCCGGGGGCCACCTCCGGACCGGGCCACTTCTGGGTCTGAGCTTCAGCTTATAGCTGAACTCTCCTCTGTGTTCCCAAGGAATGATCTTGTCCCAAAGCTGTAGGAAAGGCTCTCATCTGTGGGGTGCCCTTACCTGGTTGGTCAAGTGGCCACTGAGGTCGCTGGAATGGGGGTCATAGAGGCTGAGGGTTAGGCGGGCATAACCATGACCAAAGAAGACCATGTATGGCATGGCACAGGCAATGAGCAGGTAGGAACGCACATCAAACTTCTTCCCATCCAGTAGCAGTGGGTTCTGGATGTACCTGGGGGGACACATGGGGGCTGAGCACGTGGCTAGCCTGTCCTGTGTCCCCTTCTCCACCCACCCCAGACCAGTTCCTCAGCACTACCTGTCCCAGCTGTGACCTGTGGGCCCTCTCTGCTGGCTGAGTGAGTGTCCCTCCAGTAAGGGGACATTTCTGAGCCTGAACAAGTCAGGGAATTGGGAAGGAGGGCCTGGCTCCTAAATCTCAGCCGACTGCATGGCCTGGGGTGCCCCAAGTTTTAGTTTTCACTAGGAGCCCTGAGGGTGTGAGCAGATTGGGGCTCTGAGGGCAGGGAGGATTGCGTGGAGGAGGGAGGGCTGACATTGGGCCTTAAAGGGTGAGTGGCTTCAGAGAGGCCGGAAGGACACATCCCAGGAGGAAGGAGCTGAGGGCGTAAAGACTCAGAGGGCCAGCGGGAGGGGAGGAGCAGGAGATGGTAGTTGTGGCAGCGGCCACCCTGGCAGATGGCGAGGTCCAAAGGAGCATTTTTGAGGTCAGATGCCACCCCATCGCCTCCCCCATGTGAGGCTGGGGGTCTGGACCCTGGCCAGAGGCACAGGGAGCAAGGGAGGGGTGGTCAGCTCTGGCTGCAGGCCTGGAGGCTGCGGCTGGTGGGGCTGCGGATAGAAGAGAGGCTGGCCTTCCTGCAGGAGCAAACTGACCAAACCCTCTCTGCCCCTCCCCCATGTCCAGGGGCCTGTGTGTGTGTGTGTGTGTGTGTGTGTGTGTGAGGGGGCATCTCCTCTTCAACCCGGACGAAATGTGACACGGCTACCTCTGCTGGCTACACAGGGGCCCAGCTGGGGGCACCGCAGCTTTCCATCTCCAAGGACCCTTCTATGGGCCTTTTGACTCCCCCCCCCCCCCCCCCCCCCCCCCCCCCCCCCGCCAGCTTTCCCGGGCACCAGTGGGGCCCAGGGTCAGCCCCCGTGGGGTGCCCATGCCCAGCACCTCTGCACGACCCGCGCCTGAGGCGCCCGGAACGGCATCTTGCGGTAGATGGGGTCATCCTCCACCATCTGGGTCTTGACTTGCAGGGCGGCGACTTCCTCCTGGCTCCTGAGCAGAAAGATGCCTTTGCCCTGGTTGGAGGCCGTGGGCTTGCAGATCCATACCTGATTTTCTGTGGGAAGGGCCCCCTGAGCTCCTGGCTGGCCCCGCCCCGTTATGACCACGCCCATCCCAGGCCCCGACCGCCCTCCCGGCCAGGGTCCCGCCCCCACCAGACTCCGCCCCCACAAGGTCCCGCCCACCGCGGCGGCCTGAGCCCAGACCACGCCTACCTGGCTCCAGCGCCGCCCCCCCCCCCACGCCCCGACCACCACGCCGCAGGCCGGGCCCCGCCCCAGTGCCACCGGGTCCTTGGTCCGTTCCCGAACCCATCTTCCCGGAGCGGGCCTGGCGTCCAGTGGCCTCTCACCATCAAAGAGACTGAAGAAAGCCTCTCTCTCGTCCCTGAGGTCCAGACGGTAGGTCTCTGGGAAAAATTCTTCCATTTTCAGGACCCTGGGGGAGCAGGGAGGTGGGGAAGACACAGGGAAGGCTGTCCGCTCCCCCTAGGCTAGGCCAGCCAGCCTTTCTAGGGGTGCGACCCGGGGACAGCTGGAGGGACAGTGTCCACTGGAAAGCGGGTGGCCTCTGCCGCCCGCCCCCAGCTGTTCCCTCTGCCAAGAGCACTCTTTTTGGGGCCCTTGCACACCTGGCTTCTCTACTGGCTGCAGGCTGCCTCTCCCACCTCCTTGCTGGTCCCCACACCCCCTCAGGCATTGTGAGTGGACAGTTCAGAGCTGTGTCCCCAGGCTACAACAGTGCCCAGCATGCAGTGCCCAGCATGGGTCCTTGAGCACCCCGGCCTAGTCCAGACCTCTTCCCCTGGCTTGGGGTGCCCTTTAACCAGTTTTCATCGACCGCCGGGCCATCCTTCAGTTTAGGGCAGAATGGCTCCTCCCAGCTGGGCTCAATGCTTCTACCTCTGTGGCCCGAGGAATCCTGGGCTGGTCCAAGTGAGCTCCTCAGGGGCGGATGTTGTGTCCTTTCTAGATCTGTACCCCAGGGGGACACAGAGCCTGGCCTGAGTGGCCACTCAGTCGTGTGTGAATGGATGGATGGGTGTCTGGAGAGGTGAATAAGTGGGGATGTGGAGAGGTGGGTGGTTGGATAAATGGCTTTTGGGTCGGTGGTCCGGTGGATAGACAGACGCTTGGAGGGAATTGATTAGGTTTATCGACAGAACCAGGTAGGGGGGAGGTGGACAGCTGGACATGTGAGGTGATGTCACGGATGGCCAGGTAAATGGGTGGGCTGCCTGCCTGGTGGAGGGTGGACGGGAGAGACAGATGGTGCACGGCTGGTTGTATGGGCAGGCAGATGAGTGGACGGTAGTTGGACGAATACCCACAGTGGCTCAGGCCCGGCGGTGTGGCGGGTGGGGGGAGGGGACAGTGGCGTGGGAGGCTCTGGGGAATGGATTAGGGTGGGTGGACGATGGTGGGTGAGCGTGCCGATCGCTGGCTGGTCCAGGGGGGTGGGCAGGTGGAGTGGGTGGCAGGTATTTGGGGGTGCGTGGATGTAGGTGAGGAGGCAGAGTGGTGAGCGGCCTGGTTCCATGGAGGGTGGTCAGGGCCAGCGGCTGACACGTCCGATGGATGGCCGTGCAGCTGCGCAGAGGGTGACGGGAGGGTTCGTGGGCCAGGGTGTGTGGATGGGGAGGACACATGGGTGTGCGGTGAGTTGATGGTGGGTGCCCAGGGGGCCAGGGCAGTTTTACCTGGCCTGGGCACACGGTGATATCTTGTGGGTCTTGCTCACAACCCTCGAGTATTCCCTCAGGGCGCTGAGCAGCCCGATCTTGGTGGTGAGGACCTTGTTGTTCGGGATCTGGTAGAGCAGCTGCTCACCTGGCAGCGGTGGGGGGGTGGGGGGAGGGGGAGGGACACGCAGAGGCCTGGCTGGCATGTGGTGCTGCGGGGCCAGGGCTTCCCAGGCCACCACGGCCTCCCCCCGTGGCCTCCGTCTCCCAGAGTAGAGGGCAACGGCACCATCTGGCCCCTGGATTTGGCCCGGGAGGCTCCTGCGGGCTGCAGACCAGAGCCTGTGGCCCTTCCTTCCCCGGCTACCTTCCCGAAAGCTGCAGTAGTTGTCTCTGCACTTGACCTCGCACCACTTCAGCTTGTAGTCCTCACGCCGGCTGTCCTGGATGCGCTGCCAGCCCTTGCTCTTGCAGTAGGAACTGATTCTGGGGGGGCACAGGGGCAGCGGTGACCACGGGGGCCTTGGGAGCCTGGGAGTGGGCAGGTGCGCCAGCGGAGGGGGCGTGGGGCCCTGGGGCAGTGGAGCAGGGCCCAGCCTGAGGCCTCCCACTCACATGGAGGCCCCGTTGGTGCCTCCGATGTAGAAGTAGGGCCCCTGCCCACTGCCGTGCAGCTCCCTCTCCCCCTCCAGCAGGTGCCTCTCCAGGAGAGTGGCCCGAGGCCTGGCAGCATCAGCAGCATCCAGGAGGTCTGTGGGCAGGTGGGGGGTCAGAGGCTCTGGCCTGGCTGGAGGGCTCCCGTCCCCTGGTCCTGCCCCGAGACCACCTGTGTCCTGGCCCAGCTGGCTTGGCGGGTGCAGGGGCTGGTCCTCTTGGCTGCTCCCCATTGGTCTCTCGTAGGCCCAGCCTGTGAACAGGGCAGGGATAGAGGGGGTGGCTGGGGTCGCTGTGAAACTGACCATCCTGCCCATTTCTAGCAGCCCCTGGGAAGCACCCCTGGTCACTGGGGCCCATTTCAGCCCAGACTGAGTCCTGACCAGTAGCCCTGAGCCTATCTTGGGCAAGAGGGGAGAGTCATCACCAGCCAGGGCCCACCTTGGAGAGGGCAGGGTCCCTGCGTACCAACAGGCTGGGGGCTCCATGCAGCAGAGGGCTGGGGTGAGGCTGCAGCTGGGGGGAAACGTGGTTCAGGCACATGCCCAGGAGAGTGGGGGTCACAATGTCTATCATGATGTCATGGGTGACCCATGTCAGGCAGGGGAGATGGGGCCAGGCATGTCCTGGACAGGGGCTGGGTTCTGGACCAGGCAGGGGTGGTGCCTCCAGACTGTGGAGTGCTGCTCTGTCCCCTCTCTGTGCCTTTGCAGACCCTGGCTCTGCTGTCCTCTCTCCTGCTCAGCTGGCCCAGACCCCACACCCAGTGCATGGCTTTCTCCTGGCCCCCCCTCCCAGGGAATGGCTACATGTGATCCCCTGATGGGAAAGCCTTCCCTGGGGATGGGGCGCCTGTTCCCAGGGAGGCACCGGCCAGTCCCAGGGCTGCATTCACCTGGCACCTGCGTGTGGCCCCGCCGGATTCCTGCAGTCCTCGGTCGCTTGCCCCTTTGCCTGCGGATGTGGGTCCTAGTGGGTGGCCCCCGACGGTGGATGAGGCGGGTGTGGCGGCGGGCTGCAGGCGTGGGAGCGCGAGGACGGGGACTCCTCTGGGAAGACACCACCCGCAGCCCTCTGTGGGACCTTTGGGCAGCCCTTGGCCCTAGCCCCGGGGAGGGGTTCCTCCTGGGCTCCTGGACGTGCGCTTCCGCTTGTGGCTGGCTCCTGTCTCTGTGCTGACCGTGGGGCCTGGTGTCCTGTGGAGGCAGGGCCATCTCAGCACCCTGTTTGTGCCAGGCGAGGTTCTCCCTGCAGGGACCATCTATGTGTCATTGCCGCGCTTCGCCTCGGTGGTGCCGGCTGTAAGGAGGTCTGCTATCAGGTCTTTGGGAGTCCGGAGGGGTACCCTGGCCCCAAGTGGGTGCCTCCTCAGAGTTGAGGGTGGTACCTGTGTCTGAGGTGGGGCTGGTCACTAAGGTGTCCGGCAGCATCTGCACAGCTGCCCGGGGCCCTGCCCCTAGACGATGCCTCCTTTTGAGTCCCCTTTCCCCGTGGCCACTCAGGGACATCTCAGGGAATTTTAGCTATTCTGTGATGGGTCCTTCCCAGTTTGGGGGCTGCTTGGGAGATGAAGACTTTGGAAAGGATTGAAAAAGACAAGCAAGGGAGAGGCAAGCTCACTGTGGAGTTGCCAAGACAGAGAAAGGACAAACCAGCTGCCGGCAGATCACTTTGCAAACAAACCAGCTGCCACCCAAGAAATACTTTAGTCCCCACTTAGGAGAGAAGAGGAATAAACTGAACAGCTGTCAGCATGATTATGGGAGGTGGGCTGGTGGCTGGGGCTGGGGGAGCCTCACACCTCTGCTGAGAGGTGGGCTGAGCACGTGTGGACACCCCAGAGTCCCCTGCCCCAGCCCTAGCCCACCCAGACTGGGAGGGCTCCTTGGAGGAGGCCGAGTGTGGGGGCTGGACCTGGTCCGGCATGGCTGGGGGGGTACAAGCCTGCCCAACACAGGGAGAACATGCGCGTGTGCGTGCGTGCACCCAGCCGCCTCCCACTTGGTTCCCAGAACCCAACAGCAAGTCCCAGGAGCCCTGCTGGGATACACACCTCCCCAAAGGTGCTCATGTCCAATACCATCCCTCCGCACTCTTGAGTGAGTGGCCATGGTGTCGACAGGCATCCGAGGGAGGCCCCCCGAGGTGTGAGTGAGTGTGCCACACACGCAGAGTCATGCACATGCGCACAGGAAGTGGAAGAGGCGGGGAGAATGGATGACACGGGAATGAAGGAAGTCACCCCCTGGAATGTGCTGGGTTGTGAATGGGAGAGTCGTCACCCCTGAAAGAGGGCCGGATGCCATCAGAACAAAGGGGCCCAGACTACAAATGAGTTTCTGTAAATAGAAATGCAATAGGAGGGTTGGAAATTCAAGGCAAGGAAATTGCCCAGGAAGAACACAAATATGGGAGTGGGAAGGATATCGAGTTAGGCTGGCATCTGTGGGGCATGTGACACTGGACTCACGGGAGCCCTGGGAGGCAGAGGGGTCAGAGGGGCCCATGCAGGGCATCTGGATGAGCATGGCCAGAAAAATCCCGGACATACCCCCGCGGGGGAATTCCTGGGTAGTTCACCTAATCTCTCCGTGCCTTGCTCTCTTCACCTGTAAAGTGGGCTGGCGGGGACAGCAGCCTGACAGAACTGCTGTGAAGACAGAGGGCTTGTTATACACAGGACGCGTGTCAACCTGGGTTAGTGGTGATAATGGCGAGGAGGACGTGGCGACTTTTGGGCACGACTGGAGGCCAGCCGTGCAGAACAGAGCGGTGGTCAGCTCCGCAGGGAGCGGAGTGTGTGCAAGAGAGCGAGGCCCACCCTCCACCGTCCACAGTGGACGGAGGACTTCTGCAGCGGATCTGGAGCCCACCAGCGTGTGCGCGCTCTGCGGAAATAAGAGCAGCCACCAGAGGTGGCCTTACGCCCCCATCCGGCTTCCCGAACTCTGTACGGGAGCCCCTCCACCCTTGCTTTCCCCAAGTTCGAGTTATCCGCCTCACGTTTACGAAGGACCCACGTTAGTACCTGCTTTTGCTAACTGAAAGAAGTCTGAAGAGGCCGTTTGCCTTTACAAAAAAAGGCGAAAAGAGAAAATAGCGTTCGGCTCTTTGGTTTGCAGCGAGCCCACAGAGGCAGTGGACAGCCCGACAGCCCGCACAGTTCCTTCCCGGGAACCACCCCCAGCGTCCCGGCGTCCAGCCCTACAGCCCTGAGCAGTGTCTGTAAGCATCTGAGCTTTATCTTGATTTGTATTGTGCATCCATTAGCAAGAAGTACCCTAAGGTATGAGAAAAGCCTAAGAAAGGTTATTTTTTGGGTCCGGATGTGCTAATATTTTTTTCCCAGATGCCTCTTTGCTTTATATCATCTTGGCTTACGAAGGGTTCATAGGAGTGCTCTACGGATGGTGGGGAAGCCTGCTTATTACTTTCACAAAGAAATAAGCCATGAGTGATCATTTCTTGTCATTCAAATTAACAAAGGGGGAGAAAAAAGGCCCCAGGTGTGCACACAGGTGGGGAAATGTGGCGTCTGTCTGCGGCTGGCAGGGCCGTGACCGGTGGGGGCGGGGGGGGGGTCGTCAGACCTCCCAGCCCCCCGAGCCTTCTCTCTAGTGCTTGCACTTGTCAGAGTTTCTCTGAAGGACGTCATTCTAAATACAGATGCAAAGCTTTATGCTCAAAGATGTTCACGGAATGCATGGATCACAAGAGCCACAGGACGGGAGCCCCCAGCAGCAAAGGATGACCACCGACTGCACGTGCGGCCTGCGGACGCAGGGACAGCACTGCCAGGGGCAGGCGAAAGCTCGACTTTAGAGTAAATTTTGAAATAAGCTTTTTACCTGGTCAGGTAAAAAGAGCGGCAGGAAGCAGCGCCCGGGTAGGATGGAAGGAAGCCCCTGGTGAACCTTCAAGGAAACAAGAGGAGGTCGGTGCCCTGCCACGCGTCTCCTCCCCGACACACGTCTGTCATCACGGGGTGCTCGGCGGGTGCTGACATTGTTCGATGGGCTGGTGCCTCCCGGCGGGGGGCGGGCTGTCTGGGAGGATGCCCTTCGGGGAACTGGTCCAAGGAGACAGCCCTAGTCCTGGGCAAAGGGGCTTGTCCTGAGGAGCCACCCCCCCCAGAAGACAGGCCCCTTGTGGCCTGGCCTGGGGGTCTGTGACCCTCACGCTGTGGCGCTGGGGGGGTGGGCCCTCTGCAGAGGGGGCTCATCTCAGCCAGGACGCCCCTCTCCTGACCCTCCTTCATCTCCCTTCTGCTCCTGGGCAGAGAGACTGAGAGAACCCACAGGCGGCCAGGTGGGGAGGGGGCACGGACGGCAGCCCCAGCCCTCACACTCAGCGAGGACCCCTGCTGGTGGCCTGCCTGTCCCTCTTACCTGCCCAACAAGGTGGTGTAAGCCCTCTGCCGGGGAAACAACAGTGGTGGCCTGGCAACCGTCTCTGGGCAACAGCCAGCCAGTGGCCCAGAGGCAAGCAGGTGGATGGGGAGGGGCAGGAGGTCAGGCTCCGTGGGGAGCTAGTCAGGGGGCCCTTGGTGGGAGGTGGGGGGGGTGGGCCTGTGGCTGGAGCAGGGGCGTTATGCGCACAGTCCCCATGTGGGCCTTGCATCGTCCACGTGATCACCCCCGAGCCTTCTGAAGACCCCCAAATCCATGCCCAGACCCCAGGGCCTGACCTTCTAAGGGTTTTTGTGTTCCCTATGCTTCGCATGCTCTCTCTCACCTCCCCTTACCGCAGCCACGTGGCCTTGCCACCCTCCAGAGTCTTGTGTGGGCCTCAAGGGTGTGTCTCTGCTTAGGGTGCCTTCACCTGCTTCTTGTAGGACTAGATGGTGTCCCCCCAAATGTGTCCATGTCCCGAGCCCCAGAACCTGCAGATGTGACCTTACTTGGAATAGGGGTATTTGCAGATGTGATTAAGGGTCTGGAGATGAGATCCTCCTGGATTATCTGGTGGCCCTAAATCCAATGGCCAGCGTCCTCCCGAGAGGGAGGCAACGAGCGGAGACCCAGGAGAAGTCACGTGAAGATGGGGGACAGAGGCTGGAGTGGTGTGGCCACGAGCCCAGAGATGCCTGGAGCCACCAGAGGCCGGAAGAGGCAGGAAGGACCCTCCCCTGGAGACTCTGGAGGGAGTGCGCCCCGCCCCCCACCTTGCTTTCTGACTTCTGGCCTCCTGAACGGGGAGAGAAGGCACTTCCGTTGCTTCAAGCCCTGCAGTTCGCAGGCATTTGTTATGACGGCCCCAGGAGGCTGACATACCCCTTAAACCGCTCCTTACTTTTGAGTGTCCCGTGGGTGACCCCGCTGTGCAGAGGCCTCCCTGACCCCACACAGAGGCTGAGGGCCAGCCAACCACCCTGGGTCCCTGTGTGTTCCGGGGAGGTGGCCCCTTGCCTGCACTGACACAAGAGCTCAAACTCCAAAACCTTGCCTAATAACCCGACAAACTGGATGGTGTGGGTGCCGCCCCAGCCTTTCCCACGATGGTAATGGCCTGGGGCCGAACGCGTCACTGTGCATCATTAACCTGCCATCACCGTGGGGGCAGGTGGGCAGCTGGGGGCCTCTGAGCTGGGGGGCGTGCTGGTGGTCCAGGGAACGTGGGGAAAAGCCCAGCGGTGGGTGGGGAGTTGGTGCCTCTGCTGGGGCGAGGAAGGCCTCCTGTCGGACTCCATGCAGCCTCTGGCCTCTGGTACCCCTGGTACTTCTGCTTGGCCCCTGAAGGTGTCCGCATGGTCCTTACTTGGCCATCTGCTCCCAGGGGACTTCCTGGGCCGCTCTTACCCTCCCCCACCCCCAGCCACCACCTTCTGGATTGCTCTGGCTTCTTCGACACTGACAGCCCTTGTAGTTGACGTGTCCTGCTCCCCAGCCTCATTGCGCCTGCTGGAGCACCTGCTGCCCCCTCTCAGGGACACCCCCTCCCCGGCGTCTAGAGCTGTGAAAGTTGGCCAAGGTGCTCAGGAAGTGGAGCTGGTGGAAAGGTGGCAGCCCTCCCCCAGGGCCCCCAGAGGTCCCCTCTTCCCCGACTCGGGCTGTAGAGCACCTGGGCCGGGCGCAGACCCTAGGACCTACTTGGAATTCTCAGGGGAGAGAAGGGGCTTTGGGGGGCAGCCGTGAGACTGAAGGTGGGGTCAACATCCAGAAGTTTGGTTTCGGGGATAGCTCTAGACAGAGGATGTCTCCATGAGCCTCAGTGGGTAGAGCAGAGGGGAGCAGGGACGGGCTGCGGGCGGGGGGTGCTGAGACCAGCTGAAGATTAAGGGCTGCCTGCCCTTCAACTCCAGGATGATGGTGTGGCACCTGCGGGCCACTCCCTGACTGACTGCCCAAGCCTCAGGGATGGGCCTGTGGGGACCTGGTGGGGTCCTGAGCTGAGGCCCAGGAAGGGAAGCAAAGGTGACCGGTACCCCTCCCCTGAGCTTCTTGCTCTAGGCTGAGGGCAGGGTCTCCACTCCAGCCCCCTCAAGGGTCCTGGTGCTGCCTGGGGTGGGGGACAGAGTGGCCCAGGGAGGTGGCCGAGTGCTCTTCCCTGCCCTGGGTTGGAGGTTTGGGGGTCTGGGGCTACTTCAGTCTTGTCCTCCTCAGGACCCCCTGCCTGGTACAGGTGAGGTGAGAGCGCTCTAGGTGGGGCTCCAGGGGGCTAGCTGGCTGCGGCCCCGGGGGTTCCTCTGGCCCCACAGCGGAGCCAACAGCATATGACACCCGCCTCCTCACAGACGGGCCCTATCCACCCACACACCTGAGATGAACAGAAGCCAGCCGCCTCCCCACCTCTCACCCTTTATTTCACCGACAATCCATTATGGCTGTGTCTCCATTCTGACCCGCTGAGGGGTCAAAGGGCTCCCCCACTCTGGGGTCTGGAGGCGGGGAAAGTCCTGCGCGACCCATGCCCTGTGGGGACACCCGGGTCCCGGGCCCGGGCAGGTGTGCACTGCCTGACTCAGGGCCACCAACGGGCCCATAAAGGACCACGGCCCCGCCCTCCACCCAGTGTCCCTCCGGGGCCCCTCCTCCAGCGGCGGTCAGGCCATGGATGGACGGCATTACCAGACAGTATTAGACAATGGAACCCAGATCTAACCGTGTCTGGTAAGACGCCCATCGGCAGGCTGTGGTGCAGGCAGCCTCCAGGCAGCGGCAAGGCCTTCCAGGACGGGAGTGCTCCGCCCATCCCGCAGCGCCCTGAGGAGGCCGTGAGACCCCTGACCATCCTGAGTCTGCAGAGTGGCTCCCAGAAGTCCCTGTGACCCGAGGTCTGGCTGGAGCCTCCCAGGACCTGCCTCGTCCCGGGGCTGCTCTGAGCGGGGCTTTCCTGTGGCCCTGAACCGCGGCAACGCTAGCACGCAGCGCCCAGGTGCGTGTGCTCGTGGGTGTATCTACGGAGCCAGCGACCTGGTTTCCCTGCACTTGAACCTGAGTATGCTCACTGTGGCACCCTCGCCAGTTTCCTGAATGGCTCTTGGTCGGTTAATGAATAACAGTGAGGCCAGGGGCAGACCCCTCTTCCCTCCCAAGAGGCCGGCTGGGACCCGGTGCAGGGTAGGGTTCCTGGGGCCCGGAGGGGCCGCCCCTGTGCAAGTCAGCTGGGCAGGTCTGGGGGCTGGCATCCTGGCTTCAGATCAAAAAGATAAAACAAAGGGCCATCCTGGCCTCGCCGATTTCGGACAATGGTCTCATTCTTGACCATGACACTGTGGAGGCTGGTGGGGGGAGGGGGAGACTCTGTTCTCGTTGGGAAACAGCACAGAATGTCTACTGCCTTCTGGCTGTGGGTTTGGGCCAGGCCACCTGGACACACCGCTGTCCTTCCTGCATCCCTGGTTGACCAAGAGAGTGAGTTCCCCTTCGCAGAGTAAGAGTCCTGGTGTGAGAGAGGCCCCGCCCATGGCTGGCCTCGCTTGACTGGGGCCTCTAAGGGCAGGGCCAGCTCCCAGAGGACCAGCCAGGGTGCCCGAGGACAGCCACAGTGGACGTCTGACCCGGTATGGTGGACAGGAGGGGCAGAGAAGGGAAGGGGCTGCCTGCTGCCAGCTCTGTTCCAGCCGGAAAATGCATTTCCTCAGGTGGCTGCTGACCTGGGCCCAGTCCCCGCTTCTGCTGAGAGCCCCCAGAGTTCAACCGAAGCAAACACATTGGAGCAAAGCGGGCAGGGCTGGGTGTGCGGGCCAGGACCCCAGGACGAGGCAACGTCCAGAACATGACTGGTGGCCCTTTTCCAGTCCTAATGTCCCAGTCCTAATGGTCTCTCCTGGGGGTCAGAGCACCCTGAGAACTCGGCTTGGGAGGGACCCAGGGGTCCCCAGCCTGGGCTTAGTGGCACAGCAGAGGGGTACCCACCTGCAGGTGGGGGCTGCCCTCATGGGCCGGGCCGCAGAGCTGAGACAGGCTGTCTGCCCAGCCCCAAGCCAGCCCTGGGCCTTGGCCCATCGTTGGAGTCCAGGAGCTCAGGACGGGGTGCGTCCTCGGGCCGTTTCCTGGCAGGCAGGCGGTGGGTCACCTTTGAACATCGTTACCAGACAGTGTTAGAGTCAAACCAAGAAATCCAGCACTGTCCGGTAAGATGCCCACAGAGGCCCAGGTGAGCCTCGGCCCGAGGACAGGGACAGACACCTGGTGCCCACCTGTGTGCAGGCAGGGTCCAGGCGGAAAGGGGTGTGGATCCCCTGGGAGGGGGGGGGGAGACACCCGAGCGTTCCTCCCAGCTTTCTCCGGAGCAAGACCTGGGGCTAAAGACCCAGGACCAAGGCTGGAGACATTGTCGGTCTGCAAGGTGGCCCGCCTGCCCCGGAGCCGTCTCCTGGCCGTCCAGGGGTCACCCCGAGGCCCAGGCTGGGCCTTTGCCCTCCAGAGCCCTTTGTTGTGGCCCACTCAGCCCACACCTGCCGGGGGCGGGTGGGGCGGCACCTGCTGGGATGTTGTGGGCAGGGCCCGATACCTGAGTGTCCTAATCCAGGATCACTGTCTGGGGGGGGCGGTGCTCAGTGCAGCTGCAGGGCACCTTTCACCCTGGGGGGCCAAGAAGGGGCACTCAGACATGCCTGGGCCCTGGGGAGGGGTCACCTTTCTGCCCCACAGCCCTACCTGGCAGGAGGGGATGGAGGAACTCTGGCTGGGTGGGCGGACTCAGGGTATCTGTGGGAGAGCTGGGGCCTGTGTGGGGAAAGGGAGGGACCTGGGGTCGGGCTGGGGGAGGGCGGCCCCATCGCTGCGTGCAGGGCCCCGCCGTCATCATTACCAGGCAGTATTAGAGACCTGACACCATCCAATGCTGCCCAGTAAGATGGCGATGGCCGCCCCCAACTGGGTCTGGGGGCCGCCCCACTGGGGGGGGGTGATCAGCAGCCTGAGGTAGAACCACGTCCATCCTCTTAGGACATGGAGGTGGGGAGGGGACCTGGAGGGGTGGGGGCTCAGGAGCGGCCCCGGACGTCCCGAGGCCACAGCGCCGGGCTGACCCAGGGGAGCCTGGGGAGGCTGGGCTGCAGCACCGGGAAACCCCTGAGGGCCAGGACCACGGGGTGACCTCCTGCCCGGCTTGGCGGGGCCATCGGCTCTGGACACGGCCCCAAGGAGGGCCAGGGTGTCCTGCCTGCGGGAGGCAAGGACAGAGGGGTCCTGAGGAAAGGGCTGGACATCAGGCCCTGCCCCCCTCGGGGTCCAGGTGAAGGTGAGTGTGTCTAGAACCAGAAGGGCTGCTGAGGCTGGACAATGAGCCTCTGTCTCCCAGACGCCGCCCCAATGTCTGTCTCCAGCCCGGCCCCCTGGTGCCCTTTGTCAAGGGCGTGGAAGGGTGTTGGGACAAGGACGGGGTGGGCCATGGCTCTTGAGGCAGGACAGCACTGGGGGCCCTCTCAGCCCCACCCCAGCAAGCGGGACGGGGATTCCCCAAGGCCCAGGCGCTCCACCTCGCTCACCGGCCAGGCCAGGGCTGGGTCTGTCTGCCCGCCCCACTGCTCCGTGGCGCTGGGCTTCTGGCTGCGGCTGGCTGTGGGGTCCGAGGATGAGACAGCGTTGGGCCCGGAGGAGAGAGCAAGGGGTACCCGCCCAGCCTGTGCCCGAGCACAGACCGCAGGAGGAGCCCCCCACCCCCACCCCGTGCCAGTGCAGGCCCAGCCAGTCCTCGGAGTTCAGAGTGGGGTCAAGGAACTGGACCACTCTGTGCCCACACCTGGGGCCCTGCCTGGATCTGAGAGGACCCTGGCCCCTGCCCTGGGGAGACTGAGGGGTCCCCTCCTCCCTCTCGCCCCTCCTCTGTCACAGGTGACACCTGGACCTGGAGAGCGGGCCAGAGCAGCTCCTCAAGTTTTCCAGCACCTTCCGCCCACAGAGGCTGTAGAGAGGGGGTGTGGGCCCCCTGCTGACTCCCCCCAGGCCACTCAGCTGACCACAACAAAGACTGTGTCCACCTGTCTGACCAAGGCCAGGTTCACCTGCTTCTCCAGCTTTGTTCTCAGGAACAGCCAGCATTTCTCAGAGGACCCGACGGTGGTAACACAGGCCCAGCGTTGGGGGGACTGGTGAGAAGCCTGTCCTCCGCGGGGGAAGGAGGCCTCACAGGAGCCTGGACCCTCCAGGTGACTATGTCCAGGCCCAGAGGGTGGAGTCTACAGTCAACCTCTTGCCCTGTACCCCCATCACCCTCTCCCCTCTTCTGGGATCCACACCTCACCTTTCCAGGTCTGTCCCACGGACCCTGTAAAATCAGTGTGCCTTAGGGATGCAATTCCACCTCTTTCTCAGCTACGTGAGACCGTCTCAACTTTGCTTTCAGAGCTGAGTTAAATTTCAGCTCTGCTCTCAGCTGCCAGGCCACAGGGGGAAGGCGGTGGGGGCTGGGGGCCCCGTGTCCCTCCCTTGTAGCCAGACCGCTGTGCACAGACTGGCCTCCCACTGTGTGGCCTCTGGAGCTAGAGGCTGGGGTGTCCCTAGTGTCCTTGGCCGCTCAGAGCCAGCCTGACTCGGGGAGCACCCGAGGCCCTGGAGACCCCACGGGCCCAGAGCTGTCCTGGCCGCAAGCCAGGCTCACCAGCCCTTACACAGTCACCTAGAAGGTGAAGAGGTACGCAGACAGATGCACAGACAGAGCTGGGGCAGGTGGGTGGGCAGCAGAATGCCCCCTCCTACGTTCCAGGACAGAATCCCACACTCTTCCTGAACTCAGAACCTGTAAATCCACAGGGAGAGACCAGTGCCTGGCCTTGGCCTCTGAGTGCAGCTCAGCCTGAGGTCCAGATCCCCAATGACCCTGCACCTGGGGCAGGGAGGAGTGGCAGCCCCGATGGGCATATATGAAAAGTGAAAATAAACCTTGTTTCAGAGCGACTACATGGTGCTTTCTCAGCCCCTTGTTGGCAGGGGGTGAGGCCGGCCTTGTGTTCCCAGATGTGGGGTCTGGTTAATCATCACCGTTCTGAGCAGGCTCAGCTTGGGAAAATCAAGGAAATGAATCAAGAGGCCCCGGGCAGCACCCTCCAGGCTCCTCTTTGCAGAGCGGGTGCCCCACCTGCCCAGCCCTTGGTGGGTCCCACCTATGCAGGCGTGGGGTGGGGTGAGGTGGGGAACGCGATCCCAGCGTGAAAAACTAACTTGCCGGTTAACCTGCCTGACGGGCCTTAATCAACGTTGAGGGCCGCACGGAGAACAAAGCGCTGAAACCCAACCTCTGTGTGCCGCGCTGGATGGGCCAGCGGGGCCCAGAGGCCGCTGGGGGGGCGGTGGGGGTGGGGGCGGCCGAGCGCGGGCCTGTCCACACGCAGGGCAACTCTCGCCGGCCCCCGGGGCCACGCGCCGCCCGGGCCGCCACTGCCCGCCATTTCCCCTGCGCATCGGGCGCGCGCCCACGCTGCCCCAACCGGAGAACAAACCAGACCCCCAGGAGGGGGTGACTCCTGGGCCGCTGCCCTCTCAGATTCACCAAAAACATTCTTACCTACCGGTTTTGCAGACGAAGTATTTGCAAATTACCAAAATGTTGGAAAATTAACAGTGGACTGTGTCCCTGTTTTACAGTTGCTTTGCACTTTCATAAATGAAATGTTCTGCACTAATTTTGGCTAATTCGGCATGCTGCCAATTGCCCTGACTCGCAAGCATTTCATCTGGGCTACTAGAAAAAAGCAAAACAAAACCGCCCCATTTTCCCAGATGCTCAGGCTAATAAGGCCTAAAATGCCCCCACTGGATTAATCAGCACGTTGTATACCTGTGCCCTCAGAGTTTTGTTCTCCAGAACAATGGAGTCTATATGAAGCCTCAGAGGAAGTTAGCTTTACATCACATCAATGTTATCACCTCCTAAACTTTAAGACTGTCTAAAAAGCCAACGATCTGGACTGTAAAAGCTGCTCTCAGGTAGCCACGCGGCAAGTTCAAAGCTGGGTGTGCACGGCCGAGGCAGCGAGGGCCATACTTTGCCAGAATGAAGTGTTCGTGTGCTGTGATTGTTGCTGCGCTGCTATTTTGCACTTAGGTAAGAACCTTGAGAAACGCTTTGGACCTGACCCTGAGTAATGGTGTCAGGAGGGGTCCGGCCGACACCTTCTCCAAGGTGCTTCCGGCTTTGCTGGCGCCTCAGACACAGGCGGGTGGGAAAGGGCCTGAATCCAGGCCAGGCTGGCCCTGGCCCCAAGTTCCGACCCTCACCAGTGTGGCCTCTGGCAAAGCCAAGCCCTTCCCGTCAAGAGCAAACTCCAGAAGCCCACCGCCAGAGCTGTGGGTGCCCTTGGGCCCAGGCCCCCAAGTGCCTCTTCCCCACACCCCGCTCTGGGGGAGTAAGGTACCTCAGGAACTGTCACATCAGTGGCCGATTTGCCAGGTTTCCAGAAGCTCCTGTCACCAGGTGGAAGGCAGGAACCCTTTACCGTTGGTGACCCTGAGCTGCCCCCCCCCCCCCCCGGAGGGCTAGAAGACACCCACTGCCCAGGGCTCATGCCTGCCAGACCCCAGCAGCCCTGGCCAGCCCAAGATGGCTCTGGATCCAACACTCGGCGTGCTCGGCCCGAGGGCCCACCTCCCCAGAGAGGAAGGACCACCCTTCCCCGTGTCTGAGCCCATCGGCCACCAGGGCTCTGTCCTCTCCGGGTCAGCCACTCAAGGGCCTCTCCCCACGGGGCGGCCTCGGCAGACTCCTCCGCCTCCACCTCCTGCGCTTACCTGCCCCGACAGGTTCTGCGCCTGGAGGAGGAGGGTGGGAGGCCGCTCCCGACCCCAGCCTGGCGGCCAGACCAGCACGTCCGGCACTGTCCCTGCACCCAGGACCCCCCTCTAGGCCTCAGGACAGACATCAGAGAAGCCTTGGCACCAGTCACCGCAAATACCTCTGAGCCCGTGGCGAGCGGCCTGGGTGCCCAGCCTGACCCCAACCAGGATCCAACCTTGGAGCAGCTTGGGAGGCCAGCTGCCCGCCTCCTGGAAAAAACCAGCGTCCTGCCTCCCGCAGCTGAGGCTCCTCACAAAGGAAAAACTCAAATTCACACATGTGCAGGTGGACAGCGGGCCTGGTCTTTCGTGAAAGTTTGAGAGCGACGGGGAACAATGGAAGCTGTGGCCGGGTCCTTCTGCAGCTGTGAAGGGCAGGGCAGGGAAGAGACGGTGGCCCCAGGCTCGCCTTACATGTAGGGCCTCACCCCGCCCCATGCAGGTGCCTGCTCCCTGCCGACCAATCTCTGCTCCTGGCCGCCAACAGGTGTGTCCCCCGGGCTCCCATAGGCCAGGAGGGAGGCAGCGACGTGACGCAGGCGCAGGGCGGGCGGCCGGCCCCGCACACATTCCTGCCCCCACCTCGCCCAGCCCGCCTGCCCGCCTGCCTGGGCCCAGCTTGAACAAAAACCAGGGAGCAGAGCCGTGGGGGCTGCAGTGAAGTGTGCAGGCCAGCTGCTGGGAGGCCCGGGGGGCAGCTACTGTCCTGGCCCCTGGGCACCGCCTTGCCCACGAAGACGGGGGTGGGGGGGTGGGGGGGTGGCGAGTGAGGTCACACCCTGCAGCCTCTGCTCTGCCCCAGGGGTGGCCCTGGCAACGGCTGTGGCTTCCATGAACAGAGGGCTGAGCCTGGACCTGCCCCTCAGCTCTGGGCCCCCAGCCCTGAGCTGTGGCAGCAATGGACGGGTCCCATCTGCCTGAATCTCTCAGAATCCCTCCCTTGGGTGCCCCCAGCAACACCCCTAGGACAGAAGGCCACAGAACAGGACAGGTGTTGGTTACGTAGACTCACATGCTGGGGGAGTGAGGCTGTCGGGAAGAGGAGCCCTCCTGGAGGGTGGGGGGCTGGTCTGGGGGCTGAGGCCGTGGCCATCCCTGCTTACCCCCATTTTGGAAGCCCTAGGCTAAGGGATGTAGGACTGCACACTGGGGTTTGGGAGGGCCTGGGGGCCACGGCCGCAGGGTGGGGAGGGTCAGGGCCCTGGCCCCCGTTTGGGGAAGTGGGCCAAGGGCACCCCCCACAGAAAGTCCCGCAAGGAAACGCAGCCCCACCTGTAATTAGCCCCACCAGCGGAGATCCCAAAGGGCCCGACTGTTTTCCATCGCAAACTCTGGTAGCTCCGCCTCAAGCTCCCAATCACAAAGGGCCTGTCCCCAGGGCTGCCTGCTCTCCGGCTCGCTCCAGCCCAGGAGCTGGGCTTTGTGGGGCCTCGTCTTTCTGAACTCGATCTGGGCTTTAGACCCAAAGGCTGTCCCGGGGGTGGACATGGCCAGGAGAGTGGCTGCTGCAGACGGCTCCGGGGGGTGCTGGCCACCCTCCATGATGGCCTCCTGGCCCCACACGCAGGGGATCCCAGTGGAGCAACCTGAAGTCCCTTGGGGTGGGATTCTGAGTCCACAGTCCACCCCAGTCCACTCCCCAGCCAAGCTCAGCCTGGCCTCCTGCCCCAAAAGAGCTGTGCTGGGGGTGGGGGCACCTTAACCAGGAGGGCTCACCTCGGATGGGGCAGCCAGGAGTTGGTCTGGTGCCCCTGGCCCCCAGCGGGGCATCTGGAAGCTAGTCCTGGGGGCATCAGTGACCTCTGACCCTCTGACCTCCAGCCCCTAGGGCAGTGCTGACTAGGTGACCCACCAGGCACTCCCCTCTTTCAGGACTGGCAAGAGCCCCACCCACCCAATGCCCACTCAGGGGGTCTGTTCCTGTGTGGGGCCGGGGTCAGGATGCACCTGCCAGTGGCATCCATGTTTTGGGGGAGACCGAGGCGTTTGCTGTTGGACGGGAGGGGGGTCTGCTGGCTGCTGACCCCCTTCTCAGGCTCACACCCTGCCTTCCGTCCACTGCCCTGTCTGCTTGGTTGCAGGACAGCTTAGTGCTGCCATGCTCAGAGCCACCTGGCTCTGCCCGGAGATGTGGGGTCGCGGCTCACGGTGTGTCATTGCCAGACTTCGGGAGCTCCCAGGAGGACAGGGGTGGCTGGAGAAGGCCGCAGCCAGTGCTCGCGGAGCCCAGGCACTGGGATGTGTTGAGGACCAGGTGAGGCCCCACTCAGGTTTGGTGTCTGGGACCGCAGGGAAGGAGCCCCACTAGGGCCAGGGAGGGGACAGTCCCCTGAAGAGCGTTGCGGGGAGGAGGGCACCTAGAGGGAGGCAGAAGGGAAGCCCTGCCGAGCGGCAGGCCCAGGTGGTGGCTGTCTTTTGCCTCTGTGGCTGCTGAAGCGGCCCCTGGCCTGGCCTGACTGCCTGGCCCTAATGCTGGCCGGGCGAGGACGACGCTGTCCTTTCCCATTGGTTCCAGGGCTCCACACTCGGAAACACCTGGATCACAGTGAACTCTGACTGGTGATCAAAGACCACACAGTTCTCTGTAGAGGCTGAATGAAGTGGCTGTCCTGGGAGGGCGCTGTGCTTGCCCCGGGCAGGAGCCCTCTTCCGCCCCGGGCAAGGGAGCAGCAAGCTCCCTGTCCTGCGAGAGGCAGCCCCCGCCGGCCAAAGCTGTGTCTCGGAGGAGTGCTCCTAGCCCAGGAGCGGGAAGGCCGAGCAGCAGCTGGGCTCCGTCTGAGTGGAGGCCCAGCCCTAACCCCAGCGCAGGTCGGGGGGGGGGGGGGGCTGAGGCGCTGTGCCGCACAGCCAGGTGGCTCGTGG
This sequence comes from Hyaena hyaena, assembly GCF_003009895.1. Taxonomy (NCBI): domain Eukaryota; kingdom Metazoa; phylum Chordata; class Mammalia; order Carnivora; family Hyaenidae; genus Hyaena; species Hyaena hyaena. Next base: position 1,816,355 of record NW_024080942.1, read on the forward strand.
CCAGTGAAACCTACACTGACTGTCTCCACTGGCTGTCGCTTTGAAGAGGAAGGTTCTGGTCTGGCTGAGCACCTGTTCTCTGACCCGGCCCTGATACTCACCATTCTCCTTGCCCTGTTCTGCTTGAGTCCCAAGGGGAGTAAAAATGACCCAAGTCACACCGTGGAACCTGCACCGTCTGCCACCCTGTGCTGGTACGGGGGCCCAGGAGGGCCCGGCGCACGGGCCGGGCCCTGCGACTCTCAGGCGCTTCTGAACTGTGCTGAGGGCCGGCTTCAAGACCCTGAGCCTGGGGCGGTCACTCCTGGCCAGGCAGCCAGCGCGGCCACCAGTTCGTGGCGGCCACAGGACAGCAGCTCCTGCCCAGGGCAGGCCTGGGGCCTTTGCCCACACAGGCCTCTCTGGGGGCAGCACACCCCCACCCGTCAAGGGCATGTGGGGGGGGGGGCCGGACCTGGAGCCTCTGGCGTCCTCCAAGGGGAGAGGCGCCAGCCAGGTGCCTGGGGCCACCCCGCACGGCACATCAGGCCCGGCCTGGAGGGCGGCAGCTGCACTCTGTGCCAGGATCATGGAGAACCAGACAAAGGTTCTGGCCCAGCCCACCTGCTGGGTGCGGGCGTTGCCATGGCAGCGGGAACGGGGTGGGACAGGAGACACAGGCTCTCTAGGGACAGGGAGGCCTGACCTGGGAGAGTGATGAAGGCCACCCTCATGCTTGGGGACACAGTCTGGTGGTGGCAGAGCTGGCCTGAGGGGGCCCCGCCTCCAGTCCCCCAGCCCCGGTGCGCCAAGGCCTGCCTGGGCGGGGCAGCGGGACAAAGGGCCATTGTGCCGTGGCTCCCGTGGCTCCCGGCTACTTCCTGCCTGGCCGCCAGCCACAGATGGCCTCAGGGTCTCTGCACCCGCCAGGGCCCCACTTTGGCCTGGAAACTGGGCTGATGGGGACTCCCACCTCCGCGCCAGGGGATTGCCAGCCCACTGGGGCTGCGCTGGGGCGGAGGGAGGGCCCTGGAGCCTCCAGAGCCTTGGATCAGGGGGCGGGGGGACTCTCCCAGCACGTGGCCAGCTCTGGGTTCTGAGAGGACCCAAGCTCAGAGACGCTTGTGCAGGTACCCGCACTGCTCCTCTGCACAGGCTGGTGTCCGGCAGCTCCAGGCTCCTCTGTCTGACTCACCTTCTGGCCAGCGCAGAGCAACACCTGGGGCAGGTGTGGATGGACACCTGGGACATGTGCTCCACTTGGGCAGCTGTCCCTGGGGTCAGGGCCCCTCACGGGAGGCGAGGGGGCAAGCGGTACCAGTCACCTCTCTCTCTCTCTCTCTCTCTCTCTCTCTCTCTCTCTCGGGGGTGTGGATCTGGATAGCCCCCCCCCCCGCCGGGCACTGCCCTAGAAACTGGAAAGAAGGCCAAGTCACAGACTCAGCAGAGCCAGATCCTTGTGTTTGGGGCTCAGACTTGGAGGTGCTGCCCAGGACAAGGGCGCCCCTCAGGGCACCGGCTCTGCCTTCTCAGGGTCCCCCAGTGGTGTCTTTCCCAGCAACACCCCCTTCCCACTCTGAGCTCACTGACCCCGCCCACCCCACCCCGGCAGGGAGGCTGAGCAGAAGCACTGTGCTCCGGAGAGGGTGGGGCCGCAGCACCCGGACTCCAGACCTGCCCAGCAGCCTGGCTTCCTGCCCCTGGCCCTGGGGCGCTATCCTGCTGTGCTGACGGAGAAGCACAGCCTGGTGCAAGCAGGTGGGCCTGCTGCAATTAGATGCTGCACCGAGGAGGTCCTTCTTCACCCACCTTCTGATTTCCACCCCTTCAAGCCCTGCCTCTGCTCACCTGAGACAAGGACCCAGGGACCTGCTTGCTACTCCAGGCTCCGAGCACAAGGGCGACGGCCAGAAAACCCCTCTCTTACCCCGAGGCACCGCTCCAGCCCTGCCTAGCTCAGCGGGAAGCCTGGTCATCACTTGAGGCCTCAGACCTGCCCACACATCGGGCTAAGGTTAGCTCCGCACCGGGGACCTCTCTCCAAATCTCCTGGATATGTCCTGGCCACCCCTTCCCCCACTCTCCTGCCCCAGACAGTGATCTCAGGCCCCAGTGTCCAGGCAGGGCCTGGCAGTGACACCCTCGGCACCCCCAGGCCCTCCGAACTCTGACGCGTGCTCCTGTAGTCCGACTCAGTCCTGACCTTGACCCCTGCTGCCTGAGGCCCTGAAGCACCCGTGTTGTCCCTGAACCCATCTTCCCAAGGGCCACACTTGGTCATGGCACCCAGACAACACCAGGCCAGAAGTCTGGAAACCTGTGACACTGTTCTTACACACAGCCTTCTGCTTGGTGACTATTTTTCCTGATTCTTGTTGTCCATTTCCTCCTTCCTAAGTACTCATCAAGAACCTGTCCCAGTCTTCCACAGCCACGGGCACTGAGGTCCCTAGGGGCCTTAGGGTGTCAAGTCCATTGCTCAGCCCTCAGACCTGCTTGACTTGGCCTGTTGGCAACTGGTCACTCTGTTTTCTCGGCATCTCTGCTCTACTGGGTCACCAGAGCCCAAGGCGTTCTGAGTCTCCCCATCTCTGGAAGGCGGTGGGTCAGGGTGCTAGTGCCATGGGAGGGGGGTGGGTGCAGGTAGAGACCAGGGGCCCGAGGACAGGGTCCTGGGCACCCCAACACCGGGAAGTTGGGGAGGACTCAGGACACTCTTCCCCGGTGTCCTGTGGTTTCAGCTCACACCGCTAGTTCCGATTAGGCAGGGGAACTGGAGTGGGAATTTTCCGAGCGGAGATTCCACACTGGCTGTTGGAAGTCAGCAGAGAACCCAGGCAGGAGATACACCTGGTGTCTCCTGCTGATGGTGGGAATGGAGGCCACAGTCAGGGTCCACCGTGTTCGGAGGAGTCCCAGGATTCCTGGTTGCAAAGTGGGCGGTGGACCCACAGTGGAGACAGAGGAGTGAGAGGGAGAGAGAGCCCCGTGAAGGAGAATGTGGCCAGTGCTGGGCTGTCTCTCAGCAACAGTGGGAGGCCGAGGCTCTCAGGCCAAACCTCCTCACGGAAAACAACCAAAACACTAAGCTATCTTAAAAAGCTTTGGTGAACCATGGAACTGGTAAGGGCATGTCAGGCTACTACTCTGGAAAATCGTGGCCTTGAGAGGCAAACGCACAGAAAGGCCACTGTCCTGTGAGGTCAGATGAGAGTTATTGTACTAACAGCCTTGAAGAGCTGGGGGACAGAAATGAAAGCTCAGGGTCCCCACTACGTGAAGGTATGGGTCTAACAGGACACCCTCCCCACAGGGAGCTGGGAGCCCCAAGGTTTCCACTGAAAATGAAGTGTAAGTGCAGCTTCCTTCAAGCTGCATGGATCTTTTTCAAGTCAAAGTGGTCCCGAACTAGGCAGGACCCTGGTGGTTGGCAGAAGGAAAACAAATCGAGAAGGCGCTTTCATCCCAGGCATCAAATGGTTCCTACAAATAACTTTTCAAGTACAATGACTGGCATACAGTCAAAGATAACCAGCCATGCTAGAGTATAAGACACCGTCAGCAAGACCCAGCAGAAACAACAGAGATAAGAAAGACTTGCAAAGACCTCAGATTTGGGAATTATCAGATACAGGCTGGAAAAAAATTATTACGAAGGAGAAGAAAAAGATAACAAGTTTAATATCTGCAAGCAGCTGGAACTTATAATAATTATATAGTAGATTAAAAAAACCAAATGAACCCTTAGGAATGAAAACATGTAGCAGCCACAGTTTAAAACTCTATGGACATGGGGCGCCTGGGTGGCTTAGTCGTTTAAGCGTCCGACTTTCGCTCAGGTCATGATCTCGCGGTTCGTGGGTTCGAGCCCCGCGTCGGGCTCTGTGCTGACTGCCAGCTCAGAGCCTGGAGCCTGTTTCAGAGCCTGTGACTCCCTCTCTCTCTGACCCTCTCTTGCTCAAGCCGTCTGTCTGTCTCTCTCTCCTAGAAATAAAATTAAAAAAAAAACCAACAACCTCTATGGACAGGCTTAGCATCAGGTTAAAAGGAGCTGAAAAGAAGGGACACCTGGATGGCTCAGTTGTTGGAGGCTCTTGATCTTGGGGTCAGAGTTGAAGGCCCACACTGGGTGTATAGATTACTTAAAAATAAAATCTTAAAAAAATTTTAATGTTTATTTTTGAGAGAAAGAGAGAGAGAGAGAGAGCGAGAGCGAGAGAGAGAGAGAGAGAACAAGAACAGGGGAGTGGCAGAGAGAGAGGGAGACACAGAATCTGAAACAGGCTCCAGGCTCTGAGCTGTCAGCACAGAGCCCAACGCGGGGCTCGAACTCCTGAACAGTGGGATCATGATGTGAGCCGAAGTCAGATGCCTAACCGACTGAGCCACCCAGGCGCCCCACCTTTTAAAGATCTTTTTTAAAAAAGTAGCTGAAAAGAAAATTGGGGAATGGAAGATAGGTAAGAAGAAATGTCCAGTATGGAGACTAGCAATGGAAAAAAAAGACAAGAAAACTACAGAAGGAGGGTAAGATATATAGGTAAAAGGTATATATAAAACATGCAGAATTCAAAGAGGAGATAGAAGACATTAATGTTTGAAAGGATAGTGTCTGAAAATTTTCCAGAACTGTTGAGAGACATCAAAATACGGATTCAGGAAGCCCAGTGAACCTCCAGTAGGATAAATAAACAGAACCCATGCCTTGCCATCCGAGTGAACCCTCCAGAAAACTAAAGACAAAACATTAAAAGCAGCCAGGGTAAAACAATACCGGGCAACAGTGGGGGTGGCTGCCCCTGTGGGGACAGCACTGATGGAAACATGACAGTGGAAGAAGAACCCAAAGTAACAACCAACCAGAAAGCCTTTCCTCAGAACAGAGATGGGACACAGCAAAACAGACAGAAGCCAGAAGAACTGGGAAAACTTGCCACCGACAGCGTCTGTAAAAGATCCACGAGCGCACGTATCAGCAGGAGAACGATTCCAGGGAGAAGGTTTGAGGTGTTAAACGTGGGTCCATCTAAATTTTCACGTTACACAACAATGATAATAACAGCGAGCATTCGAACTCAAAGAATATCAGAATTAAAACACGAGACAATAAAAAGCTCCCACGGGTGGCGGAACTGTAGCTGAGTGGCCGGGGCCGACATCGCGGTGATGAGTCTCCCTGACGCGACGTGGAGAGCAGGGCACCTCCGTGGGCCTCCCCCAAACCCGCCCCGGTCTAACCGCGAGAAACACATCAGGGCGGGTTCCACAAAACACATCGCCGGCACCTCCCAGAAGCGCCAAGGTCAACAAAAACAAGGGAGAAACTGTCACAACCCAGAGGGACCTACAGAAGTGTGACAACTAAACGTCATGTAAGATCCTGAACGGGATCTTGGGACAGAAGGTTGATATTTTGGGAAAACTGAGGAAATCTGAATAAAGTGTGGACTTTGGATAATAGTGATGTATCAACAGTGATAATATTGGTTCACTGGGACCGATGGATGATTCATACTGGTGTAAAATGCTCACAGTGTGGGGAATGGGGTGTAGGAACTTGGCACTATCTTTGTGACTTCTCTGTATATCTGAAAATATTGGAAATAAGAAGTTTATTTAAATACATTCTGAAGAGTCCTGCCAGTGACCTTGGCAGACGTCCCTTCTGTGGCCTGGAACCGAAGCAGGTTGCTATGAGTGAGGTGTCAGGGGAAGCTGAGGAGACTGAGATGGGGACAGGAATGGGTGCCAAAAATGAGCCCTGGGCCCTAAGGCGAGACAGTACTCAGAATGGAGCTGGGGGGCCTCTGGGTCTGAGGCCCCCTCTAAATCTCAGCTGGGGCCGTGAGGGAGGGCTGCTGTCAAGGTCCCTCCATCCCTCACCTGCCTGTGGTCAGGCTGGGTTTGGTGTGTGGAGCTCGGGGGACCCTGAGCCTCTGGTCTACTTTGACCTGAATGTTCCTGGGACTCTGACCTGACACTCAGCGCTTTCACGGTGACCCCCACATGTGGTCTGTTGGGACCATCACTGGGCAGCCCTGACACCTGGAGTCTGCACAGGCCCATGTCGGGAAGGGCTGCTAGGTGCGGCCCCTGAGAGATTGAGGGGGCCCAGGAGAGGCCAAGGGCAGCTGTGTGAGAGGTAACCCCAGGAGCAGAACCCCGAGGGACAGACCCGGGGAACCAGGTGGCCATTCGGCATCTAACCAGTGAGTCTTCTCTGCCTTCCTGTCCATGGGAATGTCCAGAGGTCGGCATCAGAAAGCAGACTCTGATGGGGCACACAGGCGGGTCCTCGAGCATATCCTGAGCTGAGGGGTTCTGGACAACGGTACCTCCAGACCAAACCCCTGGGACCGAGCCACGGACCCTTCCAAGGATGTGCCAGGAATCTTGGAGCTGTGGGCCCTAAGTGCCCCCCAGTCACCATTCCGGGGGCTCAGTGGGTTCACAGGTAGCACCTGCCAGAAACAGAACTTCCGGAATGGAGCCGGGCGGGGAAGTCGGGGCAGCTGAAGCAGCCGTGGAAACGAAGATGCAGACCCAGCATGTGCTCAGCCCTCCCCACCTCCCTGGCCTCCTCTTTCCCTCCCTTCCAACCTCCAGAGGGCGCCCTGGAGACCCAGGGCCTGAGTGGGGCAGGTGCTCCCCGCCAGCTGCCAGCCCCCACGGAGCCCTGGAGTCCGAGTACCCTGCACTCCCAGAGGCCTTGAGCAAAGGCTGGCCTGTGGTCTGAGCAGCTGGTGGGTGGCCCTTTTGTCCTTCAGAAGGAACAGGAACTGACCACCGGCCTGGGGCCTTGGTGTAGCAAGGAGGGTCTGCACCCTGTCTCCCTCATAGCCCCTCAGCCCAGGACCCCTCAAAGCCCCTCTGCTGGAGAAGGCTGCGGAGAGGCGATGGGGGAAGGCCAGCTCAGCCCTGCCACACTCTGACCTCAGCCAACCCACCCCTTGCCCTGCTGACCCCTGGCCTCCCTCTCTGTTGGCCCTTGTTTCCACTGCCCACTGGTTTGGCCAGCCAGGCCAAGGCTCCGTCAGGGACGGCCTCCCAGCCCCCACCTCCGGCGAGGTCACCAAAGCCGTATTTCCTGGTCATAACTGGCGGGTGGCCAGGGCAGACTCCTGGCCTCCCCGTTGTCTTTGAGGGAGACGACAGGGGCCAGACATGTGAGGCCCCGGATAGGACAGGGAGCCCAGCGTCCACGCGGAGCAAATGCTGCTGAGTGACTGAAAGGCGAGGCTGGGCCCCGTCCTCCCCTGTGGGCTGCGTGGGGACATCACATCTGCACAGCTGGGTGGGCCACCCGCTTGCTCTTGACCCTGCCCCCCACCAGCTGCAAGGAACCGCCTACCCAGCAGGAGATCAGCCTCCACCCGGGGGTCTCGAAGTGGTGAGGGGCTCCAGGACCCCAGCCCATGCTCAGCAGGCCCCAGGCATGGAGAGCCCCAAACAGAGCCAGCCTGAGGGGCTGGTGGACCCTAGGTGAGGCTTCCTTCCTTCTACCTTTTCTGGCCCTGGCAGCAAAGGTGAAGCCAGAGCTTGTGGGCAGGTGGGGATGCTCAGGGGGGACCCTGAATCCTGGCTCCTTCTGTGTCCATGGGCCCACAGTGCTGGCGGAGCAGGGCCCCGGGGGTGGGGGCCCTCTTCCTGAGGCATCACTCCCTGCCTGCCCTGCGGGGACCGGGCAGCCCAGACTCTTGCAGGTGCTCCGGACTCCACCTGCTGGGAATCTGAGCCCTGCCTGCCCTCTCCTGCCCTGCGGGGCCGACGCCAAGTCGGGCCTGGCCTCGGTTCTGGTGCTTAGGTGGGGCCGGGCCCCGTGGTTCAGTGGCCTCTCAGGAAGAAACAGGGAGCCTGGGGGCCCCGGGGGAACTTTTCCCAGATGTGCAACACGGCCCAGGCATCTGTGTTGGCTGCACAAACAGGGTGTGGCCAGAGGCCCGAGGTCACACACTTGCCCAGGGAGACAGGTGGCTTGGCACCGCCCACCCCAGCCTTGGCCAAAGCTGGAGGGTTATGAATGTCGTGTTGCCCTGAGAGCCCACAGTCCGCAGGCATCGGCCCCACCCTGGGCACTCAGGAAAGGAGTCCTAGTATAAAGGGGCTCCTATCTTCCAGATGCAAGGAGAGCCTTAGACTTGGGAACGAAGCGGGCTAGGGAGGCCCAGGACCCCGCCGCCACCCCCTGGCTCTGCGGAACTCTCTGGAAAAGGGCCTGTAGCTCTTGCACCAGAGCAGACCCACTGAGGCCCTCGTTTCCCCACCACACAGCTGGGTCTAGAGCAGCAGCGAAGAGCCTCCGGTGTACACTTGGCACCCTGGGGTGGGGGTCTCAGACCAGATCCCCAGGCCTCTGCCTCATTCAGGGGGAGCACCAGGTGCCCTCCTAACCCTCACAGCCCCGAGACCACTACAGCCCCCAAACCAACCTCTTCCAAACTCGGGATTCCCAGGTCCTTCCTGGCCTCACCCCCATGTGGTACTGGGCCCCCCAAGCTCCCAAAGCACCCCCCTTGCTGGTGCTCCCCTCCCGTCATCACCTCCTCACGCATCACCTGCACCTCTGGATGCCTTTACTCCCTGCTCTTTGATGCCACTGGTCCTAGCTGTTCAATGGTGTCAGTAACTGCAGCCCCGAACCCCAGTTCCCAGCCCCTCTCCACCACAGGCTTCCAGAATCTCCCAGAGCAGGGGTCCTCCCTCACTCCCCAAGACTCCCTTCTTGCCACAGGCCGACTGAAGCCTGGGGAGGGCCCAGCCATGTTTGGGACCTTATTTTGTTTTATCTTAAGTCTTCCCTTTGTGGCATTTTTTCCCTTTTTATTTTAAAATAATTTCAAACTCGCAGGAAAGCTGCGGGTACAATACTGTCTCAGTCCTCCTGGGTGGCCGTGACGCGTCGCCACAAACCGGGCGGCTTAGACAACGGACATGTGTTTCCCACAGTTCCCGGGCCTGTGAGGTCTAAGATCAAGGTGCCAGGAGATGTGGTGTCTGGCGAGGCCCCTTCTTGGCTCACAGGTGGCACCTTGTCGTGCTGGTGTGTGCAAGCAGAAAGGGAAGAGCTCTCTGTCCCTCTGTTTCAAAGGACACTCTTCCCACCATCGTCATGACCTCATCTAACCTGATTTCCTCCCAAACGCCCCCCTCCCAATACCAACACACTGAGGCGTTAGGGCTTCGACGTGCAGATTTGGGTGCTCTTCTAGGACATTTGAGGGTGAGTTGCTGGCTGGATGCCCCTCACCCCTGACCTACAAAGACACCCCCACCCCCGCCAAAGCGCCACAGAGCCACGGACCCCGGGAATTCTCGCCACTTGCCCCTACGCCCTCCCGCTGGCCTCAGGCCCTGTCGATGTCCCAGTGCTGTCCTCCCAAAGGGTCTGACCCAGGACCTTACATTGCACTGAGCTGTGGTGCCCCCTAGTCTCAGTAAGTCCGGAACACTCCTTGGCCCTTCCCTGACGCCTGGACCCCTTTGAAGGCTGCAGGCCCGTCCTTCCGCATGGAGTGCCTCCGTGCAGGGGTCTGACAGGCGGTGCGCCTCTGGCGCAGTCACAGCAGAGGCTGTGGCTTTGCTCACTGGTGGTCGTGACTGGCAATTTTCTCCTTCATGGCTCTTCTGAAGGAAAGGTGGTCCCCCTGCCCTCCCCCCATACCTCGCTAATACCCTCTGTCGTATCACCTGGGTCTGTTCCGGCCGGCAGGACTGCCAGGCTGGCTCCCTCCCTTCCACACTTTGAGCATCAGCCCTAAGACATGTCTTTCCCGGTAGCTGGGCGCCTTCCACTGGAGAGTGAGCCCTGATGGCTATGGGTCTCCTCCCGCCTCCCCCTGCCCACTTCCAGCACTTGGTTCTCAGCCACTGCCCTCCACCTCCTGCCCTTGACCTTCTGACACCATTGGTCAGCCGCCCCACCTGGCAGCATTTCTTTCATTGGTTTCCAGGGACACCCCCCTCTCCTGTCCTTGGTCATTTCTCCTTACCTTTAATCTGGCCAGGCCCCAGTCTGTCCATGTCTCTATCTCCCTCCCCCACACTCTCTCTGTTCCCCAGACTGAACAGCCTTTATGCCAACAGCTCCCAAACGTACTACCCACCTGCCACACCACGTCCAAGAGACATGACAGACTGGTCTGGGCCTGCCCCATGTCCACCAGGCTCCCCCCCCTCCCCCATCTCCTTGCACCCTCTCCAGCCCCAGCCCTTAGGAGAGCTGGCTGGACCTTTTCAGGGCACCCAGACCTGGGAGTCCTTCTGGCCTGTGTCACTGCCTGCTCTGACCACCACGGTCTCTCCTGGGTCAGTGCTGTGATCTTGACTGGCCCCTGCAACTGCCCTCAAAAGCTGTAGGCTCAGCTTCCCTGAAGCACAGAGACAGTGTGGAGACACATTGTCCCCTGCTCCCTGGCACGCCCCCTCCCCCGGCTCAGAATCCATCACAGCCGGGCCCACATCACCACCCCATTCCCCTGCCACCTTCCCGGCCTCTTCCTGGGGATTTCTCGTGGCCCCTCACCCTCTGGCTTCTTTGGTCACGTATTTCCTCTCAGTGAGGCCCCGACACCTGCTAACTCCAAGCAGGGCCCACACTCTACCCAGCACTTATTTGCCAACCACGTGCACAGTCTGATGCAGGTCTCACTACCAGGCTGGGGCTTTGTTCAGGGCGGACCAGGGGACCAGGTGACACACACAGATGGCAGAATGGATGAGTGAATGCCGCTGGGGTGTCTGCTCTGTCCAGGTCTCCAGGTGCACTGCAGGGGCGCTCACCTCTGGGCAGGGGGCATGCCAGCACTCTGGGGTCGGAGGGCAAGGGTAAGGTCTTGGGTGCAGGACCCAACAGCATCAGTTTTTGTGCCCCTCCCAGGCTGGCACCAGGCACCATTGAAGTCACTGTGAGCTTCCCCACATGGTGGCAAAATGACAGCAAAATGTCCAAGGTCAACTTGTAACCAGGGCTGGCTTTATTGAACAGTGGCCCTGGAGCTGACCCTGGTGCTGACCCCCTTCCTCTCCCGTGGGCAGAGGCTGCCTGGCTCTGGCCTTCGCAGGAGGAGCTGGAGCAGGAAGCCAAGCCCGCTTTGAGGCTTGGCCCAGGACCACAGGCACAAGTCTGTCACACCTTGGAAGGTGCCAGATGCAAGGGGTGACCTTGTGTCCTGGGGAACCCGATTTGGGGAGACGCCACCCTGACTCCTGGGGCCCCACCCTGCCCCCAGGGGCCACAGGATTGCAGGAGCATTTGTGTGGGGTTCAGATTTGAATTCCAAATCGAGCAGCTGCAGCTGGCATTAGCATCTAATTTGAGTGAAAATTGTCACATCCAAGGGAGAGGGTAGGGCGCCAGAGCCCACCCCACAGCTGGGCTAAAGTGATGGTGAGGGGCCTTTGCAGGGTGGGAGAAACTTGCCCACCAGCCTCCAGACAGTGCTGGGGGGGGGGCTCCCAGGGGATGTCCCACCTCCCTCTCACCCTCAGTGCTCTGAGTGGGGCCCTGGGCTCGCCAAGCCCTGCCAGGATGAATGTCTGTGGCCTCTATGTCCCCAGGCCAGCCACCGCCACCCCACCCCCCAACCCTTCCTGGTCTGGCTCAGCTGCAGTGCTTGTGCTGCTTCGTGGACTCTTCTCCGACCCCTGACCTGCCTTCGCCAGCCTTGGTCACGGTCATGCGTGAGGAGAGCCCACTGTCTGCAGCCACAGCCCCACTCGGCCTCCTCGAGCCTCAGCGGTGGTACAGGAGCAGCGGCAGCCCCAGCGCGGTGCCTGGCGGGGGAGCAGGTGCTGCCTGCTGCTGCCTCTCCGGGCCACTCCCACCCGAGGTCCTCAGTGGTTCGGGGGACTGCGGGAGACAGAGAGACCCCACGTGGCCGCCCTGCCCACTGACCGCTCTCTCTGGCTCTACCCGACCCCGCCTCCCAGCCTTGTCCCCCCTCTAGCCGTAGCCTTCCTGGGGGCTTCCCTGGCTGGAGACACGCTGCTCCTCTTCTGGAATGTTCGCCTTCTGTTTTACGGCTTAGCCTCTGAAACTTAGGGCACCTCACCCCCCAGCAGGCTGTGGGCCCCATGAACCCCCAGGTGTCCCCAGTGTTGACAAGAAGTGAAGGCTCAGGAAATCCTGATCAGAGGAAGGAGGGGGAGAAGGTCGGGTGGGGTCGGTGTGAAGGTCATGCAAGGTCAAGTGGGGTCAGCAAGAAAGTCAGGTGGGGTGAGGAGAGGTCATCTGATCGCAAAGAGGTCAGATGAGGTGAGAAGGTCAGGAGAGGGTCAGCCATGAGGCCAGGTGAGGTCAACGAGGAGGTCACCCCAGGTTGTGCCATCCTTTCCTTGGGGTCCCACCTGGGGAGGCCCCATGCTGCTCCTGGGTGGCCTCCTGGTTGTTTCTGTCTTGTTCCCGTGGGGGCCTGTCCTGTGGGGCTTCTTCTCAAGGTCCAGCTGGGGAGGAACTGGGAGCACAGGCCTTGTCCTGTGTCCCAGGTTAGATTCTAATACGACTCCAGGGTGCAGGGAGCTAAGGGGCTTGTCTAGGGGTGTGGGGTGACCCCTAAGAAGGAAACTAGGGGTGCTGTGGGTGAGGCCACTCTAACTTTCTGGGGGCCCAAGCCAGGGGGAAGGTCCTGGAGCCACAGCCAAGTCTTCCCTGGAGATGCTCATCTGCAGACAAGCAGAAATAGGGACGTCGTGTCCCCAGGTTTTCTGCTTCAAGGTGGCCAGAAGGTTCTGTGGGCTTTGGGGAGAGGTACCTGGGAGGTACCTCTCAGAGGGTGATGGGGAGCAAGAAGGCAGAAGGCCCCTTCTGCTCCCATGGAGGGTGGGCAAGGGGTCGGGAAAGGCCATGGCATTTGGCTCCTACTACGGGATTCCTCTGAGAGGGCTTCGGGGAGTCAGTGGCCTGTTTGGGAAATTGTTCTGGAACCAGTCTCTGGTTTGGCCTTGTCCCCGATCAAGTCTGAGCCGACTGCCTTACAGACCATGGAGAAAGAACCATCCGGAAACCTCATATTTATCAGCTAAGGCGGCACCAGGGGACAGATGGTGGCTGTGGCAATCCCGAAGGGGACAGAGCCCGACTCGCACAGCCAGGCGCCCTCACCACTGTGAAGCAAGGGTGCGGGGACCCTGGGCCTTCAGGGCGGGGATCGCCCTGTGCCTAAGGTGCTACCGGAGCCCCCAAGGGGCCCCTTGTCTGATGCAACCCCAGCACCAGGAAAGGCAGGCGTCAGCTGGGCTGTTGCCACGGCAGGGAGGGAGCTCTGCACTCCTGCACCCCCGGGCTCCCCGCCCCCTCCCTGAGCCCCCGGGGTGGGGCCTGCCCTTGGCTCCCACTGGCAGAGGCCTGAGCTCACCTGGGGGCCCTGGTGTGGTGATTTCCTTCTGCACCTCCAGGTCCTTGGGGCCCCGCGAGCTGCCTGGGCCGTGGACCAGCTGCCCTCCCCGGCCCCCCTCCAACAGAGAGAGCAAGCTAACAAGGCCATTGGGCCCAGCTATCCCCCTCCACCTGGGTAATTGGTCTCCAAAGGCAGGAAAGTGTCATGGAGATGCCTGAGGCTGCCATCAGGGATGGGGCTCAGGAAAATTACCACCCTCTTTTTCCACTCGTTGGAGTCTAATTGTGCTCTGGGGCCGCCCACCCGGCACCAAGCAGAGTTGTTTTTCAGACACACACAGGGGGGAAGACTGGCTTCCCTGTTTCCAGGGGTGCAGACGCCTTCCTGAGCTGAGCCTTCAGGGCTCCCTCAGACAGAAACTGTGGGGGGCAGCCGCCTCAGGAGTGAACGGGCCCAGTGGCCCCAAGCAACACCTGGATCCTATTCTGATGGGATTTGGTTTGATGGGGGACGTGTTCATCAAGAGACTATTTTTCAACTGAGGTGAAATTCACATAACATGAAACTAACCATTTTACAGTGAACAACTCAGTGGCATTTACTGCTCTCACAGTGTTGTGCCACCGCCACTGCATCTAGTTCCAGAACATTTTACCCCCGTGAAGAAAAACCCGCGAGGCAGCCCCCCGGCCAGGAGCCACCGGTGTGCCTCTGGCTCCGTGCACTCGCTGGTCTGGACACTTCCCGTCAATGACCCCACAACGGCACTGGCCCTGCACCATGCCTGTGCTGCTCAGCGGCTCCAGCAGGAGACCCCACCCTCCTGCCCCCCCCGCGGGTCAGGCAACAGGAGACGTGGACCCACCCATAGACTCTTTGTCCACAGTCTGGGCCCTGACACCGGTGGGCAGCAGAGGGGGAAGCCGGCAGGGCTGTGCCAGGGGGCAGTGCGCCCTGAGAGGGAGGGGTCTGCAGGGTGGACGGGGCCGCTACCAGGGTGGGTGACACAGCACAAGCCAGCTGGTGGCCTTGGGGCAGGGCCGGCGGGGCTGGGAGGACGCAGCTTTGGGTGACACGACGGCCGGCCGGACCCACTGGGGAGTCCGTGGCCCGAGGACCAGCTCCCAGGAGATTCTCGGGTAGAGATCATTTGTGAAGAGAATCTATGCCCTTGGGCAGCTCGCTGGGCAAGTGAGAGAGGCGGCTGGGGGAGGGGGGTCTGTGAGCTACTGTAACAAGGTGCTGAGGGCTCACCCCCGATGAGAAGGGTAGGGCTTCGCCGAGCCTTCTGCTGTGCTGACGCTTTGCTTAGGACAGGGGGGCTCAGTTGGTTCAGTGTCCGACTTCGGCTCAGGACGTGACCTCACGGTTCGTGGGTTCGAGCCCCGTGTCGGGCTCTGCGCTGACAGCCCGGAGCTGCTTCAGGTTCTGTGTCTCCCTCGCTCTCTGCCCCTCCCCCACTCATGCCTGTGTCTCTCTCTCTCTCTCTCTCTCTCAAAAATAAATAAACATTAAAAAAATAAAATAATAAATAAATAAATATTTAAAAAACACAAAAAAGACCTGTTGGTGGGACTTCTGCTGGCACAGGGCTTGAGGGGCTAGATCTGGCCCGGGTTTTCCAAGGCACCGGGTTACTCTATCCCAGGATCCTGGGCCCAGTGTCTGGGTGTAGTAGCCGGGAAAGAAGGGCCCTGGGGACCAGCCTGGGCCTGCCTGTCAGTGGGAGGAAGAGGAGGCCCACCTGGCCGCTGGTGCATGGGTGCGGGAAGCCGAGGAGCCCCAACAGCATCAGAGGAAAGCATGAGGCGGGGTGATGGGGGGCAGACCAGTGGGAGAAGGTCACTGTGACCTTGGCTGCAGTGGGAAGGAGCCAGGCTGTGGGTTCTAGAGGTGCTGAGCGGGGAGGGAGTGAGGTTTTGGGTTTGCAGAGAAACAGGCTGGAAGTAGAGACATCACTGTGGCCAAGCAGGGTCTTGTTTAAAGTATATTTATTTTGAGAGAGAGACAGAGAGAATCAGGGAGGGACAGAGAGAGACAATCCCAAGCAGGCTCCTTGAGTCAGCACAGAGCCCGACGCGGGGTTCGAGCCCACAGACCGTGAGATTATGACCTGAGCTGAAATTGAGTCGGACGCTCAACCGACTGAGCCCCCAGGTGTCCCAAGGAGGGTCTTGTTTAGAGAGAAGAGGGGTGCACTAGGGAACCAAGGGAGCTGGCACCTTCTGACACTGGGGTGGGGCGGGGCCCCCAAGGCTAGGGAGGGACAGCGTAGATGGACCCCTGTGGGGCACTGACCGGGGGCGGTGAGGGGATCACAGGCTGCAGGTCTGGGGACTGTTCATGGCGGCTGGCATGTCCCAGGGCCCGGCAGAGAGCCCAGCAAGCTGCTTTCCGTGAAGGCAGCAAGCGGTGGGAAGGTGTGGGAAGGCCTGTTAGGACAGAGGGTAGACCCTCGTCCCTGACTGGTGGGGACAGGAGTGGGTGCAGTGAGGCCTGTTTGAAAGCAGGGTTACGTGGGTGGGGGTGGAGGAAGTGGACGGTGGTCATCAGTGATGGGGCCATGAGCAGGGGCACGTGCCAGCGCTCAGCTCTGGATCTGGAGTCCAGGACACCCGGGGGCCTTTGGGGAGAGGGAGTGGGACAGCCTGAGTGAGAAGCCCAGGGCTGCTTTGATGACAGTGATTGGCCAATGTCCTCAGCCAGATGCAGCAGCTGGGCTGGGCGGCCCCTCAAGTCCTAACTGGAAGTGGATCCTGCCCCCATCCTGGGTCTAGGTGCAGTCTGGGGGGCAACACAGGCCCCTTTCTGGTGCCTGCACATGTGCCATGGGTGGGGCCACCTCTCCTCCCCCATGCTGCGGGCCTCTGGTCCGACCGAGGCTTAGGACCTGACCCCATGCAGTGCCTCGGGGACCCCTGCATCGCCTTGGGATGCATGATCTCCGGTCCCACACATTTCTGCCTCAGGATTGGGTGAGGGCTGGGCCAGAGTCCCAGGGATGTGGCAGCCTCTTGAAGACCCCTCGGCCCCATTTAATTGCTGACTGGCCTTGATTGATGGGCGTCCAGGGCTGCCAGGCATGACTACTGGAGCCAGATGCAAGGCGACTAGCAGACCTTCTGCCAGGGATTCTGTCTTTGGCGTGGGGGTGAGGGCTGGATGCTAAACTAACCTGTCAGGGGCGACTGGGCTGCAAAGCTGGGTTGGGCAGGATACCCCATGGCCTGTGGTGGAGACAGAGTATGGCCACATAGCCACTTAGGCTTCTGGAACCATCCAAGCAAAGGGCAGATGTGTCTGCACCAAGTAGTGATCACTGTGGAAGCTGGAGGTTACAGAAATCACTTACAAGCAGCTCTCAAGTGGTCGACAGGGAGGAGGCCACAGGTAACACGGATGCCGTGGGCGAGTCCAGTGACTAAATTTAAGGGAATGTCATGCCCTAGTAGGGCAATAAATGCTTATACGTTCTAATAAACAGCACAAGATAGAATGATAGAAACCGTCAAAGTGCTAATTGTCAGCTGGGCAAAGCACCACAGGACACGGAAAGGGCTTCAGGGACAGTGTTCAATTTTCAGCTAATGAACACCTTCTGGGCTTCAGGTCTCTCAACGAAAAAGTCTGGGGCTTTTCCATCCTCAAACCTGCCTTGGCCACACAAGGAGGCCAAAGGCACCCACGGCAACTCTGTCCAGCAGACCTGAGAGCTCGTGCTGAAGTAGAAGTCGCTGGGGGTCCCGGGGGATGGTCCCGGTGCCTAGAATGCTCAGCAGGGTCTCTCACCCTCATTCGGGCTTGAGCCCTGAAGCTGCTGCCTCAGAGATGGGCGCACATGGCAGAGGGTACCCCATGATCATCACCCTGGCTGCTTTGCTGCCCTCAGGGGGCCCAGGGCAGCTACCTGAGCCTCTTAGTCTGAGGACCAGACCTACCCCATGAAGGCAGTTCTCACCTGATGCGCAGGGACCCCTTGCCCCACACCCACTCCTGGTTCGCATCCTGGGAAGCTCCCCAAGCTCCAGCCCCACCTGCTCCCCGCAGGGGCACAGATCTCTCTCAGGAGTGTGCCTCGGGCTGGGGCCCCTGGGGCCACACACCCTGGAGAAGGGGAGAGACCCTGGGGTTCACGTACTCACCCCCGGGCCCCACCCCGGTGCACTGCCTCCCGTCCCCACAGCTCCCCAACATCGCCGTGCCTCCCTGGGGGCATCTCCCCTCAGACCTCACCCTTTGGACTCCCAGAGCCTCCCCCATGTGTCCCCCTAGCGCTGCAGGAGACTGGTCAGCTCTGCCTGGACGTTGAGAAGCACTGGGGTCACATGGGGGCACCCCAAGTCCTATTTCTAGGGTGGAGCAGTAGAGGGGGCAGCTCCTAGCCCACTGTCACTCAGCTGCCATCCCCTGGCCCAACTCCCTCTGGCTGCTCTCCCTTCTCACGGTCAGATGGGGGGGTCCTCCCTCCTCACGGTCAGATGGGGGTCCTCCCTCCTCACGGTCAGATGGGGGGTCCTCCCTCCTCACGGTCAGATAGGGGCCCTCCCTCCTCACGGTCAGATGGGGGGTCCTCCCTCCTCACGGTCAGATGGGGGCCCTCCCTCCTCACGGTCAGATGGGGGGCCCTCCCTCCTCACGGTCAGATGGGGGGCCCTCCCTCCTCACGGTCAGATGGGGGTCCTCCCTCCCCACCAAACACACTGCCCCTTCTGAGGAATTGACTTCTTCCTCATGTCTGGGTCTCATACCAGCGCTGCTCAGACATGACACACGTGTGACCATATCAGCACCCGTGTGTCCTGTGGACGGACTCAGGGAGCATCTGCGAGAGGCTTGTCTGGGGTCACAGGGTCCTGATCGGACTCTGTGTTTGGGGCTGAGGTCAGGGCTGGGATACAGGTAGGGGCCTCATGAGGAGAGGCTCACACATGAGTATGCAACACTGGCAGAGAAACACCGGTGAGCACATGGAGGAGGTAGACAGGTGTGTGACACAGGCATTCGTGTGCAGGGCTGCACACACATGTGCACACTCACTGTCCCTGGGACTCTCTCCCCTCTTCCAGATGTTAGCTGGTAACAGTGAGGGAGAAACTGCGTTCGGCCTTTGAGGACGCAGCTTTGCCCTGGTGCCTCAGAGGAGCGGGGCGGCGGGGGCTGGGGGCACCTGGCACGGGTCTCTGTGCTTCTGTCTGCTTGTAAAGGGAGGCTTTCTGTGTTCTTTTCCTCAGGGACCCCCCCGCCCCAGCACCAGAGGAGACCAGCTCGGACCTGGGGCCGTGGACAGGGGGTCTGTGGTGGCTGGGAGGGTCATGGCCACCATGGCCTCAGGAACCCCCTCACCCTGGAGCTGACGGGCGCTGCCCTTGGGCTTCTCATATGGGGCAGCCGTGAGATGCCTCCCAGAGGGGGCTTCCAGGGCCAGAGTGGGCCAGGAGGCAGCGGGGGTGGGGGTGTGCGGTGGGAGCTGGGTCTGGGTCAGCTCACCCCAGGCAGCTGGGGGGGGGGGCCCAGTGGTCAGATGCCTGCCCTCCCCAAGTCTCTCACACCCCAGTGCCATCCCCGTCCGGGCTCTGCCGAATGCAACATCCGCCAGGTAAAGGAAATGGGCAAGCCCAGTTGAGACAAACCTGAAAGGGAAGAACGGTTTGGGGACATCAGCCCTGACAGGCGTCCCGGAGGGAAGGGGCAAGTCCCCGCTCCTGGGAGATGCGGATGCAGGACCAGAAAGACAGAGGAGCGGACCCAACGGAGACCAGAGACAGACCCACAAGATGTGGGACTTCCTACAAGAAAAGGAGGGGCTGGTCAAGCACACCCTGGTGGGGGGGGGTGCAGATGAACACAGTCTCCCCTCTCCTGATGGATTCACAAAACAGGACACTATTCTCAGGACAAAATTCTCAGCGCTGCCGTGAGAACCGGTGCAAATTTAGAAGACCACATAGCATGTTGTATAATATAATACAAACAACACGGACACTCACAAAGAGGAAAAATGTCCCAGTAAAAGGCACTGCACGAAGAAAGACACTGTGAGCAAAATTAAAATTCAAGATAAGGCTGATAGAAGAGTTGCCACAAATCTTACAAGATCAGGGTTAGCGTGTAGAGCGTACCCTGCCTCCTCCCACCCCCTCCTCCCCTTCAAGGGCACCCCTAGGCACATTCGCTGGAGACGCCTGGGGGTGTCCTGTGTGTGCACAGGACCCAGGAGTCCTGAGGCCACCCCGCTGGGCCCTCCTTGCTAAACCTCCTCCCACGGGTGAGGGACACCTCTCCCCCTTCCCCTTCTCTGACTTTTGTCTTTTCCGAAGCAAATCCCAGCTAAGGGCCTGAAGCGAGAAGCAGCCATCAGTGACTGCAGCAGCAGGGAGCCCAGGAAATGCAGCTGGAGAGACCCTGCTTTGGTTTCTAGGCTAAGGCCCCGTGCTGTCAACGAGCTGTACATACATAGGAATGAAGCGCATCTCTGTCTAAACACAGAGCATCTAAATTTTCATCTGCGGTTCCTGACATCTTAAGTCCCATGTTCTCCACCGTGTGCCGCTCATGACCTAAAGCCAGCAGCCACCGCTCGGGGCGCCCTGCTGAGCTCCAGAGCCCAGATTCTCAGAAGCTAGGCCAGGGCCATCCGGTGACTTCCCCGACGGCTGCCCACACTCAGGACAGTGCTGACCCCAAAGCCAGAGAGAGCTGTGACCCCGGCTGGGCAGTGAGTGGACTCCTGGCCCACAGACTCCTAGTGGAGAGGGCAAAATGGGATCTCTCAGGTCAAGCCGGAGCCTGCGTTGAGCCCTGACGCAAGAAGTTAAGGGACCACAGCTACCAGATCTCCGGGAGGCCGGCACCAGCTGATGACACCCAGAACTGATAACAGGCAGAAGCAGAGGATATCTGCAGGGGTCCAGCCAAGACCGATTAAAAAGAGGGAAGGTTGGGGCGCCTGGGTGGCTCAGTTGGTTAAGCGTCCGACTTCGGCTCAGGTCATGATCTCACGGTTCGTGGGTTCGAGTCACACGTCGGGCTCTGTGCTGACAGCTCAGACCCTGGAGCCAGCTTTGGATTCTGTATCTCCCTCTCTCTGTGCCTACACCTCCCCCTCTCAAAAATAAATAAACAAATAAATAAAAATTTAAAAATAATAAAAAGGGGAGGGTTTTTGCAGCAAACTGACAGACTTCAGATCCCTCTGTGCCCGCCCACTTAACAAAGGCAGGCTGAGACCCCTCACTGCTTGAACATAATAAGCAGTGAGCACCGGGAGCTGACTCGGACGCGCCAACGCCTTAGCCCAGCTGTGTGCTCACAGACTGACCTGAGTCTGATTCCTTAGCTTCCTCCCCTCTGTTACCCTGTTTGCCGTGTGCCTTGTCTTATGTTCTGCTCTGTGTGCTGTATAAGAAGCCAAGTTTAATCACCTGGTTGTCATTGAGTTTGGAATCCTGGACTTGCTTTGTAATTGTGATCAACTTTGCTTTGTGATTGGATTGGCTGACACTGTGGAAAGACACAAGCGGTGTGTGCGCCTAGCATGCTCATGACGCCAGGCAGGACGGCCCCCCATCCTCCGGGGGCTACCGCGCAGGCCAGGAACACGGCTTTTGGCTACTCTCTGTCTCTCCCTTCAAAAAACACAGCCCTGGCCCCACTGTCCTGACTTTGGGGGCTAGCACGTATTTGTTTGACACAAAGGGCGTTACAAAACGCCGCCATCTACACTTGTCATTTTACAAAGCGAACGAGGCTTTAACACCCATCAGCAGGGAGGACACGATCCTGGGCTGAAGGATGATGCTTCCTTTAAATTGCACACACTTAAAATCAGCTTTCTGGAAAATTAACTGCATTCCATAGACTAGCAAAGCCAGGACTGGCCCTGTTTGCAGGGGTGGGGTGCTGCCTCGGCTCTGACAGCGGCCTGGCTGTGTGCCCCCTGTGCCTGGGCTCCTGCTCCCCGGACCACAGGGCTTGGAGACCCCCCTCCCCGTCTCTCTCAGGGGTTCCCCTACTGTGCCTTCCCAGAGAACAAGGTTGCTGAATTTCCAGAGTGTGACAGAAGCTCAGGGAAGCGGTCAGACCCAGGGAGAGGAGGGCCGCGCCCTGTTCCTGAGAAGGTGGAAAGCAGGAAGGAGCTCATGGCTTCCAGCCAGGTGGAGCCCGCGTGGGTGAGACTGGCCTGGCCTAGCCAGCCGGTGAGACTGGCGGCGGGCAAGACCGCTCCAGTCCTGATGAGATCCAAGAAAGCAAAGCCTGTAGTCTGAAGCCTTTTCTCCATGAGGCTGATGTAGTCTGTGTTGCAGCCTCCCGTGCCCCTGGTTCCTCCATAGACAGCAGGAGGCGTGAAGGCCACAGCTGGGGGATTGGGGGGGGGAAGGCACTCTGGAATTGAACGGGATGAGGGGTGGGTCACCCGGGACGGGGCCAGAGAATGCTGTGCAATGCTGTGGCCCGGCCCTGGCTGCAGGTACACCGTCCTGTGTGTGTGCGCACGCCTGTGGCTGTGCACGGGGTGGCGTGGGGTTGGGAGTGTGTGACCGTGTGCACATGTTCCTGAACACGTGTGTGACTAGCGTGATTGTGCCTGCACACGCATGCGGAGCCGGAGGAGGAAGGACGGGGACTGGAGGGGCCCCAGAAGAGCAGGGGGTGCAGGTGGTTCAGGCTCCTGACCCTCCGTGCCTGAGGGCAGGGAGATCCCAGCCCTCCTTCCCACAAATGCTGGCTGTGCCTCCCCTGTGACAGAAGACCCTGAACCCTTCCCCAAGGTCACGGAGATTTGGACTCAGACCCAGAGGCTGTGCCACAGCCCTGAAGCAGGCCAGGTGGGGGTTGGAGGAGTCCTTTGCCTGGGAAGCCCCTCCCTCTTATGTCCCCAAAGCCCGCAGGGGGATGCTCCTGCAGTCAGGCTGGGGGAGGGGGCACCCTGGGGCGCTGCAGGTGGTCAAGGCCCCAGCAGGACCCATATAAGGCACTCTGCAGAGGGCTGGGGAGCTGAGGACCACAGGACCCAGGCCCTGTGATGGGGGGGCCCATGACCCAACATAGGACTGGGGAGGCAGAGGCAAGGAGGGGCGGGAGAGCCCAGACGCTCCTGTGCCTGCCCTTTTCAGGAGGACTGATTTGGTGACAGAGACAGACAGATGTGCTGCGAGAAGCAAGCTTCCCTGCCGTCCCCAGGCCCCCCCGCCGTCCCCAGGGCCCCTCGGCGTCCCCAGGACCCCCCGCCGTCCCCAGGGTCCCCCGCCGTCCCCAGGCCCCCCCTGCCGTCCCCAGGGCCCCCCGGTGTCCCCAGGGCCCCCGGCGTCCCCAGGCTCCCGTCCCCAGGCTCCCCCCGCAGTCCCCAGGGCCCCCCGCCGTCCCCANAGGACCCATATAAGGCACTCTGCAGAGGGCTGGGGAGCTGAGGACCACAGGACCCAGGCCCTGTGATGGGGGGGCCCATGACCCAACATAGGACTGGGGAGGCAGAGGCAAGGAGGGGCGGGAGAGCCCAGACGCTCCTGTGCCTGCCCTTTTCAGGAGGACTGATTTGGTGACAGAGACAGACAGATGTGCTGCGAGAAGCAAGCTCCCCCCGCCGTCCCCAGGGACCCCGCCGTCCCCAGGGTCCCCCGGCGTCCCCAGGGCCCCCCGGCGTCCCCAGGGCCCCCCCCCGCCGTCCCCAGGGCCCCCCGCCGTCCCCAGGGCCCCCCGCCGTCCCCAGGGCCCCTGGCGTCCCCAGGGCCCGGCCTGTGAAGCTGCGGAGGGGCCCACGCAGACATGGGGCAGGAGGGCGAGGCAACCTTGAGACTCTTAGACCCCCACACTCGCGTCCTCCGGCTGGGGCCCCACCCCTCGCCTCCTCCCTCCCCCGCACAGGTCCGGGGAGGGGCGTGGACACGAGGGTCCGCCCCTCAGAGCCGGCCCAGGCCGGGGCGGGCCGCTGGCCTTTGTCGCCCGCACCTGGCGCGGCTCGGGTTTCCTCATGCAAAGCTGGGCCTCCCACCCACTCAGCACCCCCCCCCCCCCCCCCGTCCTCCCGGGGCGGGCCTGGTCCCCGGGGTGAGGCTGCCACAAAGCGCCCTGCTCGCTTTGTTAGCCGGAAAACCGCAGAGGCGGGGCTGAGGGGGCGAGGACAGGTGCCCGGACTCCCGAGGCCCCGGTGCCGGTGCCGGTGAGCTCGCAGCGGGGGTGGGCGGGGGCTGCCGCGGTCCCTCCCAGTCTCGCCGGGACCCAGCCGGCCTGCGGGCCCCTATCCCCAGAAAGGTGCGTGTGGCCAAGTACTCAGGGCAAATTCACCTCCTGGGCCTGGGCCAGACTTCTGGCCTTCTTGCCCGTGGGTCGGCATCCCTCCGCCCCCAGGGTCCCGGGCAGGTCAGGGAGAGGGTTAAGCTGGCTCGGGTGGCGCACCTTTGTTTGCAGGAGATCTGCACCTGCTCCCGAATTAATCTAGACAAATGAGGGTGAGATTGCATGAGTCCCCCCAGAAAAGAGATCCGCCCTCCTGTCTGTCTCTAGCTGCCTGGCCTAGGCAGAGGACCCCCCCAGAGCCTGCCCCCACCCCCTTCCGGGGCTCGGGCAGCAGGAGGCAGGCATCTGTGCACATCGGAGAAGTTTAAAGTTCCGTATTTGGACTCTGCCAGCAAGAGTGCAGCCTCAGCACCTCGCCCCACACCCTCCCACCGCAAGCAGCTGTCCAGGCCCGGAGCCCTGGGGTCACCACTGCGCCCCAAGAGCTGAGACCCCCATCCCGTGCTCTGGGCCCCCTTTGTTATCTGGGAGTGATCGGAGCTGCCTCTCCGGGTAAAGGCCCTCCTAGCACCCACCACACTGTTGCATCAGACACACACCAGAGACTGTTCGGGGCTCTCCCTGCAGCCTTTCCCGTGCAGACACCTCCGACCCCACCCCACCCCGCTACAAGGTGGCCGCAGCTGCCCACCACCCGCCAGGCCAGCCTGTCCCCCTGGTGTGCCCAGGGCACAGTCCTGCTGGCCTCCGCTCAGCCCCCACCTCCGAGGGCTGCCTCCTCCACGCCGCCATCCCCGGACCCCAGTCTCTCAGCTCTGCCTGCACCTCCCCGGCTGCCCCTGCCCCGCCTCCCTGGGGCTCAGACAGCTGCAGGATGAGTGGCTCTCTTGGCCTTGGACGGTATGTGCTGTGGACGCCGCCCCTTAGTCCCCTCCGTGTGCACCGTGAGCCCAGGAGGCAGCCATGGCAGGCCTCGCAGCCCAGACCGGGGCGTGCACCATTATCCCTGTGGCCACAGGCCACAAGGACCCCAAGGCCCCGCTTCCTGACCTGGGGGCACCCGTGCTTCCGTGTGGTTCGCATCCCACACAGGCTCGCGTCAGGAGGGCATGGAGCGCGCTCAGGAGGCGCTCCTCCGGGCAGATTATCACTCCTGCTGCCTGCGTTCACCGGCTGCACCCGACAGCTTGAGATCACGGTGGCTGTTTACACTGAGGAAATGGGCAAATGCCACAACCAGGTGCCCACTGCCCAGGGCCAGCTGTTAAACATTCACTAGCTTCCCGTGGCCTGGGACCATCCCACTCCCTGGACAGGGAGGTGGCAAGACCCTCCAGCCCCTGCCCAGGAAGTTGTGGACAGGGGTGTGAGGGCACTGGTCTCATGACCCAAATGTCGTTGGGCAGCCTTGGGCCTGGTCAGCAGGGCTGTAGGAGTAGGGGACAGTGGCCTCGGGACCTGGTTTTCCACGGAGCCCTGGGGGTTGGTCAAGGGCTGCCAAGCCTTGGGAGGCGGGGTCACGGAATGGGGTTCTCCCCAAACCCTCTGAAGCCACAGGCATGTTGGTCTGGGCCTCAGTCGGAGAAGCCCCCTGGGAGCACTGCCGGAGGGGGTGTGATCATGGTCAAGGGGCCCACCCGCCCTCCGTACCACTCTCTCCTGGCCTAGAGGAAACCTGGTTTTAAAAAAAGCCATGCGCCCTCAGAAATGGGACACCTGGAGGCTCGGACTTGAGCCAAGGTCCACGTCAGCCACAGATCTGGGCCCCAGCCTCCATCTGTCCTCTTCCCCGGCGTGGGTGGTCGGTCGACCCCTCCTGAACACCCTGTGGGCCCCACAACTTCTCACAGGGCCAATCCTTCTGTGTGGCTTCGCCCTGCCACCAAATCCCACATGCCACCTCTGAAGGCTGGTTCTCAGGGGCTGGTGCGGATGTGGGCCCCTGGCACAGACGCCGCTTGCAGGGTGCTCGGTGTGACCACATTCTGGGCACCTGTTCCCAGAACACGAGAAAGAGTTGGCCCCCATCCTGTGGGGGACCCAAGGGGTCCTGCAGACTTCTTCCCAAGACTGTGAGAAGTTCTCCGAGAGACCCACGGTGTGATGACAGCTCCAGGGCCCCAGAGTCACTGGCCTGCCTGTGTGGGGACCTTCCCTCCCTCAAGGCCACCTTGCCCGCTGGGGTACCACGCAGTGATGTCCTGGGAGGTAGGGACAGCTCTCTCGGATGTGGCTATTGGGATGTTATTATTGTTAACGTGATGTGAGGACTGGGTTTGTGGAGAGAAGCGGCTGATCTGTTCCGGTTTTCAGGCAGGTAGATGGGGGGGCGGGAGAAGACCTGAGAGGGGTCTGTGCAGAGAGAAGGCAAGACTGGACTTGGATTTCCCAGGGAGCTGATGTTCAATTGTGCCTCTGTTTCTCAAGAGAGAGAGAACCTTCCATGTCTTCCAAAGCACTAACTCTCAACAGGCCCGAGTAAGGGAACTCATAGCAAAGATGTGCAGATTAATCAAACTGTTCTTTTTCAGAAAAACCAAACACAGAATCTACACTCTAGGACACTTCCCTTTCCCAAGACCAATGACCCACTGGGTCAAACTCCAGAAAACTGTACGCTTGTCCAAACAGACCCAGGAACCCCAGCCTAGCCTGTCAAACCGTTTCGTGGACAGACACTGTGTGTCCCCAAAGCTCCTGCTGCTGACCCTGGCACAGACCTGACAGGTTACAGGGAAAGGCCATTGTGCTGTCTGGGGGAGGGGGGGGCGCGGTGGGGCCACAGCACACAGGTTTCCGCAGAAACAGTTAAAGCGCCGCCCAGGGTTAATGCAGCAGGGGAAGGGGCAAGACACTCCAACGCAAGGCCGGTTGTCCCACTGGCTGCCTTCCCACCGCTGCCTGGGAGCAGAGGCTCTGGATCTAAGGCAGGGGTCCCCGCCAGGAGCAGCCAGGGCCTGCCGAGCCCCTGGGCTAGTGGGGAGGGCACCGTGTGCTGCCAGCTCCCAGCCGCTCTCACTCACGGCCTCCCTGAGCAGTAGAGAAGATGACATCTGTGCACACAGGAGCATCACACTTGCAATGGCCCCATTTGAGAAGGGCGCATCAAGAACCAAGGACGGGAGACCCAGGCCCACCCCCAGGGGCGCTACAGACAGACCAGGAGCGCTACCAGGGCACCGTGGGCAGACTGCACACACTCAGCAGGCCCAGCCAGCACGTACACAGTGCCCCTCTGCCGCCCATCACACGCCGCGGGCGGCCACAGGACACCTCTGCTCAGGCCTCCTTGCAGGCTCCCCGAGGAGTGCTCCTGGCTCCTGCATGCGCCTCTAGAGCGATCGCTGCTTCACTTGTTCAGTTTTGAAAGTGCGACTCCTCCCAAGTGACAATCCACCTCCAGTGAAGCCAGGTGCCTGGCTTGCAACAGATGCGCAGCCCCCACTGCCCAGGGCTCTCAGCTGCCTCCTGGGGGTTGTCACCCTCCAAATGGTAACTGATACTCTGCAGCATAGCTTGGCCTGCTCCCCAAGGCCAAGACTCCTTCCCTTCCTGGTCTTGCTTCCCTGTTCCCTGAGGCACTGCTCCCCCCAATACTTTTCTTGCACAGGGTCCCCTGCCCCAGGCTCTGCTTCCAGAAAATGAACCAGTGTCTGATTTTTGCCTTCCTGAGAACTAGTGAATCTGAACTTTTCTCAAGTCTGATGGCTCATGGTTTGATCATTGGTTCACTGGGCCACACATAGCCCATGCCTAACCTTCCATAGAATATCTTGTGTTTTTCTTTCTTTTAAAAAAAAGTTTTAATGCTTATTTATTTTTGAGAGAGAGAGAGAGGCAGAGTGTGAGGAGGGGCAGGGGAGGGGCAGAGAGAGACCAAAACACAGAACTTGAAGTGGAGTCCAGGCTCCGCACTCTCAGCACAGAGCCTGACACCGGGCTAAAACTCACGAACTGAGATCAGGACTTGAGCCGAAGTCAGATGCTTAACCAACTGAGCCACCCAGGTGCCCCTATCTTGTGTTTTCCTTGACAATTTATGAGTTCTTAACTCTGATCCAACTCTGATTTAACTTTGATATAGTAGGTGTGACTGCAAGGAAATAGGTGGAAAAATATATCATGTTTCTTCAGAGTCTGTACAAGAGGAAGACTTAAAAAAGAAAGATTATTAATATCCTTAATGACATAAAAGAAAATAGTGTGACCACTATTAGATTAGAATGCTATAGAAATAAATATTCAGAGAACAAAAATGTACTCTTGGAAATTAATATTGCAGAAGAATGAAAAGCTTGATAAAGGAGCTGGAACACAGAATTAAAGCATTTCCTTGAAAGTGAAGTCGCAACACTAGGAAAAGGAATCAGGAAAGGTCATTGGAGGCCCGTCTAAGAGGTCCAAGATCCTAACACACCACAGAAAGAGAGAACAGGAAAAGGGAAGAGAAAAAATAATTTAAAATTAATAATTCAAGAAAATGTGTTGGAACTGAAGGACAGGAATTTCCAGACCAAAGGAGCCACTGAGCATCTAGCAAAAGGGATGGAAATGAACCCACACAAAGGTCATTTTCATGAACTGTCAGAGCACTCAGGACAAAAAGCAGCTCCTAAACACTTCCGGCAAGAAAAAACAAGCAGTTTTCCTACCACAGATCAGGAACTAGAACAACATCACATTTGCCCACCCTGGAACAAGGTTCTCACAGTATGGAGGGAAAATGGTGACTGTCCTAGAGTTTTATACCCAACCAAACTATCATGCGAGTGACTGATGGATTAAAGGTGTCTTAAAGCCACGTGTCTGCCGTGTGCCTTTTCTCAGTAAGCTACAGAAGGACATGCTCCACCATAACAAAGACTAATTAAGAAAGAGCAAGGCTTGGGATCCAGGAAAATCCAACCCAGGGGAGCAGCAAAGGGAATCTTTAGGACGAAGATCAAGGAGTTCTTGAGGTGTCAGCCCTGCCCCGGATGCAGGGAGAGCTGACCAGGACTGGGGCAGGGCAGAAGCTCCCTGAGGTACCTCCTTAGAAATACTCCATGTGTTTGAATTTAAGCCACTGGCAAGAATCTAAGGATGAATTAGTAATGAGCTCAGAGAAAACTCAGCAAGCACGAGAAAAGAAAGGTGATTATTAACTCCAAGGAAAACAACATGTGTGTGGGTGCAAACAATAACCATGGCATCCCACAGGCCTGGTGTGAATACACATCTAACCCCTGACTGCAGAGCTGACTAAAATTTTCACTCCATTGGAAACAGGAGGGTGCAAGTGTGGGGAGGGGTGGACGGGATAAATGCTATTGTCCGTGGAATGAATTCAGTAGATAAAACCTAAACCAGGAAGACTAGGAAGCTGTTGTGTAATCATTCTGTTACACAGACACATGTAAATAGAAGTTGTCTGGAATATGGAAGTTGTCTTTGGGGACAGCACCAAGAGTGACTGGGAGCCTGCGCTTGTCCAAGTGTCATAGGAATGTCTGACTCTTAAGCTACATACAAGTATAACTTTGATAACAAATGAAACAAGGGGCACCTAGGTGGTTCAGTCAGTTAAGCGTCCAGCTTCGGCTCGGGTCATAATCTAATGGTTCGTGAGTTCGAGCCCCACATGGGTTTGCTTCTATCAGCACAGAGCCCACTTCGGACCCTCTCAACCCACCCCTTGCTGCTCCTCTGCTACTTGTGCCACATGCTCTCTCTCAAAAACAAAGAAACATTAAACAAATGAAATAAAAATTCAGTTGGTATACTCTGCACCCCGTGAGGCCTGGCAATCGCTTCAGTAATGTTGGAATGACCTGTAATTAAAGCTAAAACTTGGCTGTGAACTTCTCTCCTACAATAAGTGACCCTGTCACACTCTCCACCTCCCCTTTTGATAGTTAATATTCGGTCCAGCACTCCCACCCTGAGCCCACCTTCCTGGGCAAGCGCAGTGTCCACCACGCTCTGCCCATTTTTCATGAGACCACTCAAGGCTTAGCCCTACTGGGGAACCGTCCTGGGTTTTAGGTCACGTCTTGTTCCATGACCTCACCTCACCACGATGCCCTGGGCTCCAAATCTCGGCAGGGTTCAATTTCAGCTTTGATGGAGGAAGCTGGCCCTACTCCAGCCAGCCATGAACTCTGCCTTTAGGGCAGTTACACACAGTACACGTGTGTCTTGTGAAATGGAATAAATGTGGTTTCCTTGTGAGCACTTTCTGGCCACTGTCATGTCTGGGAAATGTGAAGGGTCTCGGGCTTGCTCCCTTCCTCCTCGGCTCCCAGGGTTCCAGCTGTCATCTTCAGAGACGGCCAGGTCATAAGTGAACATTTCAGGGACTTAACAATCATTCTTTCCTTGAGGATGCTCGAAAACACCCACACCATTCACAGAGGTCAAAGATCCCCATTCTGCGGGGAGACCGTGGGTCACCTCAGGGCCTTTATGTGCGGCCACATGGGGCTGGATTTCCAGCGACTCCCCGTGCCATGGGATCTTGGGCAGCCTGCCTGGCCAGCACAGGCCCACTGCCCACTGGCACCCCCCGCCAGCTTTCCCAGATATTTTCTAACACTCCCAGAGATGGGCCGTGGGCACAACCCCTCCCCATCCCCCAACAGGTCGTGGAAACACGGCCAGCTCTCCGTAAGCCTCCTTCGGCTGACGCAGCCCTTTCCAGAGCCCCCCCCCCCCTCAGGCTCACGGGCCAGGGCCTCTCCCACGGTCCCTCATGCCTCAGTGCCACGGGCAGCACCGGGACATTGCAGAGACCGCGGGCTGGGCCACAGCTCTGAAAGAAAAACTTCCGAGTTGGTGGGGGCTTCAGGCCAGCGCCCATCAGAAGCGATGAGGTCACTGAAGACCCCACGAGACAAACCTCTCCCTGACGCTTTCCCGGAAGCCTCAGTCCTACCTGGTCCCCGTGGGGACAGCTGGGCGTCAGGGCAGCGTCGGCAGGCTCGGCTCCCAGGGCTGCCTTATCGTGGCCTGGCTGGGCGGAATGCGGTGGAAACCTTTGCCTGGTACAACCGGCCTCTGCAGCACAGCCCAGGAATTTTGCGTTGAATAATTTTTAACTTCTGCTCTGAGAGAAAACCAGGGCTGTATACAGTGTCTGTCTACATAGGAATGCCCAGCGGCTTTCACTTAAAAGTAAATGCCTCAATAATAACAAGGAAACTTGCCTTGGGGAGAAAAAAAGAGAGAGAGAGAGAGAGAGAAAAGAACAGAAAACAGAACAGAAAAAGAAAGCAGTCACGGGGGCTTAGGGACCTCACTGGCCATCGAGCTGGGCTACAGGCCAGGTCTTACCCCTCCGGCGGGCACCGTGAGGCCCAGTGCTGACTTCCCCCCTCGCACTTCTCTGGGAATAAAGCCCGCTTGGCGGCCGCGCCCCCATCCCTCGGCTCCCCCACCCCTGCCTCCCCGGGCCTGTAACCCCTCGCCCAGGACTGATTTCTCTCAGCAGCCTCAGATTTCGGAAAGCGCCCATGCGCCAGCGCTGCGGCGCCCTGCTGCCCATCCTCCTGGGGTTGGTCCTCGGCTCGTCCAGGGCCTGGGCCCGTCACCCTGCGGCTGCCCGAGACAGAGGCCGCATGCAGCTCCGGTGGGCCCTGGGGACGACGGCGGGGGGCCGGCCCTGCGCAGGGCAGCCATCATACAGCAAGCTGGGGCTCACAGCCCGAGGCCCGAGTTCTCCCTGGAAGCCCTCGGGTGTCTCCAGCTCCGGGACACACACCTTCGATGCCCCAGGAGAGGCCCACAGACCCACGCAGGAGGGTGCCGGGCCGCCACGGGGGTGAGGGTGGCATCACCATCCCCTGCAGAGGACGGGGGTCCAGGGGGCCCAGCTCTGTTCTGCCGCGGGGGCCACAGGCTCAGCTCCCTGGGAGTTGCCACGGGGAACCCTGTGTGCTGGAGGGTTCCGTCCAGTGCCTGGAGGTGGGGCCGAGCAGAGGGGCCAGATATGAGGGCCCTGAGCAGGTGGTCAGGAAGGCCTGGCTCCCACCACCCTTCCCCATATTGGCTCCCCAGCTTCTTCACAAAGCATCGTGCGATCCCTGGACACCCCCAGGCTTGCTCAGGAACAGCAGAAAGCTCACTCTGCAATGAGCCAGCTGTGGCCCAAGTGAGGCCACAGGCCTGGATCCCCGACGGTTGAGAGGTGACCTGTCGGGGTGTGGGGTCAGGCGGCAGGTGGCTGAGGCTCCTTGGACAAGAGAGCCCTAGTCCCCGGCATGGGTGAGGGGAGCGGGTCGTGTCCCCCCCCCACCCACATACCACACATCGCTGTGGGCCTGGGTGTTGTTGGCCTCCACGTGTACTGAGCTGGCTGACACTTCTTCCACCTCTGTTTATCCTGCGCCGGGTTTCAAGATGCATCAGTCAGCCCTTAGCTTCCAGAACAGCTCCCAGCCCCGTACGCTGCCCTTGGGGGCTGCCCACCCACGCCCCAGCACGTGGCGCCTGCTCCTTGCTGTCCAGCCCCAGCCAGGAGCCTCGCCTACACCTGCCCACACCCTCCACGCTGGGCAGTCTGATGGTGAATTCTTGTGATGCGCTTTGCGCCTCTCCAACGGCTAATGTGCTTGACCGTGTGCGCGCGCGGCCCTCAGGTGCAGGGCCTCCTCTCTGGAACACGCTCATTCATGCCTTTGCTCCTTCTCTCACTTTTCTGGGGGTGATATTTCTACCCTTTTCCTGTTAAATCGCAGAGTTCCTTATATATCCTAGATAACAGGCCCTTTGGGTTTACTGATTTCAGTGAACTCAGGTCCTGTCATGTCAGGAATCCCTGACTTTGATATAATCAAATGCATCCATTTTTTGCCAGATGATTTGTACATTTGAGGTTTTGTTTACGGTCTCTGTCCCTGTCCCTCCCAGGCCACCAGGCATCAGCGAGTTCTCCAGCCTGTGTGGCGTGCTGTGGTGGGGGGTGTCCAGCTGCTTTGCTCCATGGGGTGACTTGGCCCAGCTGACTTGTCCAGGGACCACTGCATTCATCTGCCGCTCCGGCCTCTGCGTCTCACTCTGCCCAAACCAACTGGTTTGTGAAGCTGTCACTGCCATGTACCCCTAACCCTGGAGGAGCGGGCTCCCCTTTCCCCTCTTTTTTCATATTTTAGTTACTCGTGCCTGTTCTTCTCATATCTAGTTCCGGAAAAGTCTCCAACTGTAATTTGCAATAGGGTTGCATGGACTTTGCAGATTAATGAGGAAGAACTAGTATTTGTATAATGCTCAGTTCCCCCATCTAAGAACAGAGAATGCCTCTCACCGATTCAGATCAGTGTCCATAGACTTTATCCGAGGTTTGCAGTTCTGTCCATAGATGCTGTGTATATTTTTAACTCCCAGATACTTTATTGTTTTCCTCGCTATTGTGAGCCCTTTGTTTTTCCTAATTGGTTAATGCTGGTTTATAGAATACTATTGACTTTTTTCATTGTTAAGAAAAAAATGAAGTGAAATTTACATAACATAAAATTAGCCTTCCTTTTTTAAAATTTAAGTAGATGCTATGCCCAATGTGGGGCTTGAACTCACGACTCTGGTATCAAGACCCCGATGTTCTAGCAACAGAGCCAGCCAGGTGTCCCTAAAATTTATCTTTTTCCCTCCAAATGTTTTAATTATTTATTTTAGAGAGAGTGCAAGTGGGGGAGGGGCAGAGAGGGATGGAGAGAGAGAATCCCAAGCACGCTCGATACTGAGTATGGAGCCAGATGTAGGGCTTGGTCCCACGACTGTGAGATCATGACCTGAGCCAAAATCAAGAGTCAGATACTCAACCCATTGAGCCACCCAGGTGCCTAGGCTCCCCGTGACGTATTACTTTTAATACACAGCTTCGTTTGATTAGTTGTGGAGGATTTCCATTTTGAGAGCCAAACCCTGCATCCCTGTCCCCACAGGCCAGCACAGTAGGGCCCACCTCCCTATGGCTCTGCTTGACCTTCCTCTGCCCTGACCTCCCCTTGGCCTTTCCCCATCTTGGGTTGGGGCAGGGTCCAGACACCGCGAAGTAAACACTGGCCTTCCAAGCACATGGGAGGGCCTGTGTTCTCCGCGCTGGGCACTGAGCGTGAGCACAGCGGAGGTCCCTTCGCTCCCATCCTGGGGGCATCATGAGTCCCCTGGGGCTCTGGGGGACCATCAGTCGAGGCCTTGGAGCAACAGCAGGTGTTACTGTCTTGTGAGATGTGGAATCTAATGACATTGAAATGCTTATGCAAGTCTCAGGGAATCCAGGGAACAGAAACATCTCAGCGTGCAGGGAACAGGGAGCACATCTCACCTTTTCCAAGGGAAAATAGAACAGAAAAAGAGCTGAGTGTCCCTTGCATAAGACATTTAAAGGACTGAGAAGTTAGAACTCTCAGGTTTTCACGACAACTCCTCTTCAAAAGAGGCACCCACAGGAGCCACGCTTGGGAAAATGTCCAGCGCCAGCAGTTAGAGAAACACAAAAGCATCAGACACCACGAGTTCAAGTTTGTTCAAACACTAACACTGCTGTGAGTGCCAGGGCAGCACCTGAGGAACCAGTAAAAAGCATACACCAAAGGGGGTGCATCCCGGGGTGTCTGCTTGCAGCTGTCACATCGGGAACCCTCACATCCATCTCTCAGGGAAGCTCACCAATGCTGCAGCAGTAAGATCACCCAGGGGACAGAGGGGCAGAGAGGAACCCCAGCCACCCATTGGACGGAACCTGCGAGCTCTGAGCGGGAGTGGTGAGCACTAGGCACCGAGGCTGTGTCTGTAAAGGACATAGACCGGGTCTCGGGAGTTGGGGGGCTCTAGTCAGGGGGCAACATGTGGACTGAGCAAAGAAAAGAAGGCAAGGGGTGAGAGTCTTGGGAAATGGCCTGGGTGAGAAAGTGGGCGGGCGTGAGGGGAGAAAGCAGGCGTCGTTTAGGAGGGCAGGCAAGGCTTCGGTGGGGAGGCAGGTGTGGCCAAGGAGCCGGTGCGGCGGGCGGCAGGCGTTGCTGGGGTGGGAGCAGGATCAGAGCGTGTGGGACCTCGGCGACTGGCTGGGGCCAAGGGCTGGATGTGAGGAAGCCACAGATGCACAGGGCTGGCAAAGGACAAGACGTCCCAGTCCCTGCCAGGAGTGATAGGTGGGGACAGCAAACAGGCCAGGAGGAACCACACTTCTGGGGAACGGGTCTGATGATGGGGGTGACAAGCAGGCCCGAGCCAGAGAGGGTCAGGGAGTGGTCGTTCTGGAACCCTGACCACATCCCCAGGCAGCTGAGGGGCCAGGAGGTTGTGTGTGCCTGCAAGCAGGGGCCTCTCAAACACCCAGAGTAGAGAAGGGCAGCACCAGCTGCCCGTGAGGAGTTCAGGGACGCCAGGGGACAGGCGTCCGACACCCACCGGCATGTAGGGTGGGGGAGACACCCCAGGCGCTGGAGGGCTGCCTCGGAGAGGGTCTGCCGGGTGTGCATGTGCATACATGCGTGTGTGCACATGCAGGTGCCTGGCCGTGTGTCCACACCCCCCCCCCCCACATCGCCAGGGAGGTGACGGAGGACCAGGCCCACCCTTTGCTGGGAAGCCTGCCCAGGTCCCAGGCAGCCTGGGCTTGGCCACAGGGTCAGAACCGTGAGAATCCGCAGGCTGGGGCAGTTGTGGGGACCGAAGCAGCCAGGCGGGCCGGAGGCCCTGGGGCGGGGCAGCTGCTGAGCGGCGGTGGAGAACGCCTCCCCCCAGGCCCCGCTGTGCCAGGCTTCTGTAGCCTCGAAGGTCAGGGGCTCACAGCTGACGCTGCCCATTCTCCTCAAGGTGGGAGGGGCACCTGTGACACGTGGGAGGCGATGAGGAGAAGTTTCCCTCCGGTGAAGTGTGGCTTCCAGGAGCCAGCGGGTTGGAACGGCACCAATCCAGGCCCATCTCCAATAGTAAAGAGGACGGCACCAGACGCACGCAGCCCACGCAGGGACGGGGACTCAGGTGAGCGCAATGCTGGCCGTCCTCGGCCCCAGGGGCGCCTTCCGGGGCCCGCCGCCCATCATCCGGGAGATGGTCAGGGGTCGGCTGTGGGAGCCAGAAGGGAACAGGCTGCTCCCAGCCGTTAGCCGCCTCCAGAACCGCACAAATGGCACAACATGGGCGGTTCACCGTGAGCTCTACTTAGAGCCAGCTCGGCCCGGACCCCGGAGCTTGGCCAGACCTGGCGGGAGGGGATGTGCAGGCCCGGGGAAGGCAGCACCAGCTCGTGAAAGTGGCCAGTAATTGCTGGCCCATGTTTCCCAAGGGAGCCCCTTGGCACAAGCCGGATCAGTCACCCGCTGGGGTCCCACTGGACCACAAAGCTGGAGGCCTCACCGCGCATGACGCGCCAGCACACGGGTGGGTTCTCCCTGATGACGTAGTAGTTACCCACTGGGAAATACATACAAGCGGAAGAAGAAAGTCTATACCAGCGCTGATCCACCCCCAACAAGCACCAGGCACTGACGCTTCGGGCCCTTCCTTATAAACTTTGTCCACACGTTGTGGATGCAAATGTGGGGTTAGAAACCAATCATGCTTTTCCCATTCAAGACCCTTCTGGGGGCACCTGGGGGGCTCAGTTGGTTGAGCGTCCGACTTCAGGTCATGATCTCACGGTCCCCATGTTGGGCTCTGTGCTGACAGCTCAGAGCCTGGAGCTGCTTCAGATTCTGTGTTTCCCTCTCTCTCTGACCCTCCCCTGCTCACGCTGTCTCTCTCTCTCTCTCTCTCTCTCTCTCTCAGAAATAAACAAAAAACATTAAGAAAAAAAAAGAAAATTATTTAAAAAAAAAAAGACCCTTCTGTATTTTCTCCCTTTTCTGTTATGACATACTCAGCAGACGTGGCTTAGTAGCTGCGTGTCATTATATTATCCACCCACAGCAGGGTTTGCTCAGGTTGGTTTCTGGGGTGTCAGGCAAGTGCCTTATCTCTTGTTTCTGGTTAGGATTCTAGGGACAAGTTCTGAGGGCCAGTGCCTTGGGCAGCCAGTATGCTGGTTTCATCTTACAGATGAGCCAGAGGGATGCCGAGTTGCTCATCCCCAGCTCCGGCCAGGGGCAGGGACTGAGAACCTGGTCCCAAGCTCTGCCAGTTGGCCGTGTCCTGGGGTCCCCATAGAGGGGAAGACCCCACGCCTTCCTGGGGTCACTGAGACCACCCACAGGACAGCACTCTGGGATGGCGAGGGTCCCCGCTCTCAGCCAGAGCTGTGGGGCCTCCCCCAGCCCCTCCTCGCCTGTGTCCTCTGCCTCCAGGCCGGGATCCACTTTTCTCACAAACGAGACAGCGGTATGGCTGCCTTGGTGGGTCAGGAACAGCTCCGGGATCTGCCACAGGCTTTTGCTAATTTGAAGGCGGCTGTGTGCTTCTTGTTTGCACCAGGGAACTGGGAGATTTTCTGTCAGCAGGAGAGCGACCCTCATCTGGGACCAGGCTCCTCACTCCCTGGATGGCACAGGTCTCCGGAGGAACGTGAGTCAGGCTTCCACGTGCCATGTCCTTTCCGTGTGCACAGAGAGCAGAGAGGCATCAGGTCCTGACCGCGTGGGGGGCCCCAGGAGATCCCCACGGGCCAGGAGAGGCCGGAAGCTGTCGAGTCCATGTGGCAGGGTCCCTAGAAGACACAGCTCAGCCACAACAGCCCCTGGCAAGGCGAGCAGGTGGTGCCACCAGGAGAGGCCTGCAGGGTGCCAGGGGCTCCAACCAGACACACCCCACTACCCCCTTCCCACCGCCCCCCAGCCCCCCAGCTCTGGGGAGAGGGCAGCAGGCTGCATCCTGAGCCATTACTTCACTGAGAGCCAGCCTCAGGCGTCTTTGCAAACCACGAGCCTCGTGGGATGAGGCCTCTGGGGCCACGGATCCCTTCAATCAGCTTCGCCTCCACTATCACACCATCAGCACACAGAGACTCGGCACCAGGACACAGCCTGTCCCCCACAGGCCACCGGCCACCTCCCAGCACCATGACGCCTCACACGCCTTCTGCACGGGGGGGGGGGGGGGGGGGGGGGGGGGGGGGCCCAAGCCCCCCCCCCCCCCCCCCCCCCCCCCCCCCCCCCCCCCCCCCCCCCCCCCCCCCCCCCCCCCCCCCGCCATGGCCTCCTGCTCCCCCTATTGGCGCCCTGATGCTGCCCTCACCCTGACAAACTTCCTGCTCGTGCGCTGCTGCCATGGCTCTGAGGAGCTTCTTGTGGCCTTCGTCCTGGTGAGCCCTTAATTGCCAAATAAATATTTACCCAGGGTGGGGCTTGGTGCTGAGGGTTACGTATTAAATGGGCCTAAAGTCAGAGGATCCTGTGGCAGCCATATAAGGGCCAGGGCAGCCATGGGAGCATGGGGGATGACAGACCTATCATGCCACATTCTGGGCCTCCCTATTTACACTGGAAGGCAGAGGTCACCCCTCGGCTGACCTGGCATCAGGCAAAGGCCGACAAAGGGACTGAGCAGAACAGAGGCAGTGGGAAATCAGGGGATGTGAGGTGCCCAGGAAGCCATCGTCCGTGCCTGAGGTCAGCCAGAATGTGGTGAACAGAATGCAGTAAAAGGGGCTTCCCCGACAACCGTCAGCAGCCTGGGTCCCCGTGGCTGTGTGAGTGACCTATCGCTGCCTAACAAGTGACTCCACATGCTGTGTGCAGGACAGGCACTTGCCTTCTCTTTCTGTGGCTCAGGAACCCAGAACCGCGGCTGTCGCGGGAGGCTGCACGGTGGTGTGGGGCGGGGCCGCGTCACCACAGAGCTCGGTCGGAGGCTCCCCGGGGGCGGCAGTCCTAGAGAGAGCCCGGACACTGGCTGCAGCCTTCTCAGAACCGGTCTTGAAAGCGCTGCCCTCCGAATTTTGTTGCATTGTGTCTGCTTGGAGGTTAAGTCCAGAATCGGGGAGGTGAGGGGTGGCACAGGGGACAAATACCTCACAGTGGGCCGCCTGCGGCATCTCGGAGGTTGCCTGCCGGCCATCGGTGCTTACACTGAGAACAGCCACTGGTCAGGATCACTGCCCACTCGGTCTTGTTTTGTTTTACTTTTTCCTGGAAGCCATTCATCCCTGTTATGGGTGTGCTAGTTTGTGATTGGTTGGTTGAGTATAAAGTGGGAGGAGTTGCAAAAAGATTCACATTTTAACTTGATTCAACTGGGGACAGGCCTTCTCCCCAGAGACCCCAGGAACCGACATGCACACTGAGGTTCCTGCTACCTGCTGTCTGACAACATCTTGTTCTACAGAAATGTTGGCACACATTGTCCTTATCTGGTCTTTTAAAGCATTAAACTTAATTTCATAAGAAGCCGCCCATGTTTGTGGTCATCCCATCCTGTCGTGCGGTATTTAAGTCACTCGGCAGCACCGGAGTCTCCAGGCAAGCCAGAGTCTGGGTTGATCTTGTATCAAGTTGGCTGGGCCACCAGGGACCCCAGATATGTGATCATACATTACTCCAGGTGATTCTGTGAGGGTGATTTTGGATGACATTAACGTCTATACTGCTGGACAGAGTAAAGCAGATGGTTGTCTCTGGGGAAGGCGGGCCTCGAGCCACTGAGAGCCTGAACAGAACAAAAAGGCCAACCCCCCCCCCCCAACTAAGAGGGCACCTCTGCTGCCTGATCACCTTCAGAATGGGATATAGGTCCCTTCCTGCCTCTGTACCTAGCCTGGAGCTAAAACATCAGCTCTCTGGGTCTCTACCTTCCCAAGTGTGTCTCGGGACTTCTCAGCCTCCACAATCTGACGAGCAAATTCTTCACAATTGATCTTATACAGGTACAACCTATCGGCTCCGTTCCTCTAGAGAACCCTGACCAGTACATACATGACACATATTTTTCCAGTGAATGAATGACTTTGGGTTGCATCTGGCTCATCTAATGGAGCAGAGGGGATGGTGGGCGGGCCTGCCCACCTCAGGGGTCCATCTATCCCACCCACACTGGCAACCTGGGTCAGAGATGTGTCAGCTGCTCTGGACCTGTGCATCAGCCTCACATCCAGGCCCAGAGGCTGGTGAGGGACTCTGGGGGGCGAGGGGCACCTTGGTTTCTCAGGTCATGAGAGGGACCTCGGCAGGCTCTCCAGCAGCAGGAAGACAGCTTCCCTGGAGAAGGAGCAGCCCTCACGTGCTCTGTTGATAATAAAGAAAATGAGGGTGCTCAGAGTAGGGGGAGGTGTGATGGCCCTGAGTTTGCCAGATCTCCTCTGAGGTGCTGGCAAGGGTTTGGGGGGCCCAGGAACCCACGATTCGGTGCTTTCGGATGTGTCTGGGACAGGGAGGTACTGGGTGTTACAGGCTGAAGGCAGAAACCCCTCCTCTCCACCAGGGAAGGGGCTGCCTCAGCGCCAACCTCAGGAGCACTCTGATATTCTTCAATGTGAAGGGGCCAACGTTCAGGTTCTGAGAACCCCCGTTTTAGCATCTCCCTGAGAAAGGGCCTAGGTTCTCACCTGTGCGACAGAATGGCCTGGGCCCACGGTCCCGGCTGGCCGCCCCCTGGACTGGGGCGCCACCTGCAGGCAGGCTTGAGAACGAGCCGCCCCTGGGGGATGGGCAATCCAGTGCATGGCCCAAGTGCAAAGCTGCCCCTGCCCAAAGGGAGGATGGGGTCCCATTTCAGACCCACAGCAGGTGCTAGGTGAGGTCCCGCAGACCAAGCATGGAGGTCACCGGGGCAGTAACCTGCAATGTGCCCGGGCCCCAGGTAGGTGGTGGCCGAGCCCTAAAGCCAGCGTGATCTGGGTCATAGCCCGCTGTGGAGGTAGGGCATGTTCTCCAGCTTCAGAGGCTTGCTAATAACAGACAGGAAACTGGCTCCCTCAAGGCTGGTTTCTTGGGTTTCTGAGGAAGTTCCAGCAAAGGCTGAAATGTTCTTTGGCTCAGTGAGTAGGGAGCACTCAGGGCCCAGGGGGCTCAGCTTGACAGGCCTAGGACCCATGAAGCCAACATGTCGCCACCCAGCCCTGTGCCTGACTCAAGACCTCTTTCTGTGCTTTGCCAGGTGACAAGTATTCACCCTGTGTCCTTGTAGCTCATGGCCCCCAGGAGGCCTGCTGGTGGCAAATGAATACACACGCGTCCTCGAGTGGCGGGCATCCCAGCAAGCCCCCCCGCCCCCGGCCCCCCCTCACACCCTTGAAAGGCAGAGATGGGGTGGGGTTTCCTCCCTGGTCTCTGCAAGGGTGCTCATCACGTACCCCACAGCCTAGGGAAATGGCCTGCTTGAGGAGAAAGGGGCGGCGTTGTAAACACAGCAATTAAGGCCTCTTTCTAACTGCAGAACAATTAATTAGCTGATAATTGAGCCTCTCCCAGCACTGGGCTGTCTGGGAAGAGCTAACAACCTTCACCTGCTCCCGGTGCTGTGTACATAGGAGGGGGATGGGGATGCCGGGCGGCCGAGGGTCCTGAGCCACATCCACACACATGTGGCTGTCGGGGTGCCTTCCCGGTAGGAGCTGAGGAGCAGGCCTGCTCCCTCCCACCGGGGGTAACGAGCCCAGGCACGCCTCCTCCCTCAGGCCAGCCCAGGAACCTCCTTCCCGAAGCACCATCAGAAAGGCCTCAGATGCTCCAGCCGACCCCTGGGGAGCCGGCTGTTTTGCTCAGGCTCCCCTGGGACGATCCTGGCCCAAGGGAGCACGGCTAGTCTGGGGCTCGGTTGGCAGCTTACCAAGGTTTCCCATCTTTTGGAAGCCGCAAGCCTCTTTTGTCCAAATAGCCACGTTAGAGGGAAAAGCTGAGCATAAGAAATGTCACTGGGTTTCAGGAGACAGAAGCAGAGACCCAGAGACGGTTGATAAGCGGTGGACGAGCTGCAGGTAATGGAGGAGCAGGCCTTGCGAGTTATCCCAGTGCCGGTCCCTCAGGACCCCCCAGTGGCAGGACCTTCCTAATGACATAGGGCACATCACGGTTGAGAAGACAAGCGTGTGGACTGTGAACTGGCCTGGGCACCTAAGGCTCCTCCCCCACCCCTGTCCTGGAGTGTGGGCTCCGCTGGCCTTCCCCTGCTCCCGGCCGCTGCTCCGGGACACACCTTTGAGATGGCGAGGTGTGGACAGCGTCTGCCCGTGTGACGGAGTCGCGGAAGGCCTCTATACACTTTTAAGATCTGGTGCACAGGTGCAGGGAGCCATCCGTCCCACTGGTGCCCAAGACCAGCCTCGTACCGAGTTCCCTTGTTTATTAAAGCTGCTGCCTCCTGCCCCTTTGTCTCTCCGCCCTCCGCATTCGGGGACAGTTTCAGATTTCTCCAGGGAGGCTGGCCAACAATCACCACCTGGGAGTGTGTTTATTCTGTCATTTTATCCCACGTGTGATTCCTGTGACCTCCCTGCAATCAAGATGTGGAGTGTTCTGCTGCACAGAGACCCCTCCTGCGGCCCCGGCCCCTGCTGGCCATCCCTGCCTTTCCTAACCCCTGGCAACCAGTGTTGCCTGTTTTCCACCTCCATAATTCTGTCATTTCAAGAATGACAGGTA
Organism: Hyaena hyaena; assembly: GCF_003009895.1. Taxonomy (NCBI): domain Eukaryota; kingdom Metazoa; phylum Chordata; class Mammalia; order Carnivora; family Hyaenidae; genus Hyaena; species Hyaena hyaena. Next base: position 1,858,389 of record NW_024080942.1, read on the forward strand.
AGTGGAATCACACAGCATACTGGATTGGATTTCCCCCCCAGCAAATGGCCATGAGATCCAGCTAGATTGCATTAAACTTATACACAGGTTATTCCAAAGCGTCTCTAACTTTTTCAACACTGGACGTAAGTTAGCAGGATGTCACCTTCCAAGACCAAGTCTGAGAAGTTTCGTCTTGTGGACAATGATTCAGCGGCAAAGCCGACCCTCTCCCGGGATGAGTTCTCTCCTGCCTTACAAACATAAAATGTGTCCTGAGTCCTTTTCAACGCCACAAATATTTGTGCACAATGACTTATTGACTCTCCCCGTCTTTCTCATACTGAATTTGAAATCTCTCCGGGGTAGAAAGGTGTTCATGCAGGGACACAGCCAGCCCAGCGGGCCAAGGCCGTGCCCCTGCTCTGAGATCTCTGCAGGACACTGGCGGGATCCACACCCTGACCGTGCTGGGTTTTTATGGGCACCAGCCCATGTCTCGTGCTGTGCTGCTCTCTGTCACCTGCAGGGAGTCTTCCCCACATGACTGCTGAGTGAGATTTTGCATTTCTGTGGCCCTTAAGGCAGTAAATATATTTATTGTTTAAGTCTAGAGACTTTTCTTTAACTTGATGGGCTCCTTAGGAGAAGTCCTTCTATTACCCACCTGACCTGCTAAAATCTTGCATTCTTTCATATTCTCAGCACTGTCTAGCTCACGGGGTTATTTAAAATGTTCCAAGAACATCTCTCTTTTCTGGGCCACAGGGGGCTACTGCCCACCAGAATTTTCACCTAATGCAGACTTTTCCTCAGTGTTCGCTGGTGCCCTCATGCTGTAATAGCTGCACAGGTCTTGCCGGGCTTCCCCTGCCCTAGGAGGGGCCGGCAACCCTCTGCCTGCCTTACACAAGAGGGAGTGGCACTGGGCTGGGGGGGGCAGGTGTGCACCCCCTTCCCCCCAAAGTTGCTTGGCAACCAGGACACCAGCTGGAGAGAATACTGCCCTCAGTGCCTGAATGAGGGAGAGGACAGGAGACACTTGTACAACAAAGCCACATGGGGGACAAGAGACAGTCACCCAGGTCCACAGCCAGAAAGCAGGGGGTGAGATGTAGAAGTAAATTGTTCTCTCCCAGGGGTCAGGCTCCCAAGGGATGCCCAGGAAGCCTGCGGAGGAAGGCTTGAGCTGGGAGGGAGGTGAGGTCTGGCAGGGGCTGAATTTAGGAGATGAGCTGAGGGGCACAGGGGCAGAGAAATGGTCAGCCCTGAGCTCTGTCCTGCCACTGAGCAAAGGGAGAGCCTGTGGGAACTGGGAGTGGTGGAGGAGGGGTGGACTGAGTGATGGGGACTCCTTCGGGTGAGGAACCAGCTGGCTGGCTGGGAGTCAGCTTGGTTTATAGCCCAGACCCCGCCAGGGTCCCTATGGTCAGTTCCTGCCCTCAGAGCCCTAAGCCTTAGGTGGATCCCAGGTATAGCTTCTGCATGGGACCTCTCCCCCGCATACCTCCACCAGCTTCCTGGGGCCGTGGGCCTAAAGAGGTCCAGGCCGTCAGTGGGTCTGACCTTGCCCTCTAGCTCGGAACCAATCAGGACCAGAATGGACAGAAAGCCTTTCTGGAAGCCTAGTAGGACCAGCCCACATTCATCTTCCCACAGCAGCCTCTCTGGCCCCATCGGCCCCTGGAGCTCTCACGGCAAGTCTGTCCCCGGAACACTGGCCTGCACACCTGACAGCTAAGCCTGTAGCACATCAACTCCTGCCACAGAGGCCCCCAAGGGGCAACCTGGGTGGCACCCCCACCTCCAATTAAAGAGGCTTGGAGAATGCTGTCCCCCAAGAAAGATACACAAACAGGACTCCCTCCTGTTCTCAATACTCTTGCTTGGAAATACCCTTATGCTGCAAGGCTGGCACTCTATTTTCACTGAAAACTCTGGACATTCAGGCTTGGGAAGGATGTCCTGAGGTGCATTCAGAAGGGAAGAGAACCCCCAGGACGCAGGCACGGAGGCCAGCTGGGAATGAGGTTGCGTGGATGTACCAGAGCCGGGAACCCGGGGTGCCAGAGTCCCGTGGCACCCGTGCCCCAGTACACTTGCAACTCCTAACCCTAACCCACACTCACCTCTCACTCAGACACCCCCAGGGAGGCTGACAGGCTCCAAACCCTTTAGCACACAAGAGGCGCTATTTACTGAAAAGCTGTGAGAGTGCAGGATGCACACAACTGTTCTTTTTTCCAGGGGCAGCTTCAGAAGCAGAGCCTGAGGCCACACTTGTGGAAATTCCATGGGCCACGGTGTCACCCTGTTGGGACAAAGCGAACCTAGCACACTAGACGGGTCAGTCACCTCCATAGATCCCACGGACTTTGGAACTAATTGTGGGGAGCAGTCACAGCCCCCTCCCCATCCGTTAGCCCTCATACCTGAGGGTAGTTTAGCGGGAAGAGTAACCAGTTTGACTGGCCCCACCGGCTCAGAGAAACTCCAGGTCACACCTGTTTCTTTTCCGTCTATTTCTCCCAACTAAGTACTAACCAGGCCCAATGCTGCTCCGCTTCCAAGATCCCAGAGATCGGGCGCGTTCAGGGTGGTATGGCCGTAGACTCTTTTCTGTGTGTTCCTATCCGTAGGGAAGTGGAACTGCACGCGAGGCCGGGGCGCCTCCTTGTGCCTGTGCTGGGCAACGGGCGCCCTTCCTGGTTCAGGCCGAGGTAGATCTCCCCGGTTCACTTACAGGCCCTTGAGGAAAACCAGCCCCAGCCCAATGGAAAAGCAGCCACTCTTTATTCACGATGACATCCCCTTTGTCCTTTCCTGTCTGCTGTGCTCTGTGGGGCCAACCCCAACATCAGGAACCTATAACCATGCTGGATGTACAAAGGGGAGCAGTTAGTCTTACTCTGTTTTCTCCTGGAAGCTCCCTGCCACACCTGTTCCCCAGGGTCCAGCTCTGCATGCCCGGGGGGGGAGAGGGCGGGCTTGAAAGGCCAGCCTTGGTGTGGACCAAGCACCAAGATATCCCATTTAATTCTGGCCCCACCCTGTGAGAAAGGCTCTGCATCACCCATAAAAGCTGACCAAGGTCTCCAAAGCGGCAAAACTGGTCTGCAAGGTAAGCTAAGAACAAAGCTTCCTTCCTAGGGCTTCACCTCAAGAAGTCCACAAAGAGCAAACATTTCAAAGGCCTGGTCTCTCCCCAGCTCTTCACTGGGGCCAAGTGCTGGCCTCTCGTCCAGACAGCCAGGACGCAGGGGTCGGAAAGGTCTTGAGGGGGCACCCCAGACCCGAGGTAAGAAGTGTCGATTTTACAGAGGACTTATTAGGAGACACGTCTTTGCTTCCCAAAGGAGTTTTTGCTTTTCAGTGGGTTAGTCGGCTTACTCTCCAGACAAATCATAAAATGGCATTGTCCTTTGCGGATGTTCCTGTCACGTAACCTTGTCATGTGTGTAAGGTCACACCTGTTCTCATTTTCTCTCGTAAAACCGAAAGGTAACCCTAAAATCAGCCACACATTGGAGCTCTCTATCCCCCGCCTAAAACCAACAGTATTTGACAAACGTCGTCGCCTTGGGGACGGACGTGCGGTCTTCATTTCCAGACAGTCTCCGCTAGAGCGGACGTGGGCCGAAGCCCCAGTGATCTCGGACTTCCTCAGGGGTAACGCGCCGACGCTGACTCCCCGCACCCGTACCGGCTGACGCCAAGCCGCGGAAAACACTGCCTTTCTTGCGCCGCCACCTGCTGGCCTGCATCCCTGAGCTTCCCGGTCTCCCGGCAACGCCAAAGATGGCCGGCGCGCGAGGACTCCTGGGGAGTGTAGTTCTTCCCTCCTTCCCACCTCTGTCCACGGTCAGCTACTAGGGCCGAGGCGCCCTAGACTACACTTCGTAGGTTGCTCCGCGCGCACCTCCCACCAGCCTCGCGAGAACCCTGTGCCGAAACCCATCTGGAGAGCGGGAACTCTCGCGAGGACCGCCGGTAGTTGTAGTTTAAGGCTGAAACGACTACAGAGGAGTCTACGAGGCTGAGGAGAGCCTACGAAGGCTGAGAGACTACAAGTCCCAGGGGGCGAGGCGCGCCCGCCTGGAGGGCGGGGGGTACGAAAGAGGAACGCGAAGGGCGCTGGGGTGAGTGATGGGCCGGGGGCGGGCGCGCGGTCTGAAGGGCCGGGGGCGGACTGGGGGCGGACCGGGGGCGGAGGCAGGGGCGCTGGGGGCGGCCTTGGGGCGCGGACACCCGGTCCAGATGGTCTTCCGCGCGGTGCGGGGCGCGGAGCCCAGACAAAGGTCCGGGGGGACCCGGTTCCTCTCGGACTACCGAACCTCCAGCGGAGTCGTCATCTGAGAGAGGCCGTGGGTAGCTGGACTTAGGACCCCTCCCCAGCCCCCGAAGCCGCGGAGCCCCAGGAGGTCTCGCCCCCAGGACCGAACACAGGCGGGGTGGGGGTGGGGGGGAGTGGAAGGCCGCCGGCTGTTCCAGAAGCCCTCTCCACGCTGGCGCTCTCCCTGGAGTTAGCTGGATCGATTAGTCCGTTTATCGCCACGAAACTGTCAAGGCTGAGTCGTAATGCTGGTTTTCAAGGAGTGTGTTGTCACCGTAACAGTTTGATCTATTAGTCCCAGTGTAACTTAAGAGCAGGTCACTTGGGTACATTTGGATACAGCATTTCAAGGGTTTGAAAGAATAGCATTTTGGCAAATGCAACTTCTCCGCCCAAAAACCTGTTTTCTGTCGATTCTTAACGGTTTTTGTTTCGTTGAATTTGAAGGTTTCCACCTTGGCTCCGTTTTTGGTTTTGTGTTTTTCTGAGTATCACTACATTATACGAAGGGTGCTGACCTAGGTCTTCATCTTTCTCATGGTTTTTAACCTGAGGAAGCCCTGGGAAGAGTCCCCTGACCGGGTGGTCAGGGAGCCCACCTGGATTATTCCCGTTCCCACTCCCAGCGAAGAGCCGCTGGCCAGTTGTTCGTGTTCAGCCAGAATCTTAGTGGCCACATTGTTTTCAGAAGTTCCTAGAAAAAAATAAAATCTGAATCATCCAGAAAGTTTATTTTCCTAGCACATGCCCGCCCTGGTGAAGACCTCCCCAAAGCAGAGCAAACAGCTGTATTGGTGGGTGATCACCTGAGTGGGCTGGTTCTCAGGCAGCACCCCAGGACCCCAGAGGCACCTCCCAGCCCTTCGCTGACTTTTGTCCTCCAGGATAAGCTGTGAGTTCTCATGTAACTCAGTCTAGTCACCACAGCGCTGAGAGTTCCGCATCCCCAAGGCCAGGGATGGTTTTGAGTGGTTTTCCAGCATGCAGACTCCAGGTGTGGGCTCAGGTGTGCAGACGCCACAGAACGGTGGGCAGGGAGTGCCCACATGCCATTCTTGGCATCTGCCATACGTGTCAACAGACGGGAATGTTTCATTTCTATCCAGATCATTGACAGCATTTATTTTCCATCACGGCACAAGATGGGATTTTTAAAAAAATTTTTATTTTATAGTTTACTGTCAAGTTGGTTTCCATATAACACCCAGTGCTCATCCCCACAAGTGCCCTCCTCCATGCCCATCACCCCCTTCCCCTCCCCCACCCCCATCAGCCCTCAGTTTGTTCTCAGTATTCAAGAGTCTCTCATGGTTTGCCTCCCTCCCTCTCCCCAACTATTTTTTCCCCTTCTCCTCCCCCACGGTCCTCTGTTAAGTTCCTCCTGTTCCACTTATAAGTGCAAACATACGGTATCTATCCTTCTCTGCCTGACTTATTTCGCTCAGCATAACATCCTCGAGTTCCATCCACGTTGCTACACATGGCCGGATTTCATTCTTTCTCATTGCCATGTAGTATTCCATCGTATAGATAAACCACATCTTCTTGATACAAGATGGGATTTTTAAAAAATTCTTTTAATGTTTATTTATTTTGGAAAGAGAGAGATAGTGCATGAGTGGGGGAGGGACACACACACACACACACACACACACACACACACACACAGAATCTGAAGCAGGCTGCAGGCTCCGAGCTGTCAGCACTGAGCTGGACGTGGGGCTCAGACTCACCAACTGTGAGATCAGGACCCGAGCCGAAGTTGGATGCTTAACCGACTAAGGCACCCAGGCACCCCGACAAGATGGGATTTTTAGGTCGAAAAGCATGTTCCTAAGTTCTCAACAGTTCTTATTTTTTCCTGAGAGCCAAATTCCACGTTGGCTTCCTTTGCTTGCTGAGAAGATCACCAGCAGTCCCTACTCTGAAGGGGGGGGTCCAGCGGGCTTCATCAGTGCCTCAGAGCCAGAAGCTGATGACCACCCGCCCCCTACTCTCCTGCCTTACCACAGCTGCCTGGAGGCTCTGGGAACAGAGCTGCAGGGAGCACTGGCGTGGTCACTCTGGCCAGAGGGCTCGTTTTCAAGGTCATCCGGCACTGAGTGGCCGCAGATAGTTCCCCCCAGGGAGCCCTGATGCGCTACTTGTTTAGAATCACAGCAGCCTGAGGCTTTATTTTTTCACTGAAACCAGTTCTTTTAAGGAAAACTGAGCTGTGAGAGAGCATATAGTACAATTTAAATTATCACCAAATTTGGGGTGCCTGGGTGGCTCAGTCAGTTGAGCTCCTGACTCTCGATTTCGGTCAAGATGGTCATGATCTCACAGTTCATGAGTTTGAGCCCTGTGCCAGGCTCTGTGCTGACAGCTTGGAGCCTGGAGGCTGGAGCCTGCTCTGGATTCTGTGTCTCCCTCTCTCTCTGCCCCTCCCCTGCTCAGGCTCTGTCTCCCTCCCTCCCTCTCTCTCAAAAATAAACATTAAAATTAAAAAAAAATTAATTCTCGCCAAATTTTTCATTACCATGTAGAAATATTTTTACCCAGTTATTTAACTTTTTGGCTCCAATATGATTTTCAAGACGCATCACATCTGTTCTGTTATTGAGGTGTGATTCACAAGTAGTTATTGACAAATGCATCCAGCTGTGTAATCTGTGCACCGATCATGATAGAAAACATTTCTGTACTCTCTGAAAGGTCCCTCATGTTGTGGGCTGAATGCTGTGTCCCCCAAATGCATATGTCGAGGCTCTAACTCACAGTGTTTCGGTATTGGGAGGTGGGGCCTGTGGGAGGCGGTCAGGGTTAAATGAGAATGAGCCCTGTGGTGGGATTAGTGCCCTTATGAGAAAAGAGAGAAATCTGGTCTCAGGCACAGGGAAGGCTGTGTGACACCAAAAGAAGGCACCATATGCAGGACAGGAAGGGGCCTGAGCCAGACACGGAATTTCCAGAACCTTCTGGCATGTTGGTGTTGTGTCTCCAGTCCCTCACGGCGCACTTATCAGCCCTGTGGTGGCGCTTGGCGGGGGTTCGTGGGCTCGGCTAATGTGTTTCAAGAGGTTATGGACATTGTTGTACGCATTTTCTGTAGGTGTGTTTCCTTTCTCTTGGGAAAATCCCTGGGAGTGACACTGCGGGGGTGGGTCTGATGAGCAGAGCAGGGTTTCCTGGTGGCTTTAATTTGCATTTCCTGGAGCTTAGTGAGCTTAGTGAGCTTGCATTGCCACGCACTTTCCTGACCACTCATACCTCTTTTCTGAAATGTCTCATCAAGCCTTCTGCCCTTTTTAAGAAATTATCAAGTTGTAAAAGTCTATATCTTCTGGTGTTGTGCCCGATTCGTGAGTCCCCTGAGACCCCCAAGGAGCCGACACCGATGCAAGTACAAAAGGGTCTTTATTACAAGCTCAAGCAGGGGCTCACCCACCTACCGGTGTCGTGGCGGCAGGTGAAGCCCCGAACGATAGCGAGCAGGGTTTTTAAGGGGTAAGGGAAGGGGGTGTTACAGTACGTGTAGCATCATCACATAAGCACCAGTTACAATTGTACAGCAGCACCCATGGTAACAGCTTTGACCGTTCAGTATCTGTGAGGTGTTCGTTACTTTTGGTGGGACCCAATCATGACTTTTGAGGATCCTTTGAAAATGACCAATTATGAGGTGAGTTCAAAGGGCCCTCGTGGGGTTCAGGCAAGCGGTGAGAAATTGGCCAGTTTGTACAGAATAACTGTCTACAGTTCCCAGCCCTGACTCAGACCACAGGAATGTTTTTTGATTAGCTAATCTGAGGGCGGTCCGAGGATGGCTTTAGCCTTGAGCAATCTGAGGACGTGGGGCTACGTGCACCCCGAGGGTGCTCTCAATGGAGGCCTTAACCTCAAAATGACGTTACTTAGGCTCTTCACTGGATATGTGGCTTATCAGACATATATTGCAGATATCTCCCATTCTTTGACTTGCTCATTCATTTATTAATGTTACATTTTAAAAATTAACTTAAAAATTTTTGGAGGAGTTTTAGATTTACGGAAAAGTGTTGAAGACGGCCGGTTTCCCCAGACCCGGACACTGAGGTGAGCGCGGTGCCTCTGTCAGAACTAAGAGTGCTGCGTTCCTGTCGCCTACCCCTCAGTCGCAGATGTCACTCGGGTCCCCAGCGTCCCTGTCCGGGTCCCAAGCTGCGCTGAGCGTCACAGCTCCTTTGTCCCCTCTGGGGTGTGCTGTGTCTGGGACTCTCTTGCTTTGTCATGACCTTGACGGTTTGGGGCGGACCGCACAGGTGCCGGGTTTGTCTGTTGTGTTTCCTCGCGGTCAGAGGGAGGTTGTGGCTTCGGGAAAGGACACCCCAGAGGTGGGGTGGCCCTCTTGTCACAGCCTGTCGGGGTCACGTGGGCCCGGTCACCTGGGTCGGGTGGTGCCCGCCGGGTGTCCCTCTGTCTTCCGGGGCGGCTCCGTTGTCACTGCTCCCTGCAGGGTGGGAATGGAGCTGTGCCTCCCGGTGCGTGGGGGGGGGGGGGCGCTGTCGGACTTGGAACCCGGAGGGAGGACGTGTCCCCCACGTGCGCATGTTGATCGGTGGCCCCTTCCGCCAGCGGGGGCTCCTGGGTGTTCGTCGTGCACCCGGGGTGCCGTCCAGCACTGCGGTTGTGCTGCTGCCCTGGCCCCAGCCTTGGCAGGTCGGGGGGGTCCTGCATGGGTCTGTTTGGGGGGCACCGCCTCACTTCCTGGCACTGCCGGCGGCTCCAGGTGCGTGTTGCTGTGCGGCCGCCTCCCCCGGGAGCCCCGATGCCTTTTACTGGAGGGCGGTGTTGAGGCCCGGGCCCCGGGGCGGTGTGCGCCTGCCGCCCAGGTCTCGTCCGGCCGCGGGTGTGTCTGTGGCCTGTAATCTGCAAGGTGCTTGTTTGCAACCTTCCTGCGAGAGCCTGAGAGCCTGGTGCCTGCCACCGCCGGCCAGTTTCTTATCTGTCTCGCCCAGTGTGCACATGAAGCAGTTTCAGAATTGTTCACCCACGTTCCACCCCCGCACGAAACAAATTTACCAAGTAGAGCACCTATTTACGTGTGGTTCTTTTGATCTTTCACTTCCTAGTCAAACACCATTCTCCAGAGGTGCTGAGGTCACCCCCTTCAGTGTATTGTCATAGGTTTGTGACACAGCTGGAACCATTGGTCACAGTGTGTGTTCTGTCTTGAGCTCCCTGACGTTCTGTGTGGGCTTTTTTGCATACTTTAAACTTTACTCCCTGTGATACAGGTTCCTATGGCTTTTGACAAATGCATAGTCTTGTATCCACCATAATGGTGTATTTTGATGAGCAGAAGTTTTTAATATTGATAAAGTTTAATTTCTGAATTGGTTTTCTTTTTTGGCTCATGCTTTCTGTGTCCTTTCTAAAAGTCTCTGCCTAACCAAGTGACCAAGATAATTCTGCTGTATTTTCTTCTAGAAGCTTTATGACTTCAGTTTTTGCATTTAGCTCCATGATCCATTTATAATTTTTTGTATGATATGAGGGCAGGTCCAGTTTTTTAAAATGTTTATTATTTTGGGGCGCCTGGGTGGCTTAGTCGGTTAAGCGTCCGACTTTCGCTTAGGTCATGATCTCGCAGTTCGTGGGTTCGAGCCCCGCGTCGGGCTCTGTGCTGACTGCCAGCTCAGAGCCTGGAGCCTGTTTCAGTCTGTGACTCCCTCGCTCTCTGACCCTCCCCTGTTCACGCTGTCTCTCTCTTCTCTCCTAGAAATAAATAAAACATTAAAAAATTAATAAATAAATAAAATAAAATGTTTATTATTTTGAGAGAGAGACAGACAGACACGAGCAGGGGAGGGGCAGAGAGGGAGGGAGACACATGATCTGAAGCAGGCTCTAGGCTCTGAGCTGTCAGCACAGAGACCGACGCAGGGCTCGAACTCACAAACCGCAAGATCGTGATCTGAGCCGAAGTCGGAAGCTTAACCCACTGAGCCACTCAGGAACCCACAGATCCAGTTTTTATTACATGTGAGTAGCCAGTTGTCTGGTACCATTTGTTGAAAAACTGGTTTCCTCCATTGAATTGCTTTGGCATCATGTCAAAAATCATCTGACTCTGTTATTTCTGCATTCTCTGTTTTGTTATATTGATCTGTTTATACTTTCATCAGTTCAACTATCTTGTAAGTTTATAAGTCTTCAGGTAAGGTGGTGTAAATCTTTCATCTTCTTTTTAAAAACTGCCTTGGCTCTTCTAGGTTCTTAGCATTTTCTTACAAATTTTAGAAACAGTTTGTGAATCCTCAAAACAAAAGGCTTCTGTGATTTTGACTGATATTGTGTGAAATATTAGATCAATGAGGGGAGTATTTACATCTTAATAATATTGAATTCTCTAATCCACTGACATGGATCAACACATGGGTTTCCATTACATACATAATGGTGTATGTAAGATATGCCATTATGATATATCTTTGTGTTATTTAGATCTTGATTTCAGCAGTGTTTTACAGTTTTCAGTATACAGACCTTTCATATTTTATTTTATTTTTTAATAAGTTTATTTATTTTGAGAGAGAGAGCAAAAGAGAGGGAGAGAGAGAGAGACTATCTTAAGCAGGTCTGCACCGTCAGCATGGAGCCTGATGTAGCGCTCGAACCCACAGACTGTGAGATCATGACCTGAGCTGAAATCAAGAGTCGGACACTTAACCAGCTGAGCCACCCAGCCACCCCTGGGTCTTACATACTTTAAAATACATTTATTTCCACAAACTATGTTTTTGAATGCCATTGTAAATGATATTTATTTGTCATTTTCCAAGTAGTTGTTGCTAGTATCTAGAAATAACATTGATTTGTATGTTGACTTCATATTCTTGGGGTGCCTGGGTGGCTCAGTTGGTTAAGCATCCACCTTTAGCTCAGGTTATGATCTCACAGTTCATGGGTTTGAGCCCCGCGTTGGGCTCTGTGCTGACAGCTAGCTAGGAGCCTGGAGCCTGTTTCAGATTCTGTGTCTCCTTCTCTCTCTGACCCTCCCCTGCTCACGCTGTGTGTCTCTCTCTCAGAAATTAAAAAAAAAAAATAAAAAATAAAAAAACTCATATTCTTAGAACATTGCTAAATTCACTTATAAATTATAATAGCTGTTTTCTGTAGATTTCTTAGGATTTTCCATATAAATAGTCTTACCATCTACACAGACAGTTTCTTTGTTTTCTTTCCTTATTATACAGACTAGCGCCAAGCATATTGGCTGTCCTTGATTCCTTCAGTCTTTAGGGGGAAATGTCCTATATATTTCACTGTTAATATGGTGTTAGCTGTAGGTTTTTTACAGATATCTTCTATCAGATTGGGGGTGTTTCCTTCTATTTTTCATTTGCTGAGAGTTTTATTAAGAATGAGCCTGAAATTGTGTCAAATGCTTGTCTTGCAGCTACTGAAAAGGTCATCTGATTGTTTTTCTCCTTTAATCGGTTAAGGTGGTGGACTATAGTAACTGTTGTTTGTATGGTCTTGTGTCCCTGAAAGAAGCCCATTTGGTCATGTTCTATCATTTTTTTTCAGATGTTGCTATATACAGTTTGCTAATATTTTGTCGGAATTTTTGGATTGATGTTCATGAAGGATAGTAGTCTGCACTTTTTCCCTTGTAATGTCCTTGTCTGGGTTTCTATCAGGGTTATGCTGGCCTATCTTTGAGTCTTGCTTGCTGGCCTTATAAGTGAGCTGGGACATGTTCCCTCTTTGTCTGTTTTCTGAAGGACTTTGTGTAATATTGGTATTTCTTCCTTAAATATTTGGTAGACTTCACCAGTGAAGACACTGTCCAGGTTTGTTGTTTTCTTTGTGGGAAGTTTTAAAATTGTGAATTTGATTTCTTTAATGGCTGTAATGCTATTCATATTTTCTTCTTCATCTTGTATCATTTTTGGTAATTTGTATCTATAAATAACTGAGACCATTTCTTCTAAGTTGTTGGATTTATTGACAGAGTTGTTTATAACACTGACTGATTACCTGCCATGTTTGTATGATTTATAGCGGTTTCTCCCCTTGCATTTCTGATATAGATCATTTGTGTTGATACTTTTCCTTGATTATTCTTGCTAGAGGTTTATCAATTTTATTCATTTGTATTGCAGGCGGCGCCGTCCTCATCTGTGCCCAAGCAGCACATCTACAGTCTCACTGACTATACCCACCCCCCGCCCTGTGGTACTTTCCACCCGTGTGACTTACTTATTTTGTAACTGGAAGTTTGTGCCTCTTAATCCCCTTTGTCTATTTTACCTATTCCCTCACTTGCCTCCTCTCTGACAACCACCAATTTTCTATATTTAAGAGTCTGAGTTTATTTGTCTGTCTCTTTTTTTCTTTGTTCCTTCATTGTTTTGTTTCTTAAATCCCGCATAGGAGTGAAATCATATGGTATTCGTCTTTCTTCAACTTATTTCACTCAGAATAATATGCACTACGTCCATCCACGTTGGCCGAGGAATATTCTGTTGTGCGCATGGGCCCTCCCTTCCTTATCCATTTGCTTATGGATGGACACTTGGGTTGCTCCCATATCTTGGCTGTTGTAAATAGTGCTCGGTGAGCATAGGGGTGCGTGCATCTTTTTGAATTGGTATTCTTGTTTTCTTTCAGTAAATACCCAGTAGTGGATTTACTAGATCATATGGTATTTCTGCTTTTAACTGAGGAACCTCCATACTGTGTTCCACAATTGCTGCACCAGTTTACATTCCCACCAGCAGTACATGAGGGTTCCTTTTTCTCCACATCCTCATCAATACTTAATATTTCTTGTCTTTTTTATTCTAGCCATTCTGATAGATGTAAGATGGTATCTCATTGTGGTTTTGATTTGCATTTTCCTGATTAGTGATGTTGATGTCTTCAAAGGTCCAACTTTTGATTTTACTTATTGTTTCTAACTTTTGTCCATTTTCTATTTATTTATTTCTACTCTTATTTTAATTTCCTTTCTTTTATCTAACTTGGGTTTAATTTGGTATTCTTTTTTTAATCTTCTTAAGATGGAAGCATAGATCAATTATTTTATGTGTGTTTTCTTTTTTTTTTTTATATTTTATTTATTTCTGAGAGAGAGAGAGAGGCAGTGTGAGCAGGGGAGGGTCAGAGAGAGAGGGAGTCACAGACTGAAACAGGCTCCAGGCTCCGAGCTGGCAGTCAGCACAGAGCCCGACGCGGGGCTCGAACCCACGAACCGCGAGATCACGACCTAAGCGAAAGTCGGACGCTTAACCGACTAAGCCACCCAGGCGCCCCTGTGTTTTCTTTTCTTATATAAATATTTAGGCTATAAATGTTCTTCTAAGCATAGCTTTAGCTTCTTACACAAAATCTGATATGTTGCACTTCATGATCTTTTTGTTAAATGGGTTATTTTTTTATTTATTTGAAAGAGAACAAGTAGGGGGAGGGGCAGAGAATGGGGGCAGAGGATCTGAAGCAGGCTCTGCGCTGACAGCAGAGAGCCCCATGTGGGGCTTGAACTTATAAACCATGACATCGTGATCTGAGCCAAAGTCAGATGCTTAACTGACTGAGCCACCCAGGCGCTCCCTTTCTGTTGAAATGTTTTGAAGTTACCTTTGTTCCGTACATGACTTGCTTAGAAGTCTATTGTTTAACTTCCAAATATCTGGAGATTTTCTAAATATATTTTGTTATTGGGATTTTTAATATAATTCCATTGTAGTCAGGAATATGCTCTATGGTTTTGGTCCTTTGAAATTCATGGTATTTGTTTAAGGTTTAGAATGTGGTCTCTCTTAGTAAATATTTCGTTTGTACTAAGAAGAATGTATATTCCATTTTTGTTGAGTGTCATGTTCTACAATTGTCAGTTGAGTTAGTTGATAATTTTACCCAAATCTTTTATATCCTTACTAATTTTGTTGTCTGCCTAATCAATTATTGAAAGAGGAATGTTAAAGTCTTCAACCATGGTTATAGATTCGTCTTTTTTCCCTTTCATTCTGTCAACTTATTCTTTATGTATTTAGAAGCTTTTTATTAAGTGCACACATATTTGAAATTGACTTATCTTCTTGGGGCACCTGGGTGGCTCAGTTTTTTTTTTTTTTTTTTTTTTTTTATAGTTCATTCATTTTTGAGATAGATACAAAGTATGAGCAGCAGAGGGGCAGAGAGAGAGGAAGACACAGAATCTGAAGCACGCTCCAGGCTCTGAGCTATCAGCACAGAGCCCAACAGCTCTGTCAGGCTCAAACCCATGGGCTGTGAGATCATGACCTGAGCGGAAGTCAGCCACTTAACTGACTGAGCTACTCAGGCATCCTTGCTTTCAAGATTTTTAAAGTTAATCTTTGGTTTTCAGTAATTCAAAAATTATGTGTCTAAGGGTGGCTTTATTCATATATATCCCGTACGTGTCTTTCATCAAATTTGGAAAGGTTTTAGTCATTATTTCTTCACATATTTCTTCTGCCCTCCTGGGTGTTTCTTCTCTTCTGGAATCTATAATTACCCATGTGCTAGACATTTCATAGAGTTGTAGTGGCCCCTGTTTCCCTGTTGGCGCTCTTCATGGTTTTCTCCCAGTCATTTCTCCTTTTTCTTTCAGCCTGGATGATTTCTATCAATCTTTGATGTTACCAGTTGTTTCCTGTCACTCCCATTTTACTAAGCCCATTCAGTAAAGTTTTTATTTCAGATGCTATATTTTTCAGTTAAAAAATTTTCCATTTGACCCATTAAAAGTGTACGTTTGTGTGTGTGTGTGTGTGTGTGTGTGTGTGTATACACATATACATGTATATCTTCTATTTCTGAGATTTCCTATATTTTTATTCATTATGAGTATATTTTCCTTTATCTCATTGGATATAGTTATTAAGTCTGCTTTAAAGTGTTTGTTTGATCAACACCTGAGTCATAATATAATTGGTATCTGTTGTGTGTCTTTTCTCTTGAGAATGGCTCATATTCTGGTTCTTCATATGTTTGATAATTTTGGATTGTATCCTATATATTGTAGATGTTATGTTGTAGAGACTGGATTTGATTATATTCCTCTGAAGAGAGTTAATGTTTTTGCCTAAGCATGCAACTACTTTTATTAGATTCAGAATGCAAATTCTGTCACACTTGTGATAAGTTCTGGCTCAGATCTCAATCAGATGGCTTCTTAGCCCGGCCTGCACACAGCACAGACAGTTGAAGACTTGGCTGGAAATCCGAGCAGAGTTTATTCACAGAATTCCTCTTTCTGAGATTTCTCCTCTCACTCTTCAGCAGCACTGTTTGCCTGGCTCATTCTCGTGGTTTCTCTAACAAGAAAGATAGTGGACTTGCTACGAGAGTTTTCCTCACCCCACACCGCCACTGTGATGACTGCGCAGGCAAAGACATGAAAACAGGAAATGCATTCTGTTCTGGCTACTTCCTTTGAGTTTAAACTGCCCTCAAAACATGCCTGCTTTTGTTCAGAGCCTTCGGGTAGCTGTTTTTGTGCAGAATGTATCATTATCAGTGGAAGAGTCATTTTGTTAGAAGCCAATTCTTCCATATTGGAAATAGAATTGCATTGCGTGGCTTTTATATTCAGGAACCAAAGCAACATTAGTTTCCAAATAGGGGGCTCAGGTGTTGTTTCCTATGCACCACAGCTCTCCCAGCAGCACACTTGCCGGGAACCATTGTGCCTCTAGAGTGGGCACCTTCAGTGGGCAGGAGATCGAGAAATAAAGACAGGCTTCATGTGGGCCTCAGGACAGCAAATGAAAGATGCGTGCTAAAACATTCTTATGGGATAAGAATGTGAATCTTATTGCAAAAAGGTAAATTTGAGATAATAAATTAACACTTACATTACTTTAATAGCTCCTTTCACCTTTAAAGCACTCTTCAAAGAACAACCAAATTAATAAATAATATTCTGACATTTATTCTCCTATGAAATGTAATTTTAAGTCCCTAGAGACTGTATGTGAGGCTAGGGCTGGACTTTCATGCCATATTGGTTTGAGAAAAAAATCAAGAAGTCTCTTTTTGTTGGGGTGTCTGAGTGGCCTAGTTGGTTAAGCATCTGACTTCAGTTCAGGTCATGATCTCATGGACTAAGAGTTTGAGCCCTGTCAGGCTCTGTGCTGACAGCTCAGAGTCTGGAGCCTGCTTCATATTTTGTGTCTCCCCCTCTCTCTGTCCCTCCCCTGCTCACACTTTGTCTCTCTCAAAAATAAATAAACATTTTTTAAAAAGTCTCTTTTTCTGTAGATTCTCATTCTCCAAGGGATGTGAACCTGTTCACTAACAACAGCAAGAACAATGCTTATATTGCACTGACTGTGTGCCAAGCACCACTCCGAGTGATTTACATACAAGAACTCATTTTACCCTCTCAACAATGCCTCTTATCATCCTGTTTTAAAGAGGAGAAAACAGGTTTACAGGAGATCCCACAGCAAGTACAGGACAGGGTAAGGAATGGGCCTGGCCTCTAGCTCTAGAGCCTCTACTCACCTATCATACTAAACTAGCATCTAAGAGTTTTTCAGCTGGAGCCAATGAATATGGCTTGTTTTACAATGTTGAACAAATAATGTTTTGCACACCTGGCCAAGTATGATACAGTTCCACAGAAATTCTCAATTTAACAAATGAAAGTATCCAAAATTATATATAATACATCTTTACTTTTAAAAGACTATTAACTGAAGTAAAAATAGTAAAAATAATAACAGTCTGTTGTAGAATTGTCTCACATATGTAGAAGTAAAATACATGCCATCAAAAGCACTACAAGTAGGAGGTGGCCTGGGGCCTGCTGTAGAAGGTCCTCACATTGCTTGTGAAGTACAAAAATATTTTTTGGACCAGATAGATAATGATGAGTTTGATATGCATATTTAGTCTCTAGAGGAACCATTAAAAAATAGCATAAAAAGGGAGAACTAAAAAGTCAGTAGAGGAGATAAAATGGACTTTAAAAAACTTGATTCACCTGAAAAAAGGGGAGGAAAAACAGGACAGATGGGAAATGTAGCATTCAGACCTTAAGACGGTAGATTTAAACTAACATTCAGACCTTGAGATGGTAGATTTAAACTAAAATACTCTAATAACGGCATTAAATGTAAATGGATTAAATACTCCAAATAAAAAGTAGAGATTAACATCTCTAATCATTGGGGAAATGCAAAAATGCTACTTTGCACCCATTAGGATGGCTACTATAAAAAAACAGAAATCACAAATGTTGACTAATGTTTTTTAGCTACTATAAAAAAAACAGAAATTACAGGGGCGCCTGGGTGGTTTAGTCGGTTGAGCGTCCAACTTTCACTTAGGTCATGATCTCGCAGTTCATGGGTTTGAGCCCCGCGTCGGGGTCTGTGCTGACTGCCAGCTCAGAGCCTGGAGCCTGTTTCGGAGTCTGTGACTCTTCTCTCTGACCCTCTCCTGCTCATGCTGTCTCTCTCTTTCTCTCTCTCCTAGAAATAAATAAAACATTAAAAATTAAAAAAAAACAAATTACAAATGTTGACTAATGTTTATTTATTTTTGAGAGAGAGACAGACAGAATGCGAGTGGGAGAGTGAGACACAGAATCTGAAGCAGCTCCAGGCTCCAAGCTGTCAGCACAGAGCCCGACGCGGGGCTCGACCCCATGAACCGTGAGATCATGACCTGAGCTGAAGTCAGACGCTTAATCATCTCAGCCACGCAGGTGTCCCCTATCCCCAATTTTTTTTTAATCTTGAAAGGAGAGAAAAGCAACACATCACATATAGTATCACATTGCAAAGACTGAATCAGGGACCATGGAGGCCAGGGTCAAGTGGTATTGCACCCTAAAATACTGAAAGAAAGAACTGTCAACACAGAATTCTGTACCCTCCAAGAGTGAATGTGAAATAAAAGCATATTTAGAGAAAGGAAAACTGATAGAATTTGTTGCCATCAGATGTGCACTGCTAAAAATGTTAAAGAAGTATTTATAGACTGAAGGTAAATACTGAAGTGAAATTCAGATCTTATGAGTGAATGATGAACATCAGGAATAGTTTTCTTTCAAGTACATATTTTTAATTAATTAATTGATTTTTAATGTTTATTTTTGAAAGAGTTGAGAGTGCAAGTGGAGGAGGGGCAGAGAGAAGGGGACAGAGGATCTGAAGCAGGATCCACTCTGATGGCAGCAAGCCCCATGTGGGGCTCGAACTCACAAATCTCAAGATCATGACCTACATGATCGGATATTCAACTGACTGAGCCAGACGGGCGCCCCTCAAGTACATATTTTTTTTTTTAAATTAAAACATTTCTTGTGTTTGTAATGTATGCAGATATAATAGGTATGACATGTAGCATAAAGAATATAAAGGATACCCGAACCTATACAGTTGCAAAGTTTTCTAAGTTTTTTAAAAAGATTATTTATCTTGAGGGAGAGGAAGAGAAAGTGCAGGGGAGGGGCAGAGAGACAGGGAGAGAGAGAATCCCAAGCAGGCTCTATGCTGTCATCACAGAGCCTGATGTGGGGCTCAGTTTCATGAACTGTGAGATCATGACCTGAGTGGAAATCAAGAGTCGGATGCCTAATTGACTGAACCACCCAGGCTCCCTGCAGAGTTTCTACATTTTAGTAGAAGTGGTGCCATATTCTAAGTAGCTGTGAAAAAGTAAGGATTGTATATTGCAATCTCTGTAGTAACAGCTATAAAAATATGCAAAGAAGTATAACCAAAAAACCAAAAGATAAATTGAAAAATTTTTAAAAATACTCAAATAATATAAAAGAAAGCAGGAAAGAGAAGAGAGGAATAAAACACCAGAGAGACCAAAAGAAAACAAAATAGTAGCCCTAAACCCACCCATATATTTGCCAAAGCCCATATACACAACATCAAGAGTGACTATAAGGGTGCCTGGGTGGCTGAGTTGATTGAACGTCTGACTCTCGATTTTGGCTTGGGTTATGACCTCATGGTCTGTGAGTTTGAGAACAGAGTTGGGCTTTGTGCTGACAGCATAGAACCTGCTTGAGATCCTCTCTCTCCGTCTCTCTGCCCTTCCCCATTCACACGTGCACACATGTCCACACACACACTCTCTCAAAATAAATAAGTAAACTTAAAAAAAAAAAAAAAAAAGGAGTGACCATAGGGTAAATATGGACTTTGGGTGACAGTGATGTGTCAGTATAGGTTCACTGATTATAACAAATGTATAGGATGTTGATAGTGGAGGAGGTACTGTTGTGGTGGGGGCATATGGGAACTCTCTTACTTCCTGCTCAATTTTGCTGTGAACCTAAAACTGCTCTAAAAATATTTCAAATATTAAAACAAAACAAAATAGAGGAACAAGTAGAAAACAATAAAATGGTAGACCTAAGTCTAATGTTAGTGATAATTACATTAAATGTTAATGGACTGAACTTTCCAATTAAAAGGTAGAGACTGCCACAATGGATAAATAAGCAAAACCTACTACATACTGTATATATGACATTTCACTTTAAATATAAAAAACACAGGTTGAAGATAAGATTATAGATGCAAAATATATCTGTAGGTCTAAAATCCATTTATTCACCTATCTCTCTTGGAAACACTGAACATAAGAAGACTGCACTGGGTATATTTATATTGGATAAAACAGATTCCAGGATATTGAATTTTACCAAAGATAAAGGGGAAATATCTAATGATAAGAGGGTCATTTCTTCCAGAAGACACATCAATTTATGAATGTGCATAATAACAGAGCCTCACAATAAATGAAGTAAAATTGGCAGAATTAAAAGGAGAAATACCTAATTCCATGATTATAATAAAAGATTTTAACATCTCTTTCTCTCATCAATTATTAAAACCAAAAAAAACCAAAAAACAAAAAAAAAATAAATTAGTAAAGACATAGAAGATCTGAACCCTACCCTCAGGCATCGTAGCCTAATTGATATTTGTAGAAAGCTATACTCATCAAAAGCACAGTACAAATTCCTACTAAGAGCACATTGTACATTCTCTAACAGACCAATTGCTGTGCCCTAAAACAAGTTTCAAAAAAAAAAAAAACAAACCTAAAGAAGTAAAGCTGTATTTATTTGCAGATGACATGATTATTTATGTAATAATCTAAAGAATCTATAAAAAGTGCTAGAACTATCAAGTGAATTTAGTAAGATTTCAGAAAGTAAGACAAATGAACAAATTTTAACTATTTTTATGTACTAGCAGCAAAGTATTAGAAAGTGAATTTAGAAACTCAATCCTCTTTACAATAATACCAAAAAATAAAATATTTGGCAATAAGTTTGACAAACTCACTTACTAAGTGGTCTCAGCTCATGTATAGGACTGGCTAATCCAGAACCCCATTCTTCCCAGGACCACCTCTTCACTGCAAACTACAGAACGTTGCTGAGACAGCTTAAAAGAAAATGTGAAGAAATGGAGAGTGATAGATCAGAAGACTCACTATTGTTAAAATATCCATTATCCCAGCCAAACCTCCACCAGGCTCTTTTGTAGAAATTAACAAGATGACTTTTAAAATACAGAAGTGCATATGACCTAGACTTGATGAAGCAAAGCTTATGCTACTGGTTTCCAAGCTTATAGTAAAGCTTTAGTAATCAAGACTGTGGTGTTGGTGAAGGACAGACAGATAGATGCATGGGGCAGAGTAGAGAGTCCAGAGATAGACCCATACATACACACTCTGTTGATTTTCAACAAAGATGCCATGATAGTGTGAGAAGGAAAGTCTTTTTTTAAGTTTTTTTATTTTAGAGAGAAAGTGCACATGAGTGGTGGGGGGAGAAAGAGAGAGAGAAAGAGAGAATCTTAAGCAGGGCTCAGTCGCACGACCACGGGATCCTGACCTGAGCTGAAGTCAAGAGTCAAATGTTCAATCAACTGAGCCACCCAGGCACCCCAAGAAGGAAAATCATTTTTAAAAAAAAATCCAAGGGACAGGTAGGCTGTTTTTATTTTATTTTAATTTTTTAAAATGTATTTATTTTGAGAGAAAGAGAGAGAGAGAATGAGTGGGGGAGGGGCAGAAAGAGGGAGAGAGAGAATCCCAAGGAGGCTCCAAACTTCAGTGAGGAGCCCAGTGCAAGGCTCAATCCCACAAACTGTGAGATCATGACTTGAGCCCAAATCAAGAGTCAGATGCGCAACCAACTGAGCCACCCAGGTGCCCCCATGAAGGAAAATCTTTTTATCAAGCAGTGCTACACCCCTGGACACACATATGAAAAAAAATGAACCTTGATCTTTGCTTCCTGCCATACACAAAAGTAACTCAAAATGTAAAAGCTACAACTCTAGAACTTCTAGAATTAAACACAGGAATGACCCTGAGGTCAAGGCAGAGATTAACCTTAGGACACAAAAAGCAAGAAACATAAAAGAAAAAACGGATGTATTGGATTTTATCAAAGTGAAAACATTTGTTCTTCTAGATACCCATGTGAAAGTGAAAAGGCAAGCCATAGATGGGAGAAAATACTTGCAAAATACTTACATCTGAAAATACATATATCTGACAAAGAACATGTGAAGAGCTATTACAACTCAGTAATAGAAGGACAGACAATTAAACAAAATGGTCAAATGATTGAAGAAGACATATAAACACATGAGGGTGAAGAACCATCATTAGTGACCAGAGAAATGCAAATTAAAGCAACAGTGAGCTGCCCACTGCACAGCCACTGACACAATGCCCACTGTTGGCAAGAATGTGGAGCCAAAGAACCCTCATACCCTGCTGGCGGGAGTGCATATGGTTCCTTGGAAGACAGGTCAGCAGGTTACGCTCCCCTTGACCCAGTTGCCCCAGTCCTGAGTACTGACCCAAGAGAAACTAAAACAAACGTCCACACAAAGACTTGTACAAAAATGTCCACAGTAGCTTTGTTCATGCCACTAAAATCCAGAAACAGTCCGTGTGTCCATCAGCAGGTGGTTGGGTAAAGGCAGTGTTGCATATCATCCCCCATAAAAAGAACAAAGTACAGATGAATCTAAAGATCATTATTTCAAATGGAAGGAGCCAGGCACACCCGTGCACACACTGTATATTCATTTACATGGAATTATAGAAAATGCAAGCTGCTCGGCAGTGACACCGATTGCCCCCATGGGTGCACGAAGCCAGGGTTGAGAGAAGGACTGCAGAGGGTCTCAGCCGTCATCTGTGGGTGGCAGAGATGTCCTGCACAATGTGTCCGAACTCACCGAGTTGTGTGCTCTACATGGGTGCAGTTTGTTGTGGGTAATTTATACCCCAATAAGTTGACTAACTAGCAGATGAAAGTGTTTTCTAGCATGAAGCGGATAATAGGACAGAGCCCCAGCCCCTGTTCCTATACCGCTCTCCTGCACGTGTCATCCAGCCCCGTGCTCGGAACACCGGGGCGCACAACACCCGGGGCCTGTCAACCGTCCCCAGCACCGGGTCTCTTCCCCAGGACCCCAGGCAGGAGCTCGCCCACCACCTGATGGGCCCTCAGATGGGCCCTCGGCTGGCTGAGGGGGTGGTTTCTCATTCCTCGGCCCCAGATGTGTTCCTTGCTGACCCACCTTGCCAGCAGAAGCCTCATCTCCAGGAACCAGAACAGGTTCCCAGAATAGCAGCTTTTTGTCAAGTAAAAAGCCCTTTTAGGGGTGACTTTTCTATGTCCAAGTATTTAGCCAGCCATCTTTTGGACAGATTGTAATTATGCTCACCACCTTGCAAGTTAACAGAAACGTGTTCAAAACTAACCATTCACTACAGGGGTTGTACAAGTTAGAGGGTTTTCTCTGACCACATTTGAAATGTGGCAGCTTAAGCGCTCACCATGGGCTGCGGAGTTGTGAGTTTGCTAGTGTCAGGAAACTCACCTACCCCGTGGGGCCCCATCGCCCGTCGGGAGTCCTCTGCTCTGGAGTTGTCCTCAGTCTTGGTGTTAGGTGGCCCTTTATCACCCAAGCTGACTCCTTCCTGCAGCTCCCGTGACAAGAGCAAGGTGAACAGTAGAAAATTATAAGCCGGCCGGTCCCTGACTGGCCCGTGTTGGCCCCAGAGGCATCTCGCTGCCTAGGAGTTCTGTGTCTTGGTGAAAACGCTTGAAGTGGGGTTTTCCTAGGGCAGAACATGGCAGATGGACACCACCAGTCCGAGCTCATGAGTGGGACGGGCTTGTCCAGAACCCCCTTGTGCTTAGTCCTTTCGGGAGGCAGTGAATGGCTGAAAGCTTTGGGAAAGGAGTGAGTCTATTCAGCTCCAGCTCCAGACGGATTGAACACAGCTGCTCCAGTCCCCCAGCTCAGGGGGCTCCGTATGGTGAGTCCAGTCGACCTGGGAACAATGGGCCTCACTGTCTGCCTTGGTTTGCAGGCCTGGGACCAGGGATCTGTGGCTTCTTAGCAACCCCTCCCCGCCCCCCGAGCGCTGGGCGACAGGCTCTGGATGTGTGCAGCTCCCATCCCAGAGGGCCAGGTAAGGGTCCTGCACCCGCCCCCCATGGTGCTCCAGAAGGAGGTGCCCACGTCCACACGGTGCCCCTGTCTGTTGCAGACCCTGTGCTCTGGAACATGGCGCTCCAGCGTGCCATCCTTCTGGCGGGCCTCCTGGTGGAAGTTGCTAGCAAATCCTCAGAAAATGTGGTAGGTGACCTGTCACAGGGTGGCATGGGTGCCAGGAAGTTCCCAGTTCCCAGGTGTTCCCCCAGAGGGGCCTCACCCTTTGACCTTCAGGGGTCACCCTTGCCCTGGCCCCAGAGACACGGACAGTGCCCTCTGTTGGGGTGAGGGAGGCCTGTGCTACATGGAGGGCAGCAAACACACGCCCCCCAACTGTCACCTGTTCTGTTATGCCCCCTAGAAGCTGCTTTTTCTGCCAAAGTGAACCTGTTGCTGTAGCTGAAATAGGGCCTCTACAGAGCTGTTCCCCCCCACCCCCACCCCCCTGCTGGCCCTGAACGGAGCCTGTGAGCTTTCTGCCCCGCAGAGGGGTGCTTGAAGACTGCTTACTCCGGGCCAGCAGTGGCATTAGGCAGGGCCTGCCGCAGCCTTCCTGTGCCCAGGTACCCCGGCTCTTCCAAGCTGCACATGATTCCGGCCGGCAGGGCCTGCCGCCACTCTGCCTCTGCTAGGGTTGGGTGGAATGGGATGGCTGAGGTGTCCCTCGTGGGCTTGGCCTCAGCTGTGAACTGGCCTTCGACCCCTCCTGTGGGGGCATGGATACTCTGTGCCATTCCTTTGACGTCCTTTACTGTTCACTGTGTTCTTATCACCAGAAACAAAAGCTCAGCTACAATAAACACACTGAGCCAGGCTCCCCTTGGGAACTCCTCAAGTCTGGTCCTGTAAATGCCAGCAGTTGGCATATCCATCCCCCGCATGGTGCGTTCCTGTGTGTGAGTTCATACCCCACAGCCTGGCCTGGCCTGGCCACTTCCTCTTCGAGGCCCAAGCTGAAAACCCCTGGTGGAAGGCATCTATAGAATTTCTGAGAACATCAGTGGATCAACCAGGACCTAAGGGGTGACTATTTTGTTGGATGTGAGGGGCAGACACACCTCAACAGCGAGGCCAGGGATCCCTGAGTTTATCTTCATATTTTATTACAGTCTAAAAAAACGTGTGTTTCCTTTTTTCATGAAGGAGTCGAGGCCCTGCAGTAGGGTTTACTTAGCACCTTTCATTGTCTCCAGGTGGTGAATGAGATGTAGGCACACCTCATTTTATTGCGCTTTGCAGATGCTACTTTTTTCCTTTTTTTTTTTTTTTTTAACAAATCAAAGGTTTGTGGCCACCCTGCATTGAGCAAGTCCATGGGTGCCATTTTCCCACCAGCGTCTGCTCACAACATGTCTCTGTGCCACATTTTGGTAATTCTCACAATATTTCGACTTTTTCATTACTATCACATTTGTTATGGTGACTTGTGATCAGTGATTCTGACCCGCTGAAAGCTCGGGTGATGACCCGCATTGTGTGGCAAAGTATTTTTAATTAAGGCACATACATTGTGTTTTAGACACGATGCAGTTGCACGCCTAATAGACTATAGTATAGCGTAAACGTGACTGGTACACACATGGGAAACCGAAAGACTCCCTTGATTCGCTTTATTGTGGTCTGGAACTGAATCCGAAGTACCTCAGAGTAATGCCTGTCAATCATTTATTGGACTGATGTGCCCCCTGCATAGCTGCTTGTGGCCCACGGGGCGGTCGGCAGTGGAGGGAACGACTACACACCCCTCGGTCCTGGACGCGTCCCCAGGACCGCTCCCCGCCCTGCTGCGCTGCCCCGGGCCAGGGCCTCTCCCAGCCTGCCCCGGCTGTGGGCTCGGGAACTCACCGCCATCTCCTCTCTAGGGCCAGCAGCCTGAATGCTGTGTGCACTTGGGGGATGTCAACACCACCTGCCGGGGCACAAACCCGTGTGGCCCAGGTAAGCTGCTGCGGCTCGAGCCGGCCTTGGCCAGCCCTGGTGAGGGACAGGCTCGTGCCACCTCTGCGGAGCTCGCCGCACCTGGTGCGGGCAGGAGGGCCTCGGGCCCCTCAGGAAGGGTGCTGGCGGTGCCCGGGAGCTGGGCCAGGGGCCTGGGGAGCGGGCGGCAGCAGCAGGAAGGGGATCGCGTCCGAGCCCCCCTCGCGGCCAGCAGCCTGGCTGCTCTTTTCGGGTGGAAGGGGCAGAGGAACCTGGCTGGGGGGGGTGGGCGGTGTGGGGGGAGCGAGACTTCCCCTCTCCGTGCTGTGGGGTGGCCGGCTGGGCGGTTCTCGGGGGACAAGCCCACAGCCTGATCGACACAAGCTTCATGTGGCACGGGAGCCTCATGATGGCACCGAGACCGGAGCGCCCGTGTGCCAGGCTGAGCAGGGAGAGGCGACTGGGAAGAGCAGGCCGGGTGGGGGGTGCAGGCGGATGGGGGCCACCTGAACGAGGTCCGCCGGACCCGGGTCCCTGGCGATGAGCGCGTTTCTTCCCGCCTGCTGCGTGGGCCTCCTCCACGTGGGCCTTCGTCCCTGCTTCTCAGGGAGAGAAAGGGACTCAGAGCCCTTCTTGCTCCTGCTGACTGTTAAGGGTCTTCAGCTGAAAATAAGTTTTGTGTGAAAGAGGCATATTTTGGGGTGACATATTCTGGTTTCCTCAGTCCCCCGTCTGAAACTGTTTCCTCAGAAAGTTTCACGCATTCAAAGCCAAGCTGGTGGCTGCAGAGAGATCTGGTTGGAAGCTGTGAGAGGAAGGACCCGCAGAGGGCGAGGAAGAGCATGGACGAGGGGGCAGGAAAGACCGCGTCTGAGCACGCGGCCCACGTCCCGGAGGCCGCCGCGCTGGCGTCCGGAGCCGCTGTGCAGGCGGGCCTCTGGCCGCGGCGTGACGTGCGGGCAGCTAAGGGCCTCTCTAGACGCGGGACTCAAAGCCTGGTTAGGTGGAGTGAGGACAGCAGAGGCGGTCTGACGGGTCTCCTGGGTGGCACTGCGGTGAAGGTCTCCGGTGAGAGGGTGGGGCTTCTCGTGAACTTTCTGAGGGACCCACACAGCAGCAGGCGCCAGACGTCAAGGTGATTTCTCCAAGGTTTGTGTCAAGACCTCCAGCGTCAGCTTGCGGGGCTTTGGGAAGAGGGCGTCTTAGTTCTTTTTCCTCTTTCTTTTTTCTTTTTTTTTTTTTTAAATGTTTATTGCCTTCCTGGGCGGCTCAGTCAGTGAAGCATCTGAGTCTTGATTTTGGCTCAGGTCATGATCTCACAGTTCGTGGGATCGAGCCCCATGTCAGGCTCTTTGCTGACAGTGAGGAGACTGCTTGGGATTCTCTCTCTCTCTCTCTCTCTCTCTCTCTTTCTCTCTTTCTCTCTCTCTCTCCCCCTCTCTTTCTCTCCTTCTCTTTCTGCCCTTCCCCTCACTTTTGCACATGTGCTCTCTCTCTCCAAATAAATAAATAAACATTCAGCACAGAGCCCAACGTGGGGCTTGATCTCACACACCGTGAGAGTATGGCCTGAGCTGAAATCAAGATTTGGACGCTCAACCAACTGAGCCACCCAGGTGCCCTGAAATGAATTTGTTTTTAAAATAAGTCTAGCCTCACTGAACTTGGCCCAATTATCTACCTAAGTGCAGCAAGAATAGTGATTAACCATTTAGACTTTTAAGTCTGCCTTGCTGGACGTTTGCACAAGGAATCTTAGATTGGACTCTCGAGGCTGGGAAGCCAAGCAAGGACTCTCCATCAGACACTACCTGCAACACCTATAGATGTTGGTGAGTTCCTCCCTTCTTTTTTTTTTTTATGTTTATTTATTTTAGAGAGAGGGAGAGAGAGCGAGAGAGACAGAGCACATGCGAGCAAGGGAGGGACAGGGAGAGAGGGAGACAAAGGACCCGAAGCAGGCTCTGCTCTGACAGCACAGAGCCTGACGCGGGGCTCAAACTCATGAACTGTGAGATCATGACCTAAGCAGAAGTTGGATGCTTCACCTACTGAGCCCCCCAGGCGCCCCAAATTCCTCTCTTCTCAAAGTCAAAATACCCTAAGTTTCCTGGATTTGCCAGGAAGTGAGCTTCCTCACTCACCTGTAAGTGAGGCTGGGAAGCCAGTAAACCAGGCACCAGGTGGTTTTTCTTTCTCTCGTTCTCTCTCTCTTTTTTTCTTCCTTCCTCCCTCCTTCCCTCCCTCCCTCCCTTTCTTCCTTCCTTCCTCTCACTCTTCCCTTTCCTCCCCTCCCTTACCCTCCCCACTTCCCTTCCCTTCCTGATTTTATTTTTAAGTAATCTCTACACCCATCATGTGGCTTGAACCCACAGCCCTGAGTTCAAGAGTCGCACGCTCCATGACCAAGTCTGCCAGCCGCCCCTCTGTTGGTTTTTCAAAGGGGCTTCATTGGCTTCATAAAGTTAACCTTAGCTCCTTTGTCTGGTCACCAGTCCTGGCTCTCTAGCTGTGCCTTGTCCCTGCACACAACAGCCCAGCTCGGGGCCTCCTTGGGGCCGGCACCCCGCACCGTGTTGCCGAGTTAACCTGCAGCCAGTTGGAGGGGTGCCTCTCAGGAGAACCGCTGCACTGGTACCAAGTCTGTCCTGGGAGCCCGTGTCCCCTGGGAGCTCCCTGTGTGGAGCTAGGCCTGTCTGCCGATGGTGTCACAGGAGTAACCGCTGGTCAGTCTCCAGGCCCGACATCCACTTGGTGTCATCTCACAGTGACACACTGTGTATGGAGTCAGCATCGGACCTGTGGTCTATGGCTTGTCCCTGGACGCTGCCCAGTGGCCAGCGCTAGCATTCAGGCCCAGGTCAGCACCTGCAGTCGAGCATGTGTTTGCTTAGCCTCTGTGCTGAATGCTGGGGATGTTAAGAAGAAATGAAGGTATAAGACACAATTCTTGCCCTTAAGGGGTGCCCTGGCTAGCTGGCAAAATGGAGTGTCTGAACCAGTGAGAGCTGGGCTGCTCTCAGCACCGAGAGAGGGTGAGGCTGCCGGCCAGCATATCAGTCTGGCACCTCCCCAGGGAAGGGCACAGAGCCCGGGGGCACCACGGGGCAAGGGTCACACCCGGGCTGGAGGCAGTGCCCCCGACGAGGCGGGTGGGGGCCGGCAGTCAGGCCGTCACAGGCCTCGCGGGGCACGCGGGGCGCCTCCCTGCAGTATTTTATGGGGTGTCCGGAAATGGAGCCCACTGGAGCCCCCAGGTGAGCGAGCTCGCTGTGGCTCCCATCGAGTTTGTTCCTTTGTCTGAAAGCAGGTATGCCGTTCCATCTAAGCTTTCTTGAACTAGCTCTCATTTCACAAACTCAAAAGTACAGAAAAGGCCCCTGAAGACAGCTGGCGCGGGCCGCTCGGAGCTGAGTCACTGTCTCTTGCACAGGCTGCTACCGGCACCAGAACGAAGACGGCAGCATCAGCTGCATCCAGTGCGGAAACGGCACCCACCACAGGGCCGAGTGCAGAGGCCGCCCTGCGGCACCCCCCACCAGGCCCACCTGGCCTGCTTCCCACCGAGGGGCCGCGTCTCCAAGTTCTGGAGGAACGGGTGGGAGTTGCTTTCTTGTTCACACAGCAGCGGGTAGCCCACCTCACCCTGGACCACAGGCCGTCAAGTGAACGCCCCTCTGTCCCTAAGTCCTTGTCTGTACAGGACAGCCACGGGGTGAGGGCAGCTCTGTCTCCATGGCCCCTCCCTTTCTGGTTTCTG
Source organism: Hyaena hyaena (assembly GCF_003009895.1). Lineage (NCBI taxonomy): Eukaryota > Metazoa > Chordata > Mammalia > Carnivora > Hyaenidae > Hyaena > Hyaena hyaena. The sequence goes on from NW_024080942.1 coordinate 1,887,886, forward strand.
GCCCGCGGTTCCGCACTGGGCTGCGTCTCTGGTCCCTGGGAGTCCTCAGCTGGGTGCCCATGCATGGTCCAGACCTGCCTGTAGGTCTGGGCTGCCCAGCAGCCCGCAGCACTGATGCCTCTGCTTCCCCACAGTCACTGGCTGGGGCACACAGTTCCCGGTAAACAGGAGCACGGGGACACCCGGGCGGCCTGATTTCGGTAAGTCTCTGGCTCACCAGCCCAGAGCAGGGCTTCTGCCAGGTCTTGGTGGGGGAGGGGGTCATCGTCTGTGCCATTCCCAGTGCCCATGACCACTTATGCTGGCCTTAGCAAGGCCACGGCCATGGCCAAGGTCAGACTGCATCCCAGCCAAGATGTCTATGTGCAAGAACCCAGCCTGATCACAGAGCAGGGCTGCTGCAGTCAGCAGCCCTGGGCACTGGGGTCAGTGGGCACAGGAGGCCTTTGCCACAGCCCTCACATGTGCCCCCGAGTGGTTCTAGTTACTGGAAGCCCTTACAGCTGCACGCCTCACCTGTGGCCTCAATCCTGGCCCACCCAGCCCCGCAGTCCGCGGGAACTCAGGGTGTGCGGTCCTCTGGAGGTTGGAGGACACCCTGAGGTCCCTTGCCCCCATCCCCTGCTGCTCTTCTGAGGGTACAGGGTTTGGCCTGCAAACGCCGCGTGCCAGACCGAGGAGCCCACCACACCACCTGGCCTCGGGGGCAGACACAGGGCCCTCCTTCTGTGCACTCTGTCCTCAACCTGCTCCTGATTACGGGGCATCCCATCCTATCTGCGATGTGACCCGCCCGGCCAAAGTGGCCACACCAGTCAGGGAGCAAGACACGCCCCAGGAGGGCTCACCTCCTCTTCTGGGGTGGCCAGGTCATGGTGGGGTCTTGTGACCCGCAGACACTGGGCCTGCAGCAGAGGACATGCTGTTCGTGACTGAGGGCTCCAGCCGTCTGCAGCAGTTTCAGGACCAGAAGCAGGTGGCCTTGTGCTGGCCTGGACCACCGAGGCCAGCCACCAGGGGAGGAGTTGTAGGGTGGGGACAGCACAGACGGCCCCACCTCCTGTCATAGATTCCGTGCTGGGTCTAGCAGTGGGGGTGCTGATGGAGGAAGACCGCGGGGCTGGCTGTTGGGCCCGTTTTCATTGCAGCAAATTTGGGGCAGGACACCCTTGCTGAATTAGCTGGAATTCCCCACTTCTAGGTTCCAATATGGCCGTGGCCATGCCTCATGCCTGTGTCTCAGGGTCAGAAAGTCACCTCCCCACAGGCAACCTAAGAGCACTTTCCCCACAGTCACCATCCAGAGCCCCCAGCCATGGGCCCAACCAGCCTGTCCTGACCCCGTGTAAGTAAAGATGGGCTGGCATCTCGTCTGGTGACTGGCACCACGCCCCCGGGAGCTGAGGGTGTAGTGGGAACCCCGACCTCCAGAGTGCCAGGGGCGTGGGGCCCCGCAGTCGGTGCTGAGTCTTTAGGAAGGAGATGGGGACCCAGGGGCCTGGTGTTCTCAGGGGCTGGGATCCTTAACCCTCTCAATAGCCCACCTCCCCGTGAGAAGCCTGAGGCCAAGGGAGGTTAAACACCTCAGACCCCACAGCCCCCGTGTGTTCAGGGGACAGGGGTCTGGGGAGGTCCTCTGAGGCCCCCCAGGCTTGCCACTGGCAGCCACTCATTTTGCTCACAGGGGGCCCTCAAGTGGCAGCTTCCCTCTTCCTGGGGACATTCTTCATCAGCTCTGGCCTCATCCTCTCCGTGGCTGGGTTCTTCTACCTGAAGCGTACGAGTAAGCTCCCCAAGGTCTTCTACGGAAGAAACAAAGGTATTTCCTCCTGCCACCGTGGCAACACATGCCCGCATGGAGCCACGGGTTCTGCCCAGGGGGCACAGGAGTAGGGGCTGCGGTGGCGAGATACAGGGTGTCCAGCAGTGAAGACTCCTCACAGAACAGGAAGGGGACAGGGTTGTCACGTGTTTCCTGTGTCATAGAGTAAGAGGGACAGCCACTTCCTAGGGAGGCTCCCGTGTGGATTCTGTGGGGCTGTCAGGGTAAAGGTGTTGGCGTGACTCCACCTCGGGGCATCACAGCGGGGTCATTGATGAGGGGTGGGAGAGGTGTGGGGAGGAGGTGGCATCCCTGGTCTTGGGGCCACCTGCCTGCAGCTCCTCCAGCCAGCTGTGTCCTCTCCCCATCCTGCCTCCCTGGGAGTGGGGACAGGCGGGCTGGCGCGGGGACAGTGGGGCCCCGCGCCACTCCAGCTTACCCTGGGCTGGATGCCCGACCGGCCTCCCTCCTGAAGAGACGGGTGTCACGCCTGCTGTGCCCTCAGGTGTGCCAGGCAGATGGTCCGGCCAGTGGGTGATTAGCTAGAGCCCCCTTACCTGGCCTCAGTGAGACCCCATCCACCCGCCGTTAGCCAATGCTGGTGCCTCAGTGGGGCTGTTGTAGCTGAAAGGTCCTGAGAGGCAGGGGCTGGGTTCCCGTGCCAGTCGGGCTGGGCACTCCCGAGGCCGCTGTGGGAGGCTGCTATGCTGCAGTGGCCACAGAGGTCCTGGCATGTCCATGCAGTGGCTGGGGCGCTCCTACTCCGTGCCTCCTCCCTGCCACCCCCAGAGCTGGGCCTGGGCAGCCTAGGTGCCCACCAAGAGTGCAGGGGTGCATAGCGACCTGCCCGGTGGAGGTGAGAAGTGGGCACTATGGTGGTCTGCTGAGGCGGGTCCCCAGCCCTGCGCCTCCCCTGGGAAGTGCAGGCAAGGGTAGAGCCTTCTCTGTTTTCCTGGCGGTGCTGGAGACCAAGAGAAATGTACCTTCTGAGGGATGGCTTGTGGCTCTGCCAAGAGGGCCTGGGAGGGCGGCTCCCCTGGGATGCTGGGGACCCACCACCCCACGTGCAGGTGGGACGTGTTGCAGGACAGTTGGCCGGGCGGAGGGCACTGGTGGGCAGGCTTGTGGATGTGGGGCTGGGCAAGGCTGGGGCTGGGCGGAACCTGAAGCTGGGCGGAGCTGGGGCTGGGCGGAGCCGGGGCTGGGCGGAGCCGGGGCTGGGCGGAACCTGAAGCTGGGCGGAGCCGGGGCTGGGCGGAACCGGGGCTGGGCGGAACCGGGGCTGGGCGGAGCCTGGGGCTGGGCGGAGCCCTGGCTGGGCGGAACCTGAAGCTGGGCGGAGCCGGGGCTGGGCGGAACCGGGGCTGGGCGGAGCCTGGGGCTGGGCGGAGCCCGGGCTGGGCGGAGCCGGGGCTGGGCGGAGCCGGGGCTGGGCGGAGCCTGGGGCTGGGCGGAGCCGGGGCAGGGGAAGAGCCTCTGAAGGCTCTTGGGACCCGCTTCCCAGGCGAGGGACCCCTGCCCCAGGTGAGGCAGCTGTGTGGCCTCCAAGTGACACCTGTGTTTGCCCGCAGCCCCTGCCCTGCAGCCTGGCGAAGCTGTAAGTAACCAGAAGGATGGGCTGAGTGCCCCGGTGTCGTGGGCCTCTGTGCTGGGGGCCATCTGCACTTCTCACTGTGCCTTTTCTCCTTTTCAAGGCTGCCATGATTCCCCCGCCACAGTCCTCAGGTATGTCAGTCCTCATCTTAGGGTGAAAATTTCAAAATTGTCCCGCCCGTGGAGTCAGCCACACTTCAGGGACCAGTGCAGGACTGGGCTCTGCAGGCATCTGGCCCTGCAGTTCTCGGGACACTGGCCAGGCGCCCCCCATAGTCAGCCACAGCTCCTGTGCCTTTTCCTTTTTACCCAGCGAGGGTCTGGGGCCATCACCTGAAACCTTCGCTTGGCCCTCACCAACTCCCAGCTCTACCTGGCTGGTAGGTGCAGGGAGCAGGCTGGCCCCTCTGGGTGGCTGGCACTTCAGTTTTACTGGGTCAGGTGTGCGCCACCTCGGATGATCAACCCTGTTTATAGATGACATCATGGCCACAGAGAGGTTAAGTGACTGCCTATGGGCACACAGCTGCAGGCTATGGAGCAAGAGTCTCCTGGCCTTCCCAGTCTGTTCTTCTGTGCAGAAGTCTGGAGTGGGGACAGGGGAGGATGTCCCTCTTCTTTGGGGACAAAGAAGTTACTTGGTCAAGGCTAGATCTTCCCTGTTCCATAGAACACTTGTCTGTGATTCTCTAAAGCAGTACCATCTACAGGCATCATGAATTTAAGTTCCCTGCATTAGCCTCCTGGGGCCGTCATAACAAATGCCTGCGAACTGCAGGGCTTGAAGCAACGGAAGTGCCTTCTCTCCCCGTTCAGGAGGCCAGAAGTCAGAAAGCAAGGTGGGGGGCGGGGCGCACTCCCTCCAGAGTCTCCAGGGGAGGGTCCTTCCTGCCTCTTCCGGCCTCTGGTGGCTCCAGGCATCTCTGGGCTCGTGGCCACACCACTCCAGCCTCTGTCCCCCATCTTCACGTGACTTCTCCTGGGTCTCCGCTCGTTGCCTCCCTCTCGGGAGGACGCTGGCCATTGGATTTAGGGCCACCAGATAATCCAGGAGGATCTCATCTCCAGACCCTTAATCACATCTGCAAATACCCCTATTCCAAGTAAGGTCACATCTGCAGGTTCTGGGGCTCGGGACATGGACACATTTGGGGGTCACCGTCCACCCCATCGTGTATCATGGGACCTGTTGCCTCTGTGTTTCGGGAGAGCAAGGCCAAGGTGCTTGGGATGCAGGGCACCAAGTGTCCGGGATGAGCAGAGCGTTCATCATAGAGCCTCTCCTCAGCTGCAGCCACTCGGCTCACAAGCTGGAGCTCAGTAGGGTTTCCTCCCCCTCAGCTGCTCCACACCCCACTCCCATGACACCGGGGGCCATTTCTCCTGTCCCAGGCCCCCCTCTGACCCTGCCTGTTTCTGACCGTTTCAGTGAGGAAGCCGCGCTACGTCAGACGCGAGCGGCCCTTGGACAGGGACACAGGCCCCACTGCCATCTCCTCGGTGGAGGCCCGGGTCAGCAACGTCTGACCTGGGGACCCACCCACAGCTCTGCGGTGACACCGCCTTGGAGAGAGGCCAGCACACAGAGGGCAGGCGCTGCCCAGCAGGGCCTCGGGACAGGTCTGGACACGGCCCCTGGCTCAGCTTGACCGTCTCCCAGCGACAGATGCTGAGTCAGAACCAGCCCAGCTGCCGGAAGGTGCTTCCTCCCGCTCCACAGCTGCTCAGGGCAGTGGAGGGAGAGGCGTCCCTGAGCCAGGCTCCAGATCGTGGCCACGTGGGGTCTGGGCCCCTCGGGAGGGATGGCTCCCAGCGGCCAAGAGCCTACAAGGACTGTGAGGCCCCTCCGTGCTTAGCAAGGCTGGGGGCTCGGCCTCTCTGCCTTTCAGAGCCCACAGTGGGCAGACCTCCCCCACAGCACCAGGCCCGTCGGCCTCCTGGCCTTCCCGCCCGGACTGTGTCAGGACCAGGGGAGGTGGGGCAAGGGAACTGGCCCCTGCAGGGCTGTGGCGCCTACAGGGCTGGCCGGCAGCCCAGAGCCCCTGAGCCCAGCAGCGCAGATTTCCCAGAGCCGCAGAGGAGTTTCTTGGTTTCCTACTGACTTCGGTCAGCTCTAAGCGGTAAAGCCGGAGAAGCTCTGCTGTCCTCGTCTGTCTCTTGCTGATGACCTGCTCCCCACACTGGGCCCAGGTGCTGCAGGGTCTTGTCCACCCAGGAACTGGCCTGAAAGCTATTGGAGACAAAGGCCAGGCCCCTGGAGGGACATGTCCCCCCAGGGCCACATTTACCTGTGACTGCTGCCTGGGTAGCCTGGTCCTGATGGACCTGGAGAGCGTGCTGTCCAGGGGTCCTGACCCCGCTGCCCCGGGCCCGGAAACGCGTTTCCTGGCTGGTTGCAGACAGAAAGGGGTTCCCGAGGAGAAAGGAGTGATCGTGGCCACCTCCCGCGCTGGGCTGGGCGCTGACCGTCCTTCCCAGATTCTCAGTCGAGACTGATGTCCCCTTCAACGCCTGGTCCACACCCCGGGGTCCCAAGGCAGGGCCTGTGTGCTCAGCTTCTGTGCTGTCCTGTGCTGCGGTGCCTGTCCTACGCATTGACAGTTTGTGGATACGAGCTCATTCGCCGAGACTTGAACCCACGGTGGGTCCAGCACTGAGAGGGGGGCTCCAGCTTAGAATCAGTGTCAATAAACTATTCAGGGCTTTCCCATCCTCACTGCTCCAGGTCCCTCAGTTCCTCAGTAAGGGCGAGGCCCCGCCTCGGCCCGGCCCCACCTGCCCCACTGCCGGGGAAGCCTAGGGGTGCTGAGAAGGGTGAGTAGTCGCCCACGGTGGGCCCCGTCTGCCAGGCTGAGGTGGACTCCTTCACTTCACCAGGATCAGTGACGTGTCCTTGTGGGCACTGCTGTGCTTTCCTCTGTCCCCTTGGTGTGAGGAGAAGGGGACCCAGATGGAGGTGGGGAGACCAGGATCAGGGTCCCCGCCGGCCTCAGGGACCACAGGGAAGTGAGATGACACTCAGCTGCTCATGTGTGCTGACCTGGGAGGCCGGGGTTGGGAGCCAGGGGAGGATGTGCAGGGCCCTCCGGACTCCCTCGGTTTCTGCAGCCCCCGAGGTCAGGGCGCCTGGCCCATCCTGTGGGTCTTGTGGGGAGGGAGGCAGACGTGGGGAGACACTCGCTCGTCCCTGTTAGACGTTTGCACCAAGCCCTTGCTGCTGCTCATCTGGGGGACAAAACAGGAAATGTAGAGCCATGTTCGACCAGGATAGCAGGTACAGCCAGTCAGGCGCCGGAGGCCCAGGCTGGACACAGATGCCCGCGCCCCCCCCCCCCCCCCCCCCCCCCCAGGCTTTCTCTATTTCCTCCCACCCTGAGCTGCAGACTGGAAGCCTGGGGCCATTCCAACATCTCCAAGTCCTGCCCCCAGCACCCCGGCCCCCAGCCCCAGCGTTTGCCCCATCCCTGGCAGCAAAGACAAGTCTGTATTTCACCTGCAGCTTGCTCTGGCTCCTGCACTCGAGATGACCTTCCCCTGACATTCAAGGCCTGGGTGGCCTGGCCTTTGTGGCCCTCAGCCATGCCGGCTGAGCCCCCAAACCCAAGAGCACAGATTTCCAGGAGCCGCTGAGGCAAAACTCTGACACGGGGCACCTCTGGGCCTGCGTGCCACTGTCCTTTAGGCTCCCATAGGGACTGGGGTCACTGGACTTAACCAGACCCATGACCCTGATGGGCATTCAGGCTAGAAAGCATGTGAGTGGGTGCAGTGGGGTACAGGGGCACGTGAGCTGGGGCTGGGCTAGCCGGCCGAGTCAGGGTGTCCACAGTGGGGCCCTGACCAGCCGCTCCCATTTCTTTTTTTTTTTTTTTTTTAATTTTTAAATGTTTTTTTATTTATTTCTGAGAGAGACAGAGACAGAGACAGCATGAACAGGGGAGGGGCAGAGAGAGAGGGAGACACAGAATCTGAAACAGGCTCCAGGATCTGAGCTGTCAGCACAGAGCCCGACGTGGGGCTCGAACCCACACACTGTGAGATCATGACCTGAGCCAAAGTCGGACACTTAACCAACTGAGCCACCCAGGCGCCCCCAGCCGCTCCCATTTCCATCCCGAGCTCCATCCTCAGGCAGCCCTTATCTGGATTCCAGCTGTCATGTAAGAGCCCAAAATGAGGCCTATTTATGGGGTCATTGGCTCAGGCCAAACGCAGGTGGGGCACCTGTCCCCTCCTGATCCCCCACCACATCAATTGCTTTGGGGCTCCCCCTCACCCTGGGAGGTGAGCATGGTGAGCAGTTGGTACAGCCCCGGGGTCACAGCTGGCAGCTCATTCATTCATTCACTCAGCTCTAGGAGAAGCACTGAAAGCCGGAAGAGATGCACTGCAGCAGCATTGGGAAGTGGGTGCGTCGCAGAGCAGGACCGAGTGGGGCCTGAGGAGATAACGTGACTGCAGGGGTCCTGGCCGGGGGCCTGGGCACAAGACCTCAGAAGGAGCTGGCCGCAGCAAGAAGGGGGAGGGCTGGCCGACTGACCTCAGGGCAGGGGCCCATCTCCCCGTGCTGGGCGTGGGAGGGACAGGACTGGCCGAGCCCACTGATGTCCTGGCAGGCTGCCTCATGCCTGTAGGGCAGTGCTGAGCCCATCAAGAGCCCAGGGCCCGTTTTCTGTCCATGTCAGAATCACGGCCTGGATGTGTCCCAGGGCCTCCCAGATCATTGTCCCCAGCTGGCAGGCGTGGGGCAGCAGAGCAGTTGACAGATCACCCAACACTGGGCAAGTAGGGGTGGGGGCTCAGCCCTCACACCCCCAGGCCACCTGGGCCCCAGATGAGCCCTAAAGGCCTCTTCGTGCAGTGGCCCTTGTGTGTGCCCTTGGCAGCACTTGGGGTTTGAAGCCCATTCTGTCCCAGTCCTGGGTGTGGTGGACCATAGCCAAGGTGGCCTTTGGGGTACAGTCCTCTCTGCTCGCCTGGCCAAGGACAACGTCTGTGTCCAGCCCAGAACTCCTAGGTGTCTCAGGGACTCAGGACCCCACATTTCAAAGCCACAAATGGACAGGGGTGAGGTGCTCATTAGGGACTTTGTCTTCTGCCCAGTGCAGTGAGTCCCCAGGCCCATGGGGTCACACACTGAAAGCCATGCTCCCTGTACCTGAGAGGCACGCATACTCAAACACAGCCAGGTGTCAGCGCACACACACCCACTTACACGGAGAGCACAGCTGCCCGTCACTGGCTGCAGTGTGAGCCGGTGTGTGGGGACCAGGTGAGTCAGCCAGGCCTTGAGCCGCCAAGATCCCCGTGCCAGGGTCTGGACCCTGGTCCCGTGCAGTGAGGCCTGGCCACCACCCCAGATGGCACATTCCTCGGGTCCTCCCTTTGCTTCTGGGCATTGACTGGTCCACTGAGGAGCTCAAGTGATCTCAGAGCTTGGATATTCCCAGGAGCCCTCAGGAGGGTGTTCTCAGAGCAGATGGACAGAGGACACTTCCTGGAGGCAGCATGTGACCCTGAGTCATGATCCCCTTGAGAACCAGAACCCCTGTCATGCACCGGCTGGGCCTGGCCCACACAGTAGCTCCCCACATTGAGCCCCCAGCCCTCTGAATTTCCACCCACTCTGGGTCCCTGCCTGCCCGAGCTCCCCCTCCCATGGCCAGCCAGCACACCTCCGTGCACGAGCTGGTCTCTGGTGGGCTTCCCACTATCAGAGCAGTGGCGACATGGCTGTAAGGGCCCCGACCCCAGCCCCCACATCCTCTAGGGCCCCTGCCTTAGCCCCAGGCCTTTGCATAGGCTGGCTGGGGTCTCCGAGGGTCCCACACTGGTTGAAATCATTACCCCTTTCCCCAGGAGGATTTCCAGACCCCCTGGCTATGTTGGGGGCTTCCTTGTGCTCCAGCGTCCCTGCCCCGCATGTGTAACTGAGGGTGTCCCCAGCGGACACTCACCCAAAACAACTCCTATGGCCGGTCTGATCCCTGACTTGTCCTCGCCCCGACTCTACCCCTTGGGGGTGCCCAGCCCTGACCTCTCGCCCCACTCCCTGGACCCAGAGCAGGAATCTCCCTCGTGTGTGTGGACATTGGGGTGGCACACACATGTAAGTGGGCAGTGTGGATGAGGTGGGGGCTGACAAGCTAGGCTGAGATTGGGGGTGGGGGGCTCCTCGGAGAGGCCCTTCTGGGAGCCCCACCTAGGAGCTCAGGTGCCACCAGGGCCTTAAACGGCGGTAGTGAGTGGATCTGTTTCTGGACCAGTGGCTCCAGCATCCCAGGACCTGCTGCCAGGGGGGAGGTTTTACCCAGGCACCCGGCACCCCCAGACCCGCCCAGGCCATGGAGGCCTACACCAACCCCCAGCCTCACCCCAGACTCCGATCCCTCACCTCTGACTTCCTGCCCTCCACTGCCCAGCCTGCCAGGGTGAGGACAGGAGGCCAGCCAATCCCGGAGGCCCCAGGCCACGCCCCTGGCCTGCATGACCTCGAGCATATAAATATACCTGCCAGGAGTCCACACCCAGAGAACTCACACCTGCTCAGACAGTGCTCTGCATCTGGAAGAGCGCACACACTCCCCTGAGCCCCACCTGCCTGGGACAAGAGAAGACGGCATACTTGTCAGACCAGTGCCACCAAGATAGCTGCTGGCAGCCTCTGCCGAAGGGGGACGACTGCCAGGTGGAGCACAGCCCGCCCAGCCCGGGGCAGAGGGAGCAAGCACTGCTGGGGAGAGAGCTCAGGGCCTGGCCGTGACCCAGCCAAGAGGATCATGCCCAGGCCTCGCTGAATCCCGCCCACCAGGTAAGGCCAGCTTGGCTGGCACTCACCCCTCACTGGTACAGGCTCATGGTGGGGGTGCCTCCGAGGAGGGCTGGGACCTTAGTGCCAAGGAACTGGTTACGTGGGGGCACGCTGGCCTGGAAGCGGTTGGCCTGTGGTCCTCCGCCAGCCTATGCTGAGGCTGCTGCCATCCCCCAGATGTGGTGACCTTTCACGTTGCAATGCTGGGAGCATTCGTGACATCATAGTGACATCACCATGATTCACGGTGGTCACAGTCATCATGCAGCAACACCAAGACCTTCAGGTGCATCACCACAAAGTCATTCCACTGACCCACCTGGATTAACCAGCAAGTCAGGGTCAAGGTCACGTCTCGGGGGGGTCCTTCTGAGCTCAGGGGGGTCTGTCCACTGTCCTCTTGGCCTTTCCTCCTCCAAGCAGAACCCATGTGGCAGGACAAGAGGCAGGGCTGGGCAAGGCCCTGGTCAGCAGGCAGGTCACCTGAGTCTTTCCAGGGAGACAGAGGCCGCGTCTCCTGTGGAAATGGGAGTGTGTCCGGAGGGTGGTGGCTGTGTGTGTATGTGACCCTGCAGGGGCTGGACTATCCCGGAGGAGGGCTGGGGCTGAGGGGCATTTCCAGGCCCCAAGGGCCATCAGAAAGCGCCCCCCGCCTGCCAGACAAGCTGGCCCTACAGGTTTGGGCGAGGCTGGTAAACAGGCCCTCCTTAGGACAGCAGCCTCCACCCCTGCCAGGCCCTGCTCAACTCCCCACAGCCTCCCGGCTCATCCTGGACCCCAGACCAAGTCCGGACACTCACCCTTCAGGCCTGGCACCCCACTGTCATGCAGCTGCCTGAAAACTTGGTGTGTACCAACCAGATCAGATCCCCAGATTGGGATCCATGTTCAAACCCACTTCGTCCGACCTAGAGTCACACTCTTGCAGTGAGAGCCCAGGCCCTGCTGGCCTCTTGGCGGGTGACCCTCCTGAGTCACCCCACCCTCTAAAGCTGCCTTTTTTATGCTGTGGCTCTTGTGTGTCACATGACCTGGGCCCAGCATCAGTGGGCCCAGATGTTAATAGTAACTATTGTGGGCCATTGTCATCAACTTTATTTCTGCCCAGATGGCACAGCCAGGTAGGACAGGCACAGTAAGTGGTGCCCTTGTGCACATGGACTCCATCGTCAGACCATCTGTGGGCTGGCCAGACCTGGAGCGCCCCCACCCACCCACCAATTCTCACCCCTGTCTTGGCATGTGAGGAGGCGGGGGAGGGCAGGATTACATCTTGAACAGAAAGACCTTGACGTGGGTATGGATGGGACTTTCTAGAGTTACCCTAGCAGAGGTCCTTAGGGCTGATTCTGGGCAAGAGAGACTCAGGTGAGAGCAGCAGACTGTGCAGGAAAGGGGCAGCATGCGGTCACCCACAGTGCATTCCATTCTGTTTGTCCCACAGCTCAGAGGCATGTCGTCAGGCCAGCAGGTGTGGCATACAGCCATACTGGCCCCCGCTCGGACCAGCCCTACAGCCACAGTCCCCGGGTCCCCCAGCTCAGCTAGCAGCCCCAGGTCCCCCAGCACCCCAAGCTCAGAGAAGGTGGCCTCCCCACTGGAATGCTCCATCTGCTTCTCGGGCTATGACAACATCTTCAAGACGCCCAAGGAGCTCTCCTGCACACACGTCTTCTGCCTGGAGTGCCTGGCACGGCTGGCGGCTGCCCAGCCAACAGGCCGGCCTGGCAGCGAGGCTGTGCCCTGCCCGTTCTGCCGCCAGCCTACGGCTGTGCCTGCTGCTGGGGCCCCCGCACTGCGCACCAGCCGCCAGCTGCAGGCCAGGCTGCCAGCGCACCTGCGGCAGGAAGAGCCCGTGTGGCTGGAGGGCACTAAGCTGTGCTGCCGTCCACCGCCCTCCCTACCGGGCCTCACCGAGCCCGGCTTCGTGTGTGTGGATGTGGGCCTGAGCAAGCCCGCCGAGCCCACCGCACCCCTGCCCACGCCAGGCCCCGCCCGCCCCCAGGGCCGCCTGGCCCGCTGCTGGGCCCGCTGCGGGGACTGGAGACGTGTGGCGCTGGTCACCTCCCTGCTGCTGGTGCTCTTCTGTGTGGTGCTCTGGCCCGTGCAGTGCGCTCTCAAGACTGGGAACTTGCGCTGCCTTCCCCAGCCCTCCACTGCCACCACCACCGCCACTGTTTTCTCTCCTGGGCCCCTGGCTGACAACTAGGGTCGGCCACCCCTGCCCCAGCTCTCCGTGTGGGCCCCTGGGCCTCAGCTGGGTCATAGGTGCAGCAGCTGTTGGGAGCTGGTCCCCTAGAGGAGCCCCAACATCTCTGAGGACCCCATTTCCCATTCAGCTCACCTTCCTCGCACTCTGTGGAGCCAGGTCCTGATGGCAAGAATAAAAGGGTCCCTGAAGCCTCCAAGAATCACAGGCTCCCACGGGGTCCCAGAGCCCAGCTTCCTCATTCCCATGATGCAGATGGAGACACAGGCCCAGGAGAGACAGACTTGGCCAGGCCCTCTCCCCACACACTGTGAACCGCCTGCAATGGCGGCCCTTTGCCGAGAAGGGAAAGGACTCACTATCTTTATTTTATCTTCACATTTCACCCACAGCCCCCTCCCCAGGCAGGGCTGGCCCTTTCCATGGATGGGGGGGGGGTACCAGGGGGACCGAAGGCAGCAGCAAGAGGCCTGGTCCCTCAGTGCCCATCCCCCTCTCCTAAACTGTACATTTTTAAATAAATTATTTTGTATCCACATTTGCTAAGGGGTCCTTACCCTATAAGCCCTCCTCCCTGCACCACTGGGCCTCCCCATCCAGAAAAGCCAGGCCTGCCCCTGCCTCAGAGAACTTTAAGCCAGAGGACACCCCCACTGACTGAACTCCCAGCAGCCCCTAGGGCAGATAGACAGCCGGGTCTAGGTGTCCCTCTCCTGTTCCCTGGGCTGTGGACGGGTTGGAGCAGTCCTGCCTTCCCCTTAGAATTTTGGGGCTCCCCCAGGAAGTTGGGGAGGGGCCAGGGCGGGGTGGGGCCCTGGCATGGTTCAGAGCCCTCCAACACCCTCCCACTATGGACACAGCAGGTGGCACCCCCAAGAAGTCACAGAACCTCAGGACTGAGCTCCTGGGAACCAAGTCCTAAGGATGTACAGAAGCAGAAGTGGTGACCCCTGAAGTGTGTCCTGACCCCGAAGATCTCCCACAGACCCTCCCTGGGCCGGGCCTGGCCAGTGAAGCGGCAAGGCGCGGTGGCTCCAGGGACGGGCAGGAGCCCACCCGACCCGCTTCTGCCACCGGCCCCAGGAACCCTGCACCACCTGTTAGCGTGGTGAAGAGAGGCCAGGCTGGTTCTGGCTCGCCAGGCCTCAGACTCCTCACCCCACACCCCAGAGCCCAGTACTTCCTGTTCCAACCAGCTGGGTTTCCGGCTGGGCTGGGATAGGGAGGGTGCTCAGGGAGACCCTCGAGAAGCTGGGCCCCAGACCCCAGCAAAGACACAGAACTGAGAATGAGCCATTTTATTGAAAATACCACAAAGCCACAGAGCCTTCCGAGATGGGAGGGTGTGACCACAGACTACATGCCAGCGACATCACACCCATCACACACACACCAGTCATGCACACATGAGAGCCTCCCCAGGCACATGATGGTGCACACGCACTCACATGGGCATTTTGCACATTCCCTAATTAAATAGGCATTTATCCACATGTAGCCTGTGCTGTGGGTCCAGCTGAAGACCAGCTCTGAAGCGGGAGGTTGGGGGGATGCTCAGGATGCGCGGAGCCAGACACACACTGGTGGCTACAGTCAGGTCAAGCACAGACTGGCCAACCTGCTCATCGGTCACTCGTGTCACACATACAGGCAGACACTCAAACGCGGCACACATGGGGTCACACTGGTCACTATGTTGTGCAGGTGGTGACTGGTGGCCGCCCAGTGAGCGACAAACCTCCGCCCTGAAGCCCTGCCTCCCCCTCTTCCCGCACCTGGGAGCCCCAGAAAGGGCAGGGGCACTCCCAACTGCCCCTCCCCGTTTCTAGGCATCCAGGCCTGGGCAGGGGGGGTCTGAGGGTTCCTGGACCCCTCCCCCGGCCCTCAGGGATAAGCTCCAGTCTGTACAGCGCTAAACACAGCCGTTTTGAGGAACGCTGGCTCCTAGCCTCCAGCGCAGCTCCAGGCCCTCCCAGGGGCGCGCGAAGCCCTTCACCGCCCGAGGCCCCGCACGTTCTCGTAGACGCTGCCGCCGGGGCCCTCCGGGGTCCTGCGGGTGTAGACAGGGTTAGGCCGGCGCGCGGGGGACCCCGCCCCCCCCGGGACTGCCCACTCCCGGAGAAGACGCTGTCCGGCTCGCACCCCGGGACCCTGGCCGGGTCCCGCTCCCTGACGGCCCCACTCACGCCGCCGGTGCCCGAGACGATGCGGGTCCAGGGCTGCGGCCGGGGTCTGCGGACGCGACGCCCACGTTCAGATAGTCGTGCTCTTCGGACGGCTGGCGCTGGGAGGCGGGGGTCGGGGGTGGGGTGGGAGGCGAGACCCGCCGGTCACCAACGTGCCGTCCGCCCAGGCCCCGCCCCCGCCTGGCCCCGCCCCCGCCTGGCCCCGCCCCCCACCTGCTCACGCCCCCTCCTGGCCCCGCCCCCGCCCAGGCCCCGCCCCCGCCTGGCCCCGCCCCCACCTGCTCGCGCAGACGCAGCTGTTCGCCCTGGATGTACCGCTGCAGCGCCAGGTACACGAATTTATACTGCGCCTCGGTCTGCACCATCCCCGAGCGCTGCTGCCGCAGCAGCTGGATCGTCTTGGGCACATCGATGTCGCAGTCCAGACCTGGGCACGAGAGCGCTCAGGGCGGAACAGGGGCAGGGGAGGGGGAAGCGGGGGGCTGAGGCGGGGCCGGACCGGGCCGGAGGCGGGAGCCCGGCACCGCGGAGGCAGAGGCGCAGCTGGGAGGGGCGGGCCTGCGGGGAGGGGCCGGGGCCGCTCACCCTGCCTGCGGATGACGTCTACCAGGATGTCGATCACGATGATGGTGCCAGTGCGTCCGATGCCGGCGCTGTCGGATGGACCAGGAGGCCCGTGGCGAGTTTAGGGGAGGGGCCGCGGCCCCGCCTCGGGTTGCACCCGCACTGCCCGCCCACTCCGCCCCGGATCGCACCTGCAGTGCACCACCATGGGTCCGGCCCCCGGCGTGCTGCTCTGCGCCCTATTCACTTCTTCCAGGAAGCCGAGGACACCGGCCGGCTCAGCAGGGACCCCGTGGTCTGGCCAGCTGAAGTACTGGTAGTGCCTCACTACGCGCGGTGGCTCCTCCTGGGCGGGGCGGGCTGGTGAGCGTGGGCCAGGCCAGTCTGAGGAGCTCCCAGGTGGGGCTAGGCCACAGGGTCAGATGGCACTGCTGTGACCCCGCACCCCCGGGGTGGGGGGGGGGCACAGGGCATGAGCTGGGAGGAGGCAGGGTTTGCCATAAGGAGTGACCAGCAGGGTCAAGGCCGAGCATAAGGAGGTGGGAGGGAAATATGGGATTCAGGGCTTGGGGCCCATCAGATTGTCCCAGGAGGCTCAGGCCTCTAGGAAAGGAAGAGGGAGTGATGAGGTGAGGGAGCAGGTTTCAGGGACAATGGCCCCCATTTGGAAGAACCAAAGGGATGGGGTGGGGATAGGGCACAGGAAAGGATCTGTGCCTGACACAGAAATAGGCACCACTGGCATATGAAGCACACTGAGCCTGCTGAGTTGGCCCAGGGAGAGACTAGGGAGGGAGAGGCCATGTGGGTGTGAGGCTACCCTGGAGCCAGGCCCCTAGTACCAGGGGCCTAAGGTTGAGAATGTGGCCTGCCTGTGAAAGCTGCCCAGTGGAGCCCAGGCCTGGACTATGCCCACGGGTTGAGGGACCTGGATACCACCAAGGCCAATGGGATTGGGTAGAGCCACGTGGGTGGGTGGGTTTTCTCCCAGCACAGGGCTCATCCCCAGCGCAGACCTGGGGACCTCCTGACCACTGTGACTCTGGCCCTGCATGTCTGTGGCCCTCTAGGCTCACCTGGTCTGGCCGCCACACCTGCAGTTCCCGCACACAGTAGCCCTGGGCCTGGTACTCAGCCAAGTTGCAGACGCTCACACGGCCATATTCTTGGCTGCCACGCAGCTCTGGCCAATATCGGAAGCATTTGTTCTGGGAGGGAGGGCGCGTCGCATCAGCTGTGCTGGAAGACCACCAGCACCCTTGCCCCTGTGCCCTGTGGGGACCCGTGCATGCAGCTGCATACACAGGCGCTCTCCAGAGTTCTCCCCCACACCCCTCAGCTTCCCAAAGGCTGAAGGAGAAGAAAGGATGGGCCAGCCACCAGCACAAGTCCACATGAACATATGGTGGGGACGGGGCTGTCAAACCCAAGCTCATACCCGGCCTCGCTCCACCTCTCTTGTGGCCATGACAATGACACGTGTGTTCTCCTGGTGCACCATCGCCCAGAAGGCAGCCACTGTGGTCTGCAGACAGCCCTGGGTAGCAATATATACCTTGCCCAGTCCATGGCCTGGCTTCTCTTCTGGATCACTCTGTAAGGGGAGGGGGGCTGGGTGTGTGCAGGTTCCAGGACTCAAAGTGTCAGAGGACAGTGCAAGTCTATGCAAATAATGTGCAAAGTAGCTCACAGACAGGCTGAGACACTCAGTGTGTCACCTCACTGCCCTAGGTGAGGGAGGAGCTTAGGACCACTATTCGGTCCAGCCCACTCTGAGGACCCCTTGGAAACCACCACAGTCCCTCTCCAACAATGTCTACTGTCCTGTCTGGGCCCCTGGACTGCTGGGGCACCTGGGTCTTCCTGGGCCTGCCAGAAGGAGTTCCAGGTTCATGATAGGGGGATGGGGTGACTGGTGTGTCCAGGCACAGCTCAAGAGGTCCTGTCAGATCCACGCTAGACCACACATACGGCTGGCCACGCACACCTGTCTCTTGCACACCCACCCTGATGTAGTTGGCGTTGATGTAGTTGGCTCCAGGCACACCGTCGTCCACGTCATGCAGGGTGACACGGGTGGTATCAACTGGGGAGGGGGAGATGCTGCTCAGATCTCCAGAGGGAAGGAGGGGACTCCACCCGCCTCCTTGCCTGCTGGCCCCATGGTGAGCGAGATGAGGGAGGAAGGAGCCCCGAGTGTGCAAAAGGGAATGTCACACCAGTGGTGGGAAGTGACGCCCTGTCTCAGCCTGACATCCTTGCCGGATGGGCCCCACGTGTAATGGATAGAGCCCTGGCCCCCAGCATAGCCCCCACCCTTGGCCCTCACACGGAAGGATGTTCTTGTAGCGATTCTTGGGTTTGTTCTCCGGCCGCTGTCCCTCCTTCCGGGGATACAGGAGTCGGCATTCCTGCTGCTGCAGCATCTGGAGGTGGGGGGCGGGGGGCAGAGGCGTCATCCCATTGTGCCACCCTTCCCCAGAGCCTTCAGTGACTGATCCACCTCCCCCAAGCCACACCCCTCTGCTGGCCCTCGCCCCAGCCCCAAAGGACGGGAGTCGTGGGAGAGTGGGCAGTGGGGGAGGGGCGGGCACCTCAAACTCTTCCCAGAAGCCCTGCTTGGCCTTCTCGCTGGCATCAGTGGCCCTGCTGAGCTCCTGTACTCGGCTCTCGATGCTTGCAGCATTGATCCTCGTGGCCTTGAGGGGCTGGCATGGAGAGGCCTGTGTCCAAGCTTAGCAGGGTCCAGCGGCCCCCCGGGAGCCCTCCAGCAGGGGCAGCTGCTCTGGCCCATATGCTTTCCCGTGGCCACCCTGCCCTCAGCACTGCCAACCTCTTTCCTGGGTGCCAGTGCCCCTTGGGCCCTCCCCACCCCAGTGGTGAAGCTCACTCTGGATCCTCGGGGCCCTGCACTAAGGGCATACCTGCTTCAGGTGCACCACAAGCCCCGACTTCTCCACCAGGGGGTTCTTCCTGTAGCGCTCCACCAGGTCTCTGAGCGTGTCGAAGCGTTCCCCGCCGCCCACATCATACATCCCGTCCGGCTGTAGGGGCGGCAAGAGGGGCCTGACCACTGCCCGCCTCCCGAGTCACACCCTTACCCCACCCCTGCTGCCACCTCCCACCTGGAAGCGGATCATGATGTGTGTGACCCGCGGCCGGCGGTCTGCCTTGTCCAGCTGCTGCGTGAGCACCGACAGCACAAAGTCCCCAGGTTTGCTCTGACTCTCCCGCACCAGGAAGGTGCCCGGACGTCCTTTTTCCATCAGCAGCTGCTCGGCCTCCTTTCCAGACAGGTGGCCGTGGTACCACCTGGCCCAGGGTGGTGGACGTGGGAAGGAACACAGGTGAGACTGGAGGCCATGGCCTGGCCAGGTGAGGGGACAAAGACCCACATGCATCCAGAAGGCTCCAAGCCAAGACACAGACACAGGGACAGACAGACAGACGCACCCAGACGTCAAGGGCCCAGACAGTACACCTGCCCAACTCTCCGACTCTCCCCCTGCCTAGGAAGGGCGGGAGTCAAGACAAGTGGGCTCTGCAGGCCCCAGGGTGGCCACCAGGTGGCAGCCTGGTCCCCAGCAGGGAGGGGCAGGGCCACCCTCCCAGACCAGCTCCATGCCCCCTCCCTAGCAGGTGCAGCTTCTGCGGGCCTCAGCAGTGCAGGCACGGAAACTGAGGCTGGAGGAAACTGCTCACTGGAGTCACCAGTCAGAGGGAAGGTATAAGGCTGGCTACAGAGTTCGTGCTGTACGCTGTCACCCCTGCAGCGAGTGCCCGGGACCTAGAGGAAATGAGGCCCAGCACCCCAGGGGAGGGGTGCGTGAGGACACTCCCTCAACGTTGCTGCAGCCTTGCCCAGGTCCGAGCCTGAGCCACAGAGGGCAGAGGACACCCAGGGCCATGCCCAGCAGACCCCGCACCCCTCGGACACACAGACGCTTACAAACACGCAGATGCCTTCTGCTCACCGCTCCGATATGGGGTCCTGGCAGCCCAGTGGGTGCCGGAGCTCAACGGGGGCCCCACTACGCTCGCGGAGCAGCCCCCTGTGCTGGCCCGTGTAGTGCTGCACCAGTTCGGCCAGCGTTGCAAACTTCTCCCCTCCGTAGAGGTCGTAGTAGTCGCCTGTGTTTTGGATCTTGATGTGTGTCACCACGTCATGGCGCCTGGAAGGGCGGCTGCACCAGTCACTGTTGTGTGTGTGTGTGTGTGTTTTGGGGGGGGGGGGTTCTGCTCCCACCAACCAGCCAAGGACAGGCCTCTCTGGGCCAGCTAGTATGAGGGCCCCACCCCGGGGTGGTGGGCACCCGGCCCCTGCTGCCTCCTGCCCACCGTGCAGTCAGGACTGGGCTTGTAGACCACAGGCCTGATTCTCCCTTGGCCTGGAGGCACAGGCTGAAGCAGCCCTCCATGAGGGGCTCTGCCTCACCCCAGACCACCTGCCTGGGGGCTCCAGCTGACTGGGAACAGGGCCCTCAAGATAGCTTCCCCAGGGTCACAGCATGCAATGCTACCAGTGAAACCCCAGGGGAGAAGCTCAGTCTCTCCAGGGTGAAAGAAGTCCATCCGGAGGGCTGGCCTCATGACGCCTGCTGCCTCAGGATTAGCAGAGAAACTGGAAAGATCTAGAGACCTTTTGGAAGCCCCCTTCCCAGATCACCACTCTGCTGGTTGCAGCCCTTTCCCCTTCCTCCCCCAGCCAAGCCCCCTGCGGGCAGCAGTGGAGAGCATCCCCAGGACATGGGATCATAATCACGGCCATTGAGGCCCCCTGTCCAGCACACCAGGCCCCTCAGAAGGCAGGAGGGAGGTCCAGTCCACCTCACTGGGCCCTTCTAGATGACTCCCTCCTGCTCAGAAGCCGTCTGGTCAGGAATGCCAGACTTCCACCCACCCTTGCCAAACCGCTGGCTCCCCACCCCCCACCCCCACCCCCGACAAAACCCAGATTCTTGGATGTCCAGCTCCCAGCAGGAAGCCTCACTGCCCAGGATGATGCCCAACGCCCCTCTGGGAAGAGAGGGGAGACTGATCCCCACCTGTCCCCCTGCTGAGGGTGTTCAGATCACTGAGGCCTCCTGGAGCCTCAGGCCTGTTCACATGTGGCTGCAGCACCTACCCACCTTCACCCACCTGACAGACAGTGTGAAGCCCCCTGGGCAGCTCCTGCTGGGCCTTGCCAGGAAGCTCCCATGCTGGCCCCTGGACATTAGCAGCCTCTCTGCCTCAACTCCGCTGATGTTGGGGTGAAACCACCTAGAATGAGGACCACAGGCTGGTGATCCCAGAGAGCTGGGGTGACCCTGAGTACACTCTGGGCCCCCTGAAATCCTGGCCCCCATCCAACCTTCACGCATGGTGCCTGTTTGGGCCCCCAGGCTCAAAACCTGCTGTGGGTAATGACCACAGGCCTCAGGGAAGGAGGTGGGGCAACGGGGTCCTGGGGACACAGATGAGCAGCTCCCTGCAGCTGGGCGTGGCGTGGGACAGATACCCTCCCGCACCCGCACACAGCCACCATTAGGAACCTCACCTTGAACTCTGTGTCTGATCCCTCTGGCCTTGCCATGGCATCCCAGCTATAGGCCAAAGGCACTTGGGGTGCCCCAGTGTCACCCCGGGCTTCCTACCTGCCCTCACGGCCCTTCAACAGACCCTGCAGCTCCATCCCTTCTGGTGTGATGCTGGCTACCACCTTCTCCCACGGGGCACTCCTGTAGCCACAACGTGTTAGTCACTGAGCCCCCCCAACCGCCCCTGTCCCCCGCCCCAGAACAAGAGCACAGCCTAGAGGCTCACGTCCACCCTCCACCCCGACCACTCTCCCCAGCCCTAGCTCCTCGCTCACTTGAGGTTATTCACCACAGGGCCTTAGCTGTTCTCTGCTCCCCTGGCCCACATTCATATGGCTGAGAGGTGCCTCTCATTTCTCATTCTTTATCCCTTATTCTACTTTATTTTTCTTCATAGTATTTGTCACCTCCTTGACATATATTTACTGGGTTACTGTCTATCTCCCACTTACAGACTTAAGCTCCAGAGGGCAGAAACTGTTCTGTGCAGTGCTGTATCCCAGAGGTGAAAACAGTAGCTGGGTATTAATGACTTTACTTGAACTAAGAAGTGAATGACTACATAAGTGGATGGTGGGGGTGCAGGTGGATGGATGGGCTACACTTGAGAGAAGGGCCAGGGAGGCTGCAGGTCAGGTCAGGAACTCAGCCTTCCTTCTGCCAACAGTGGGACCTGGTACAGACTGAGGCAGGTGTTGGTCAAGGACTGGTGGGCGGGGGGGTGGGGGGGGGAGGCTAAGAAGGACTGCAACCCAGCCTTCACTCCCTGCCCTGCCTCCCTGGGACTGTCCTTCACAGGGTCTGCCATGAAATGGGGACAGGCAAGAAGGGCCCTCACTGAGGGCTGTGCATGAGCCCATGTCCAAGGTCATAACTGCTGTGTTCTTAACCCTAGTAGCTTTTGTTTCCTCTATTAGGGCAGGGATTTCTGGCCCAGGTTTAGATCTGGCCCAAGAGATAGGAGCAAGGATGATTCTGCCCTGTAGAGATTTTTCTAGAATGGAAATTAGACCATGTGTCTAAAGCCACCCTGGACCCTTCTTCCTCCGGGCCCTTCTCTTCCATCAGCCGCCTTTTATCCTGCCTTCAGTGGCTGTCACTCCTCCAAGGAGCCGTCTGGGGGCACAGTTTGTATCTGCGGGCCCAGCACAGCAGCCCACAGCGTGTGTGAAATGTGAATGTAAATTAATTAAAATTCCACAAAATCAAGACCTGGCTCCTCAGCCACATTTTACTGCTGTGGGTCACATGTGGCTCCAGAGACTGCTGACAGTGCAGGTAGGAAGTACTTCCACTGCCACAGAAAGTCCTGGTCTGTGCACACTCCACTGTCTGTCCTTGCCTGAGTCCGCACAGACCTGCTTCCCTCTGCCTCCAGCCCTACGAGACCCCAGCTCTCAGGGTGCCCATCGGGCTCAGGGACCTGTGGGCAGGTCTCTCCTCAACAGCATTTGACTGACACAGGCACCATGCCTCCTTCTAGAAACATGTTCTCTGCTCCCCCTTGGTTTTCTGCGTCCCTGGCCAGGACCCTTGCTGGGCCCTTCCTTTTCTGACCTGTCAATGTCAGAGCTCCCCACCTTTCCCTACATGTGTCTACACATCTGTGTGCCGTCTACACCCCCAGCCCCACCTGGGCTCATAGACACTTCTCTCCTTGGCATCTCTATTTGGAAGCATAACAACATTTCTATTTTAACATTTGCAACACTTAAACCTCCCGGCCATGCTCACATGCCCCTGTTCTTTTACACGGTCCTCACTCAGTGAAGGGAGCCCCCAGCTCAGGTCATCAACCCGCAGCCCCATGCGCTCTCTTTCCCACCTTCCAAAAGCACCCAGAGCCAACCACCCCTGCCGGGCATGGCTCACATTGTCTGCGCTGTGCTGCAGCCCCACTGCTGCCCCACCTTCCACACAGGACACTTGCCACATCCATGCTCTTGTGTCACCCTTGTCTTCGTGGAGGGCAGGCTCGGTTCTGACTTTGATGGCTCCCCAGGGTTCACGTGTTGGTTCAGAGAGGCCTGGAAGCTGCCTGGGGCCACCCAGCCCGAGCAACACTCCTGCTTTCCCTGGGGGAATGGGGGACACCGCCATCTGGCACTGCCTGGGCACATTCTGAGCCTAGTGTTTTGAGCCCTCCCTGACCTGGGTTTGTAGAGGAGCCAGACCTGGGGGCATTTTTTTTGGTCAAGTGGTCCAGCAGGTGAGGCTGCCAGGGAAGGCTTCCTAGAAGAAGAGGCGCCACACGGTGACCTCCAGAGCCCATCGCGGGAGAGATGAGGCCACCAGGAAAAGGGCAATGGCTTTGTGCTGTCCCTGGACCCATGAGGAGACACTGTGGGGGGTGGGGGGAACTGGAACCCAGAAGAAAGCTTCCAGCCACCCCTCCACCCAGGGCCACCTATTCTGCTGAACCACATCCTGTGCCCAGATGCCTCCTCCCCCCGGCCACAGCAGCCTCAGATCCCAGTCCAAGATGGGCAATGCCCAGTGTGGGGACAGGGGCAGAGGGTGGAGCCCAGAATCAAGGCCACAGAGCGGATGAAGGGCACCTTGTTGACCTTTCAGGGACTCTCAGTCACACTTTCCATCGCCCTCTCCTCCCCACAAACTGCCGCTAGGTCTATCAGGTGGAAATCTCCAGGGGTGGGGCGTCCCGAGAGGCTGCGGCCGCTCTTGCCACCGCCCTCCAGAACGCCAGGCTGAGGCAGGGCCTCGCATCCCCCCAGCCAAGCCTGGAGGTGGAGCCTGCTGCGCCCAAGGGGGTGGGAGGAGGTAGGGAGGCTACAGGTCCCCAGTTCTGATTCCCACACCCTCTCAGCGCCAGGGTCCAGGGTCACCTCTGTGCCAAAGGGCTCCCTGCTCTGTGATGGGTCAGTGACTCAGCTCTGTCCTGGTGACATGCCCTTGCAGGCCCAGGGAAGGGGGGCATACTGGGCTCCCAACAGGTCTAATGGCATGGCTCCCGAAGGCCCAGCTGAACCCAGTCAGTGCTCGGGAGCCCAGGGACAGCCCATGTCACCTAACGGATCAGCCTGAACAGACTGGCCTTGCTCCAACCTTGCAGTGCTGGAAGACACACGAGTGGCCTGTCAACACACCTACACACATGATATGGGGGCTGGACACTCCTGCAGGGTGGTCTCCTGCCAGGCACCGGCAGCCTCCTTCCCCATCTCCCTGCTCCCAGCTCCCAGTCTTCAGACTCTGACCCTTCTGGTCCAAGAGGAAACTAACCCAAGGCCCATCCTGTCTACGTAGAACTAACTTAACCAGAGATGCACCTTCCTCTCCAACTCCCGGAACAGAGGGTGAGCCTGAGGGGGTGTCGCAGGCCCACCACGGGACCCAGCCCCTCCCAGGCACCAGTACCAATGCACCTGCACCCAGCCATGCTCATGGTGCCAGAGGCCCCTGAGTGAGCAGAGCTGGTGGAGGTGCCCATTGATCTACACGCCAGAGGGCGATGGGAGGGGACATGAGGTGGAGCTGGGCACAGGGGGAGAGATTTTACTTGGGATTTAGTCAGACCTGCCCAGGCCTGACAAGGGTGTGGGCAGGGGCCCAGGGGCCAGAGAAGTGACAATCCAGATGGTCGTCACAGGGTGGGGCAGAGAGGGGTTGGCAAGGGCAGGCAGAGCCCTATTTGGGGCTTTCCCAGGCTGGAGCAAGCTCACATGCCTGTGACACAGACATGGCCTTCTCTGAGCACCAGGACTTGCCTGGAGGACAATTAAAAGTGAGGGTGAGGTGAGTCTGAGAGGTCATTTCAACCAGACCTCAAAACCTCCTCCTCCCGGAATTTGGGCTGTTATCACAGAGCTTTGGAGCTGACAAGTTCTTGAGATCCAACCGATTTCCACCACTCCTGAGCCGAAGAAGGCCTATGACCTTGATGGAGGCCACTGTGCCTGGCTGCTTCCTCACCACATCTCTCATAGTGGTCCCAGGACCCTCATTACTGAGGCGCTGCTGGTGGGAGATGGGGGGAGGCAGTGACTTCCGCCTTGGGCTAAGGGTCTTGCTCAGGTCCCGCATACGCTGAAGACCAGACCTTGTCCAGGCCCTCCTTCATCTAGCGAGTCACTCAGGGTCCTGGCATGACCCCTCCTGTGACCCCTGGCCTCACCCAGCCCCTGGTGATATGTGTCTCACACCTGTATGGCCCCCGCTGACACCCACATGCATGCTAGAGTGTGAGCTCACACGCGTGTGTGCACACATCCAGATAGCAGGGGTCCAGCAGAAAGGGCAGGAAGTGCCCAGTTCCTGTCACATTTCCCATTTTCCCTCTCCATGGGGGCAGGAAGCTGCTAGGCTCTCGAATCCCTTCTAGGAAGCTTGCCCCCTAAGCCTGGCCCCGGGAGGGTCTAGAGCAAAGACAAGCCTGTCCAGGGAGAGCTGGTCCTCACAGTTAGGCGGGGTCAAGGGACCAGGTCTAGAGCCGGGGAGCTAGACCCTGCAGGGCCCCTCAGTGCTACCGCCCCGGCTTTCAGGCCTAGGGGAGAGGTAGCCCCCAGCTGGCAGAAAACGACTCCGGCGGCCAAAAAGGAGCCTGGAACGGGCAGAGTCTACACCTGCTGCCCATTCTAGGCTCCAGCCACTGTTCCCCACCTGCAGGGCATGCTGTTCCCTAGGGTTAGGCACCTCTGACCTCCACCCAGGCTCAGCCCCTCCCCTCCCATTTGAAAGGATCCTCTCATTTGCCGGGGTGAGGCCCAGCCTCAAGGGCCTGGGACCCAGGCGTCAAGCCCTGGCTGTGGAGAGAGGTCTGCGCAGGAGGTCAGACCTGGGCACACGTCTCCGCTACCCGTCGGTGCCCGTCGGACCCGAGGCACATCTCCAGGGGTCGCGGCGTCAAGCCACCTAGCGTCCCTGGCTCACCTGCGCGAGGTCATGTCTGCTCCGCGCCGGGCGCTAAGCGGGGTCCAGGCGGCCGCGCCCTCGGGCCGCTTCAAGAAGGCCCCGCCCCATAGCCCCGCCCCCCGGAGCCCCGCCCCCGGGGCCCCGCCCACGCGGAGCCCTGTCCCTGAGCTTCCTTAAAGGCGCCGCGCCCACAAGTCTCTCCGCGCGTGGGAGAAGTTAGGATAAAAGCAAAAGTTTTCGAGGGCGCCCAACTGCAGAACTAGGGGATTCACGCGGGGTCCCGGGCTCGGAGGGCGAGGGAGCCGGGCGGCCGGGGTCCAAGTGGCCCCCAGCCTGGCCGCCTCCTCTGCTCAGCGGCCGTAAACTTGATAAACAGCGGATCAGTCGTGGCCCCCGCGTGTCCCAAAACCCGCAGACCTTTCCCGCTTTGCCTTCTTAATGGAGGGGAGGGGCTGCGCTTCCCTCACGGGGAGGTGGTGGGGGGGGGCGACTCGGAGCTAGAGGATGGGTTGCTGGGCCCAGTGCGACAACCAGATCCCCCCAACCCTCCTACCTAAAGGTGGCTTCCCTCTCTTCCTCCCCACCTCTGCCACCCACGCTCTCCTCACCTCCTAAGTGATGCCGACACCCCTTCCCTCAGGGCCTTTGCTTCTGCTACAGCAGCCCCTCATCTGCCTGTTTACTGCCCCCACTGGCCAAACCACCTTTCATAAGCCTGGCGCTGGGGAGGATCACCCTAATTTATCTGGGCTCTCAACCTTGAGGTTCCCTCTTTTGGAACCTTGGGACCCTCTTCTCTTCAGCTCCCCCCTACTACCTTTTCAAGGAGTGCTACACACACGAAGGCATGGAACCTTCTGCAGCTTCCAACCCCTGGTCCTAGATCCCCACCCACCACTGCAGAGAGCAGGTCAGCTCTGGCTACGATGCTTCCTCTTCCGCTCACCCAGGTCACCGCACCTAACCACCTGAGGGTCCTGACCCTCAGGAGCAGTTACCGCGAGAGCCCGTCCTTCTGGAAGCATCAGCCCCCAGACTCTCTGGGTCTTCCCGGCCTCACTGGTCCACCTTCTCCTTGACCTCCTGGTGTGAAGTCCTCGTCGCCCCTCGTTTGACTTCCAGAGCAACCCACCTGCTCCCTTATGTGCTAGACTTCAGTTCAGCCTCCCTTCTACCTGGTACTACATGGCTTCCTAGGCTCCACTCAGGTGGCTCTCAGCTCCTCAAGCCCAGCCCCTCCGCATGAAATCAGGGTGGTGCCCCCCAGGTGCTCCAGTGCCTTCATCAGGGTCCCCTGCCCCCCACCCCCTGCTCAGCACAGCACAGGCCTATCCACTCTGCTCCAAAATCCCTCTCTTCTCTTTTTGAGAGAGAGAGAGAGACAGCATGTGTGCACATGTGGGGGAAGGGCAGAGGAAGAAAGAGAGAGAATCTCAAGCAGGCTCCATGCTGTTAGCACAGAGCCCAATGTGAGACTCAATCCCATGACCCTGGGATCATGACCTGAGCTGAAATCAAGAGTCAGATGCTTGGGGGCACCTGCGAGGCTCATTTGGTCAAGTATCCAACTTTTGATTATGGCTCAGGTCATGATCTCAGGGTTTGTGAGTCTGAGCCCCTCGTCCAGTACCATGAGAACAGTGTGGAGCCTGCTTGGGATTCTCTGTCTCTCTCTCTCCCTCTCTCTCTCTCTGTCTCTCTCTCTCCTCCTCCCCTGCTCTCTCTCAGAAAAAAAAAAAAAGTTAAAAAGAGTCAGATACTCAACTGAGCTACCCAAGCGCCCCGCCCCTCTTCTCTTTATTAGTGCTTCTGCCCCAGCACTGTCTCACCCAGCCGGAACCCTTCTCATGAGGTCTGAGCACCTCTGGCTTCACCCCCGCCCCCACCGGGAGCTCCCTGCAGCTCTGCCAGCAGAGCCCCAGCCTGGCCAGTTTTGGCCAGGACCCCCGGGACCAGAGCCCCCTGGTTCTGTCCTCTCCCCCCGGGACCAGGCCCCCGGGTTCTGTCCTGTCCCCCCGGGACCAGGCCCCCGGGTTCTGTCCTCTCCCCCCGGGACCAGGCCCCCGGGTTCTGTCCTGTCCCCCCGGGACCAGGCCCCCCGGTTCTGTCCTCTCCCCCCAGGACCAGGCCCCGGGTTCTGTCCTGTCCATCTTCGCCTCTCCTACCCGCTGGCCTGTTGGCCTCTCTTCCTTCACATGCGGCCTCCAGACATCTGGGCTGGCCCTGCACTTTCTCTTTCTGCCGCAGGGTCCTTGCACTGATGTACAGATGCCTCCCGCCCCACCTCGGGCCTTCACACCCTTGCTCCACCAACTTGCTCACCCTCAGGCCTGGGTCTGAGCACCCAGGTCTCCTGGACCTTCCACAGAGCCCCAGGCTAGTCCCACCCTCCTTTCCTGCATCTCACCTGCTTATCCCTCCCAGCACTGGGGGTTTAGGGCTGTTCTCCCCTCCGCCCCCAGTACCTGACAGGTGATAGGCACACGGTATCCACTCCATACACATATCCTGAACAAAAAGGTCAAAGAATAATGGAAGAAAATGTGACTGCCCAAGGGCTAACAGGCCACCTGGATCTTGAGTGCATGGGTATTTTTATTTTCTTATATTCATTTTGGGCTTTTTTCTATTAACACAAAACAAAAAGATAGCATTTAGTTATCTTTAATAAAAGTCAGGAGTTCCCAAGGGAAGGCCACTCAACTCTCCCTCTTCCCCCGTTGCTCTTTAGCCGCTCCCAGCAGGCGGGGCTGGTCCTTCACAGCTCACAGCTCCACGGGACCAAGGGTCTCAGGCTTCCTGCTTAGGGTCTCTCAGTAGGGCCTACGTTGCCCTCCCACCTAAGCCAGTGAAAAGGGCTGCCTGCCCCACCCACTGACCCTGGCTGCCCCCTCAGGCCCTCCTCCCTCCCCACCTGCCCTGCGCCTCCCCCTCCCCTCCCCCTCTCCTCACAGCCCTCCTTCCCAGCCTGTGCTCACAGATATGCACATGTACATGATGTGTGCAAATATGCACACACACACACACACACACACACACACACACACGGCGTTGCTGTCTGCAAGGTGTCACATCCAGGGGCCCCAGCCCCATCATAACCACGAGCACTCTGCGAAAACCAGACCTACTCCCCAGTGCAGGGCCCTCCCCTTCATCCAGAGCCTCCTAAGAGAGCTTGAAGCCTGTGCTGTCCCATGAAGTTGAATGAGAAGCCACTGGAGAGGAGCCAGCCAGGTGGGTGATAACCTGGCCAGGCCGCGCTCGGGCGTGGTGTCTGGTGTGGACAGATGCCAGCACTTCTTTTAAAGTGTTCAGACTTTAATTCACGGTGATCGACACAGACACAGACTGGGGTTAGTAACATGACACAGTCCCTGCTGCGGGGGTGTTGGGGCTGCCACCCCCACAGAGGGGAGGGGGGGTCAGGTGGGATGCGGCGTAATGTTGCAGTTTTATTCTGCTGCCTCTACACCCACCCCTTGGCCTTGGTCAGACATTCGGCTGACCCCTGGTCCTTCTTGGACAATGACAACTACTCACACCAGAACCAGAGAGGGGGTTTGCTGTGCGGTGTCCTCGGCCACCCTTGGGCCAGGACCGGAGAACGATGGCCCTGTCACCGCAGGTGTCAAATAAAATCAATGCATAAAGGTTGGTGGCCAACCCGAACATCCAACCTTGAGAGGGGGATGCCAGCTGCCCGAACAAGCAGGCAGTGGACACCAACCACATCACACAGCAGCCCTGCTCCCTCTCAGGACTCCTCCTGGGACCTGGGGTATCAGGGAGGGGACACAGCTATGTCCAGGGTGGCTGGATGGACAGGCAGGGCCAACTAAGTGTCAAGGTGCCTCGACCAGTCCTGGGCCTGGCCTCTGCTTTCCAGCACTCTGGGACTGGTGGACATAGCTGGGAGGAAGGGTACAATATACAGCCCCGACAGTAACATTGCTTCTAAGTCACAGTATTGGCACAGGAGGCCTGGGAGGGGCAGTCCCCGCTCGAGGAGAGCCCCGGCCTACAGCACGTGCCGGGGGCGGGAGCAGCTCAAGTGGGAGCCTCGAAAGGCCCCTTGGAAGGGCCCCCCCTCAAGCCCCAGCAGCACCTTCCTGCTCTGGGGACACAGGCCCGGCACAGGTGGACGGCACCAGGGACCGGGCCGGGGGGGCCCGAGGTGGAGAGGCGTGTCCTGAGACTACAGCTGGAGTCCGGGCCTCCACACTGCCTGCACCATCTCCCCGTGCAGGTCCCTCGACACAGAGTTTGTCTCTGTAGCCTGTCTGTCCGGATGGTAGGGAGGCCGGTCCAGCAGTCCCTCTGGCCAACATATAGGCAAGAAAACCATATCAAAAAAGCAATGAGTTTACAAAAATAGAAAATAATGATGGCAGGGTGGGTGGTGGGCTGTGGCGTGTGTCTCACGGGGCGGCACAGGGCCGAAGCTCCGGCTTGGTGACGGCATCTTCCAGCAGGTGCAGTGGGCGCTGACCCACCACTACGTCCCGTAGGCAGCCCACAAAGCCTGTGCCGTAGGCCTTGGGCAGGGCCTGGCCCATGGGCAGCTTCTCTAGGCCGCCTGCAGGAAGACAGAAGAAAGGCCACCTGGTTGTGACTCATGGGTGGGCAATCTGGGACACTAGCCAGCAGACAGGCCCACAGGTACTGAAGAGGCCAGGTGAGCTACCTAAGGCTTGTCAGTGCCCGGGGGGGACCGTGTGGCCAGGAGGCTGGAGCATCTCTCCAGCCTCCTGGCCCATAATTGCACAGGGCCTAAGTCAGGAGGGGACAGGACTATCCCAGGCAGTCGGTCTGCTGTCCTGGATAGGGGACTCAGGGAGCACTCTCGGTCGCCAGCCCCAAGAGATGAGGTCTTCCCTCAGATTCTGACACCCCTGGGTACCCCTCCCCTGGCCTCCCCCAAAATACTCACCCAGCCATAGGGCTCCATCTGTGTCGAGCTGCGTGGCACCCAGCGGGGAAGAGCCAGTCACAGGGGCCTCATTGCCCACCTGGAGGGATCCTTCCCTTTGTTCCCTGGGGGTGTGGTGGGGTGAGGCCATCAGGTGGCTCTGCAGGACACACCCTGCCACCCCTAGACTCTGAACCCCAAATCCCTCTCACCAGAAGCTCTGCCCCAAGGCCCACTGCCATCACCCCAGGGGGCCAGAATGGGGTGGCACTGATCCCAAGGAGGGCACCTCGTGGCTAGGGCAGGGGAGTCTCATGTGGGTTAAACTTTGCTAGAAGGGATGGCCAGGCTCAGACCGTATGTTAGGTCTCCAAACAGCATCTGGGCAGAGCACGGACTCCCTTTTCAGATCAGGGGTTCCTTGGCCATAACTGCTTCTCCCGTGTGTTCTTGTCCCTCCCCCCATCACCGGCAATGACCTCGAGTGAGGCAGTTAGCCCTGCCCCCACCTCAAACCTGTGCCCTAGCGACAAGTGACTGGGCACGCCCTGGCTGGGCAAGTCCAGGCACCACCCGCCGCTATTCCTGGCGTGCCCTGGGCTTCTCGCTGACCTATGTGCCCTGACCCGCAACCAGCGGTTGGTGTTGACCGGCACGGTGGAGCGCAGCACCACAGGCTGGGAGCCCAGGTCATAGGTCAGCTGCAGGCGCCCGTCCACAATGGCCAGTGCGACATAGTCTGCCCGCTCTGTGGCCTTGCCGCTCCACAGCACCAGCCCCTGTGTGGCCTCTGTGCGCAGGCTCAGCTCAAAGTGGTTGCTCCGCACGGCCTTCTCGCTGTGGGGCAGAAGGCTGGTCAGCGCCTCCAGGAGGGGATCCTGGGGGGCGAGGGGGGGTGTGGGGGGGCAAGGGCTGTGACAGCAGCTGTGATGAGACCTGGGGAGACTGGACAGGCAGGTGTGTGGACAACCACAGGGGACAGATGGGCTGAAAGATGGATGGTAGGAGGTGGGGCTGGACAGGCAGACACACAAGCAGAGGAACAAGGTGGACGGACAGCGGGGGTTGGGATGTCACTGCTCACCTGGGAAGGGCCCCGGAATCCGGAGCTTCAGGAC
The DNA here is from genome assembly GCF_003009895.1 of Hyaena hyaena. Lineage (NCBI taxonomy): Eukaryota > Metazoa > Chordata > Mammalia > Carnivora > Hyaenidae > Hyaena > Hyaena hyaena. The sequence goes on from NW_024080942.1 coordinate 1,919,549, forward strand.
TTAGAAGCCAGAAGAGAGGGGAAGCAGGTGAGCAGGGGACAGACAGGCTGTAGTGCAGGTCGGGGGGGGGGGGGAACCGGAAGCCCCTCCTCATGTCCCCTTTCCAGCAATGGAAGGGAGAGCAAGCACCCACAGGAGATACACAGGACCCCAGGGGACTGGCTCTACCCACCACAGAGCCGGAGCAATGACATGTGTGTACGTATGCGGCTGGCGGGCATGAGCCAGGCCAAGTACTGAGAGCAACAGGTGAGGCATGGGGTGGCGTGGAATGAAGACTACGGGCTCACCCGCCCGGGAGAGGCCCTTGGATGTCCAAACACACGTGTGCACGTGTGTATACATACGCGATGTACACGTTCACACACACAGACCCGTGTGCGTCCACATACTCAGACACACATGTGCTCTGATGCACACACACACACGTGCACACACTGCTGGTGCCTTGCGTCAAGGGCAGTGGCTGCCGGGGGTGGATGTGGTGAATGGGCTTCAGCACATGTCCCAGCAATGGGTGACTTCCCACTTCCAAGCTAGGAAGTGAAGCCTTCCACGGCACAAACAGTCCCCCAACCCCACTCTCCTCCACCAGGGGTGGAAAACCCCTCGGTAGGGGTGGGGCGAGGGACGTGCTACCAGCGGATGAGGAGCTGAAAATGGGTGAGAGTGAAGGTGGGGGTGGGGGCCACGGTGCTACTTACGCTGGGATCTCATTGGTCAGCTCGCTTGGAAACAAAGAGACAGAGGTGGTGAGAGAGAAGGCGGGTGGGGGAAGGTGGCAGGTGGCTGAGCCGGTGGCCGCTGGGCCTTCCCCTCTTGGTCACAAAAGCTGTGGGTGGGTGTGGTGGGTCCGGGCGTCTTACCCAGCACGGCATGCACAGACAGGACCAGACATACAACAGAGTGCGGAGGGGGCGCCCCACTCCCAGGCGGCATGTTACCTCTCGGTCACGGCATTGAGGTATTCAACGTAGGTCTGTCCGTCAAAGGCCAGGGCGCCCAGATCTCCCGCCGACTTCTCAATCAGCCCTGAGAGACAGTCGGGGTGAGGGTCACCTCGGGCGGGGCTCCACCCCATCCAGCCTCAGCCAAGTGCCGAGCAGGGCTCACCCTTCTCGCAGTGAAGCCCCGTGAAGCCCCCAGGACACAGGCACTCATAGGAGGCCTCCCGAGGGAGGCAGGAGGCCCCATTGAGGCAGGGGTGGCCCGAGGCCTGGGTACAAGGGTGGTGTGCAAAAGACGAGACGTCCACTGCCCGCACCACGTGCTCCTGGGTCAGCAGCTGGTGGCCTTTCAGGGACACCTGGGGAGACAAGAGGTAGAGGCCCTCTGGCGCCCTCCCTGCCATGGCAGCCTCCGCCCCAGGACACAGGCAATCTCTGAGATGGCCAGGGGTGGGGGCCCGTGCTCACGACGCTACCACCCCTACCACTGCAGAGAGCCCCGGGCTGGGATGGGCCCCACCCCCGCCCCCGCCCCACGCACCAGCTGGATGACGCCGTCGAAGCCGGAGGACACTGCGGCTGCCCGGGCCAGCTTGCTGAAGTCAGGAGCCCCTCCGATGTAGAGTGGTTCCTTCAGGTTGAGGACTGTGTGTGGCACCTGAGGGGAGGTGCTGGGTGAGGGACCTGAGGAGCCTGCTCCCGGGGCAGAGACTCGGACGCAAGCCCTGCTGGCCTGCAGCGATCCATCCCCTCACCCGCAGCCCACCCAGGAGGCAGTTAATCACACAAACGTGGGCGATGTGGGGACTTAGTGGGGGTAGTGGCTACTCTAGAAGGTGAACGAGCAGTATGAGAGCAGAGACCAGTACCTTGCGGGACTTCTGGTGTCCGAAGGGCAGGGTGGGGGTTGCAGAGCAAGGGCCAGAGAGCAGTGGGGGCAGAGAGAAGACGGACAGACAGAGGCACAGGACGGACGGGAGAGAAAACAGTTCAGTGAGAGCCAGCTGTGGGGCGGGGGCTGCCGTGTCTCCCAGGAGGAGGAGGAGGAGGAAGGAGGCAGGGGCGTTGGTGGTGGGAGGCCCATAGCCCCGGGGACACTCACCGGGGACTCCCCCAGCACTCGGGGCCCATCACTGACACGCATGGCGCCCTTGCGGCCATTGCGCTCCAGTGAGACCCTGGTCCAGGTGTCCAGGGCCACTGGCTCCTTGCTCCTGGTGAGGAGGGGGTACCATGAGCGGGCTCTGGGCCCTGTCAGCCTGCCCATTCAGGAGCCTGAGTGACACTGCCTCGTGTCCCCAGCCTCCCCCCCATGCCCACCCAGGAGGGTGCACCTGATGACCGCTGCCCCCTTGCCCAGGTCATAGCGGAACTCCAGGAATCGATCATGCAATGCCAGTGACACAAAGTCCCCCTTGCCGTCTGTCTTCTGCCCATTGTAGAGGAGCAAGCCGCCAGGGCCACGGGCCAAGAACACCACCTCCAGCTCCATCTTCTCCCTGGGGTCACACGGGGTCAGGTGGGGGGTGTCTCAATGGCTGGACGGGGGGGGGATGCTTCCCCTCAGCCACCCCTCCACTCCTACTGACCCTAGATCTCGCGCAAAGGTATGGAGGCCTTGCAGCTCCAGGTAGGAGAAGACGCTGAAGTCGGCCAGGAAGGGCCGGGGATAATCCTGCTTGGAGACTGTGGAAGACGAGAGAGCAGTCACACAGAGGGCTAGGCCCTGAGCCCTGGGGTTCCCTGTGACCCCACCAATCTATGTGCCCCAGGCCTAACTGAAGCCCTAGCACTAATCGGAGTTAGCGCTTTAATCCTAACCCCAAACAGAACCCACACCCTAATGCCTAACCTGAAACCCCCGCTCCCCACTCTCCTCCCAGGCCTGACAGCCCAGTGCTCCCACCTGTCTGACAGAGAGTGCCTCCTCGTCCCTGGGGGCATTCGCACTTGGCCTCGCCCTCAGGCAGCACACGGCAGGGGGCTGCCCCGTGGCAAGGGTTGGGCTCACAGGGGTTCTCCCCATCACCACAGGTGGGACCTGGAAGGAGACAGGAAAGGGTCCCAGGAGGCTTGAGCCCTTGCCCACAGCCACACAGGTGTGCCCCCTGTCCCAGCACCTGGCTCACCCAGGCTCTGCCCTCACCGAAGTAGCCCGGTGGGCACTGACAGCAGAACATGCCAGCCCCCAGCACCTGGCATGGGGCCCTGCCGAGGCAGGGGGTGGGCAGGCAGGGGGTCCTGCATTCACCCACAGCCCGAGGCAGGGGGCCAGCAGGCAGGGCGTCTCGCACTCACCCACACCAGAGCTTCGGGTTACTATCCCCTGCCAGCTGCTGAGCTCCAGCCGCTGGTTGTTGATGTCCAGAAGGCGGATGCAGCCCCTGAGGCCAACACTGACGGAGGTCCTTTCAAGCACCCTGCCACCAGGATGAGGGTCAGGGATCAGCGGCCAGAGACCTGAGGCAGCCTGTCTACAGCCAGCTGGGGCACTGCCCCCTGCTCACCCAGTCAGCCAGGATCAGCGCTGTTCCCCATCCCACCCCCATCCCCTCTGATGCTTACAAGATGGCCAGTCCCACAAAGAGGACAGAACCAAGAAGTTGGTTGAGGGTCAAGGCTCAGGGCTGAAGGTCAGGGCCAGCCTAGCCCCTCCTTGGTGGTAACACAGCAGCCTAGTCCTCGGGGATGCCACCCCAGGGATGACAGAATAAGGGTCAGGATCAAATCAGGGTCACTGCCATTGTCCACGCTCACCCTTCCACCCACAAGAGTCAAGGGTCAGGACCCAGGTCAGGGCTCCAGGGTCAGGGGTATCCCACTCTCCTTGATACTCACACAGAAGCCTGGTCCGCTGGGACACCGCCCACAAAGAGGTCTGTGTCCAGGTTGAGACCGTCTGTACCACTGGGGCTGTGGCCCACAACAGGGGTCTCACCATCCACTGAGAGGGTGCCCCGGCGCCAATGCCGAGACAGCTCCAAGCGATGCCAGCGGCCAGGCTCGACAGGCACTGAGCTGGTCAGTACCGCGGGCCCCGAGCCTGTGTCAAACCTGGGGGATGGGAGCAGGCGGTCAGAACAGCGAAAGGGAGCCAGGTCCACTGCTCAACCTCAGCCTCTCACCCTAACCCTGAGGCACCTCACTTCCATTCCTAACCACCCCCACCCCAGCATGCCCTGGCCATGATCCTCACCCGCCCCCCACCCTGGCCTAGGCGGCCCCCCCTGCTCACCTGAGCTGCACGCGGCCCCTGAGCAATGTCAGCGACAAGAAGTCCTTGCCCCGGGCGTTACCATTGTAGAGCAGCAGCCCCTCCGGCTCCTGCGTCCGGAACTCGAGTGCCAGGCGCAGCATGTGGTAGGCACGGAGGGTGGGGAAGGCCAGGAAGGAGTGGCCCCCGAAGGCTGGCACGGAGGGCGGCCGTGCTGCAGGGAGGCCGGGAGGGACCAGCTGCAGGGTGCAGAGGACCCTGGCCCCGCCCCGCATGGTCCTCCAACCGGAGACCCCCAGCTCTGTCCCCAGCTCAGGGCTGCCTAGCCCCCAACTCCTGATGGTGGCTTGGTCCAGCCCCAGCCCTTGCCTCCACTCGCCTGCTTGCCTCTCTCCAGCATGAATGACCCTTACCCTTCTCACAGGTGGCTCCCCTCCTGCCCACTGGGCAGCTACAGGTGAAGCCTCCACCTGAGTCCTGGTCCTGGCAGGTCCCTCCGTGGAGGCAGGGCTGGGAGTCGCAGGGCCTTGGTGGCCGCTGGGTGCCTGGGGGCAAAGGCCAGCGTCCAGGCACATGACGGGGGGCAGTGGTGGGGAGCAGGCGTGTCGTGGGCGGGGCTGTGGTCCTGCCAACAGGCCGGCTTGTGTGACTGGGGTAGAGGGCCTGCTGGGTCACGGCAGAAGGCAGGTGGGCCACAGCGGTGGCCCTGGTCGTGGCTGCGGCAGGTGTGGCTCCTGTGGTGGCTCCCGTGAAGAATGCAGGAAACCAGTCTGAGGGTTAGGGAGACGGTCAGGACACCCAGAAAGCAGAGCACAAGGAGGGCCAGCCGGGGCCAGGGCCCTAGGGGTAGCAGGGCACAGGGCAGGCGAGCCTCTGCGCTTGGCCAGACCGGGCACTCACCAAAATCCATGAAGCGCACATGCTCCTGCAGGGGCCGCCTGACCCCCAGGGACCGGCGCCGGGATGCCTGTATCTGCCGCAGCAGGGCCTGGCCCACATCAGGCGCCCTAAAGGTCGTGGCTGAAAAGGAGGAGACACTGAGCACAGTGGAGCCCCACACAGCACCCCTGTCGCCTCCTGGGAGGGCCCGGGGTGGGGGACTCACCAGGGTCGAAGTGCACGTCTACGATGGCTCGGACAGAGCTGCCGGGACCCAGGTCCCGCAGGCGGACGCTTCGGAAATCCCTCTTAACATCTGAGTTCCGGAAGAGGTCGTCCAGCTGTGGGTGGGGAGCAGTGAAGGCTCTGGGGAGCTGCCCAGGCCAGGCTGTCAGGCCCTCCCGCCACAGTGCTTCTCTGGGTCTGTCCTGGGAGGAACGTGCAGCCCTGCCCTGTGGGCCCCACACGTACTGCGCTCTCAATGCTCCTAGCGGTCTCCCCAAAAAGCTCTGACTTGGGGTCAGCCATCTCCGGTGTGTAGAACAGCTCTTGCCCCTCGACCCCCTCAAGCTCCAGCACACCCTGGAACGCCTTGGTGGCTGTGGAGTAGGGGGGAGTGAGGCCCTGCCTGGCACCTGCCTGGCCTCTAAGCCAGCCATGGGCACAGGCGCCAGCAGCAAGCCACACGGGGTGCAGGGCAGGTGGTGGTTAGTCAGATGGTCATGAGGTTAGTGGGGACCCGGGGCAGGGCTGGCATCAGTTACCAGGTAGACTTCTTGGAGCAGTGCCCCAGGCCGGCTTGCAACAGGAAAGACAAGTTAGCCACAGGGTCCTGGGCACCCACGTGTGTGTGAGGGCCGAGACCACACGTGTGCATGCCTATGCTGAGTCCCCAAGACCACACACGTGTGTGTGCCCAGATCAGAAGTCTGTAAACCCTGAGTGCCCACCTGCTGGACAGGCCTCCTGTCTGGGAGGGGAGACTGCATTCCTGGCCGTGTCCAGGCCACCGTTCACGCTCCACCCCAGCCCCCAGCTACCCACTCACCAGGACAGTTGGAACCTTCTGCGTCCAGCGAGGGCGTCCTGCCATCCGAGCAGCAGCCCAAAGGTGAGTTGTAGCAAGAAGCCCTCTCCAGGGGTGGCCCAGGGGTCACAGCACTGCCACCTTCCGGGGGCTCGAGTCCTGGGGAGGTACAGTCTAAGCCTAGCTCCAGGGGTAGCCTCTTGGACCCTGGCCCCCACATCCCTGGGCCCATGCTCACCCCCTGAGCCCATCCCACTAGCTTCCAGGTCACCGCTAAGTTCCTCATCGCCGCTCCCATCAGCACTGCCAGATTCGCCAAAGGCAGATGTGGCGAGACTGGCTGCTGTGGCGGGGGCCGTGGGGGGCATGGTCAGCACGGGCCTTGAGGTCGTCCTAGGGATGCGAGCAGTGGTCCAAGGCCCTGGTGAAGGTCGAGGAGTGGGCCGGCTGTGAGGGGTGCTGCTGGGGGCCAGGGGGAGGGCGCTGGGTGGGGGTGGCAGCGCCCTGCTCACGTTGAGCCCTGAGGTGGGCACGGGGGCAGATGTTGGGCGGGCTCCAGGAGCAACAGCCTCTGCAAAAAGACGAGAGTCTGAGTGGAGGACCAGGTCAGGTGGTCAGTCCAGGGTCAGGCCTTCTTGGTCAGTTCTGGGGCGGTGGGTTGGGCCTCACCCTGGCATGGGCCGAGGCTCTGGATAGAGATGTCCAAGCCCTGGCGGCAGGCGATGGTCCTCAGCTGGCACTCATTGCCGTAGGTGACTCCATCCGACCCACAGACCTGGGGCATAGGGCAAGGATGCTGGGGGAAGGCCCCTCACCTCTCCTACCACCTTCCACATGCCCCACCCCTCACCTTGGTGGCGCTGGCCCCTGGGCAGGTGGGTGTGGGGCACACGCAGTGGGCAGAGCCAGCTTCCTCCACACAGGACGCCCCAAACTCACAGCGCATCTCAGCACAGGTCTCAGGCGGCAAGGAGTCTGGGGCAGACACGGGAGGCCCTGCTGGCTCAGGAGGCCTGGCCCCTACGCCGGCCCCACCCCAGCACAGGGAGCCAAGGTCTGCCAGGCACAGCCCTCACCTGTTTCACAGCCAGAAGGGCCCAGGCTGTGGCCATCTGGACACTGCCCGCACTTGGGTCCGGCCACCCCAGGCTTACATGAGCACAGACCCGTCATCTGCTCACAGTCGTCCCGCACAGCACCCCGGGGGTCACAGCTGCAGGCTGGGAGGCAGGGGGAAGAACCTGAGGTCTGCGCCTGGTTTCCCCACTGGCTCCAGAGCCCAGCCCAGCTCCCGCCTGGTGCGGCTCAGGCCAGGGTCTGAGCAGGTGAGACGAGGAGCACAGCAACAAGGTAGACGGGTGGGAGTGCCCACCTGGGGACTGACCGTCGCCCCTGCAACTCACGAGTGCAGCCGCTCCGGCCATCGGTGACAATGCCACGGAAGTTCCAGAAGCCAGGCTCACAGCGGTCACACTTGAGGCCCCCGACTCCTGGGCGGCATGAGCACTGGCCTGTGGCTGGGTCACAGGTGCCACCGTAGGAGCCGTGTGGGTTGCAATGGCAAGAGCCTGCAAGGCCAGGGCAGGATAAGGTCACCGCAGCTACAGAGCCCCACCCAGCTGTGGGTCAGGGCCGGGCTTGGATACTCACTGGGGCAGCCAGCCAGGCCCACACCCCGGGCAGCAGTGACGTTGTCCTGGCAGCAGCCGTAGGGGGTCTGGGTGCAGTGCGGGGGAGCTGCAGGTGGCAGCGGGGCCAGGGTGGGGCCTGCAGGGAGGGGCAGAGGGTTCAGGCATCATGCACTGCCTGATGCCCACCTTGGGCCTGGTCACTCCGCCTCAACCTCCCCCGGCTGTCGCCACTCAGCCCTCCTGATGCCAACTCCCACCAGGACCTGGGTACCTGAAGCTCGGATCACAGGTGAGGACACCACACCACTTATAAAAACACATCTGGACACGTGGGACCAAGAACGTACGTAACACCCAAAGGTCACATACTTAGACATACAATCAGAACCAGACATGCGTAGAATAGTATGCTTTTACAAACTGGCAGACACGCATACAAAAACACACACGTATGCACATTCGCTCATGTTCCTCCAAACCCACACACAGTCAAACACACCCACAGACATGCACGGGCACGTGTGCATAAATCCACACGCACATACCCACGGGCACTCGTGCACGTGTAAAAGTATGGTACACATGACGTGTTCACTGGATCGCCATCAGCCTCCCAAAAAGGAGTGTCCAGAGCTTGGGACTTCCTAATGTGCGGCCTCCCCGCACCACGGCCCAGCCTGGTGCATAGTAGGTGCTCAGGGCACCCACTGCACATTTAAAGCACTTACACTTGTACACATCCCACACAGCATACACGCGTCACTCGTGAAGGCTGCTGCACACACCCGACAGAACCCGCGTGCCCACTCACCACGGCAGGCTCCCTGGGCTGTGACGTACAGCTCCTGCTGCAGCTCACACCTGGCCTTCTTCAGCTCACACTCAGTGCCGTAGGTGACCCCGTTCGAGCCACAGACCTGGAAGGCTGGTGTCAGCGTGGGCGGCCATAGCCACTTCCCCGCTGCCTGCCCAGAGCCGGGGAGGTGGGCGGGCCTCACCGGGCTCCTCAGGACGCTCTGGCAGCTGAAGTCACAGACGCAGGGCCCATCTTCCGAGTCCTCGTCCCAGACGCCACCATGCTGCCGGCACAGCTCCTGCTCACACTCACCATCCTCTCCGGAGCCAGAGCCCCCAGAGCCGCACTCCACTGTGGGGAGGGCACGGGGTCACCCAGGGGGTCCTGTCCAAGGCGGGTACACAGCAGCCCATAGCGGTCATCCCCGAGCCTACCCTGCTCACAGGGCCCCGCCCGGGCCTCCTCGATCTGTGTCTGCTGCTGGCAGGCAGCCTCTCGGAGCTCACAGGCGCTGCGGTAGGTGACACCGTCACTGCCACACACGGGGCCGGGCGGGGGGTGCTCACACCGGGGACACACACACTGTCTGGCCAGACACACTGCCCCAAAAACACACACTGTGTCTCCGCAGGTCTCTGTAGAGGGCGAAGCCAGGCAGAGGTCAGTGGACTGCAGCTGAGGGCGACATGGGACCCAGCCTGCCTGCCCCCACAGCCTCACTCACGGCAGTGTCCAGCTGAGACCACATGTAGGCTGATCTGATGTGTGCAGGCGTGGACGTGCAGCTCACACTCGCTGGCATATGTGTGCCCGTCAGAGCCGCACACAGGCTGGGCCAAGGCCACACACTCAGAGGGACACACGCAGCGCCCAGTCTCAGCCTCACACAGAGCTCCAAATCGACACTGCCCACAGCGGTCTGGAGAAGAAGCTTCATCACCATGGCAACCAGGACCCACAACCCACTAGCAAGACCCACTTGCCCACCACTGACCACAGGGTCCTCTGCGAGCCACCCGGATCTCCCGTCCAAGGGTGCAGGCTGTGGCTTCCAGCTCACACGTGCTGCCATATGTGACACCATCACTGCCACACACAGGGTCATAGATTCCCGAACACGACTGCTGGCACACACACTCAGCTTCCCCGTTCTTCACAGCACACGTTGCCCCAAATGGGCACTGCACCCCAAGGCACGGGGACAGGGGCTGGTCTGGGGAGAACACGGGCACTCGGTGAGCTCCACGTGCCCCCCCCCAGACTTAGGCACAAAGCCCCCAGCTCCACGCAGCAGACCCTCTCCCAGCGTGTGGACAGCAGAGGGAAGGTGGGCCAGGAGAAGGGCCGAAATGCTCAGGACGCAGCAGAGAAAGGGACAGACACACGGCAGACGCGGACAGGGACACAGACCCAAACAGCCTCAGCTCCCCGCATGAGTGCGGGGAGGGGCCGTCCCCAAGACACAGGAAATTCCTGACTGCCCACCATGGGCTGAGGGAAGGCCAGGCTTTACGCAGCCCTCCAGGCCACTGACCCCTGACCACCAGCAGCCCTGGGACACCCACACAGGTAGGGGGCTCTCTCCCCATGGGGGGAGGAGTCTGCAGCCCACAGTCACACCCGGGGCCACAAGGGGAGGAGGTGTCTGTCCACTTGCTCTGAGGACCACGAGGCCAGGCAGCAGCGAGCCACCCCCCCCCCGCTGTGCCGGGGGCAGACCTCGGGCTGCGGGCTCCTGGCGGCAGGCGCGGTACCTCATCCTGCCAGCAGGTCAGGCTGGAAGACACAAGATGCGGAGCCGAGAGGGAAGGAAGGACAGAAGAGAGAAGACAGACGCAGAGAGAGAGAGCGGAAGGACGGACAGACCGACTGACGGACACGGAGTGGGGGTTGGTGGAGCCACAGCAGCCCCCGCCCACACAGTATATGCCATCCCCACCCTCCACCCTCCACCGCCGCCCCCACCCCGCCTGAGCCCGACTGAGACTTTGCCTCCACAGGGCCCAGGAGACTGGAGGGCAACATGGCCCCAGGCACATGCCGGGAGCCTGCATAAGACCCTGGCTCTGCCCACTCCCCGCTGGGCACCCCAGGCGCCCTTGGAACAGAATGCACTGCCCCAGAGCCTGTTGATAGACAGCTGCCCTGCCAGGCCTCCCCCATGACCGGCCCCCACCCAGGACCCCAAGAGAAGCATGACTCAGGATGGAGATGGTGAGTGATGGCAGCGGACAGGGACCCATGCAGGACCAGCCCGCTCACAGCATGGGCCCCACCCTCTGTGCTCACCACACGGGCCCTGGTGCTTGGCGGGGATGGTGCGCTGTTGCTGACACTCAGCCTGCTGCCGCCAGCAGTCACTGTCATATGTGTGCCCATCGTGGGCGCACACAGGTCTGTAGGCCCCGTCGCAGACGACACGGTCACAGGAACAGCGGGGGCGGCCCCGGCGGGACAGGCACACGGCATTGAACCTGCACACATCTGGGCACTGGTCTGGGCGGGCAAAGCAAGGAGGTCAGAAAGGCCAGAGTGCCACCTTGGGAGGGGCAGGGGGTCCATGGGCACACAAGCTGGTGAGTGGGCACCAGTGAAAGTGCAGGAGAGTGTGGGGACGCTCACACCGAGTGGCAAAGCTGGGCCCGCCCCCTGAAGCCACCCACCTTGAGGCTGGCACTGGCCAGAGCGCACTTTCTGGAGGAGGAGGCCACGGGCAGCTCCCGTGCGGCCCATTATACAGTCATTGTCATAGGTGACGCCGTCGTCCCCGCACACGGGTGCTTGACGAGGGGGGCAGCTCTCTGGCCGCAGCAGCATCTCAGGGTGCCGTGTGCGTGGGTTCACACGGCAGACAAGACTTAGGTCATTTCGGGCGCCCTGGCAAGGGTCTGGAGGGCAGGAGGGCAGACGTCAGGGTGCTGTGCTGTGTGCACACACACACACACAGTTGTGCTACGCGCACAGGGGCAGGGCTCACCACAAGGGCCGTCGAACTTCTTGAAGATGTTCTCTTGGCGCGCGCACGCGTGGCGCAGGAGCTGGCACTCGCTGGGGTAGTCAGCGCCATCGCTGCCACACACAGGGCCGTCAGGGGGCCCCCGGCAGGCAGCCGGGCACAGGCACGTGGCCGTCTGCCCATCTGCTGAGCGCACACAGCTGCTGCCGAAGCTGCAGGTCACGTTGGAGCAGGGGTCCCGGGAGCCTGCGGGTGGGCCAGGGGTGGGGGATCACAAAGCCATCCACTCTGCCCTCCAGGCACCCACCCAGAGCCCGCACTCACCGCAGGGCCCGCGGCTGAGCAGGCGGATGCGCCGCTGCTGGCTGCACTGCGCCCTCTGCAGCTCACACTCGTTGCTGTAGGTGGAGGCGTCGGAGCCGCACACAGGGGCCACCACAGCCGGGCAGGCACTCTTCTTGCACACGCAGGAGGCTCTGCCTGAACCTTCTGCATTGGGCTCACACACGGCGCCAAAGCCACACAACATTCCTCGGCATGCTGGGTGTGGGGCAGAAGGGAAGGTCAGGGCCCAGACTCTGCTTGCCACCCCAGCCCCGGTCACCTGTGCACACTTCCAATGTCCACACATCTGCAGAGACCTCACAATGCACATGATGCATTCATTCATTCACTGACCCCCACGGACACATGCACCCGTGCCCATGCATGTCCACACATGTTCACACTGGCATGCACAGAAATGTGTGCGTGTCCATCGTGGCCATGCACACAGGCACTTGTGCATGCTGACAGGGCTTGTTCCCTCCCTCTCTCAAAGCCCACCCACCACAGGTCTCCCTCCCATCAGCCCCAGGGCCTTTTCTCATGGTAGAACCTTCTCTTTCCTCTCCCCCCACACCCCACAGCTGTGGAGGAAGCCATCTCCCAGATCTCACACCAGCACCAGGGAATCAAGTCACCTGTTCCTGACCCACCTCAGTGGGGGACCCTGCGCAGAGCCAGAAACATCCAACCAACCCCCAGGGCAACTCTCTCACAGGGAAATGGCTCCAGTTTTGCTTAGGAGCCCACCCTCTCTCCATATCATAATCAAAGCCCCTCATCTGACCCGTGACTTACCCCTCCGAGCCCTGGCCCTGGCCTCTTCCTGGGAGCAGCTGCTCCAGGGGCCAAAACTAGCCCAACCCTGTCACCTCTGGCCTGAGGTCACGCGGTTTTAAGGCAGGTGGGTGGGAGGTATCTGGGGTTCAGCCACATGCTCCACACTCTGGCTCTGGGCCCCTCCTTGGCCAGGAACCTGGGGCCCTGACCCCAGGCTTTCCCCGCATGTTTCCCTTTCGTCCCACATCTTTTCCCCGTAAGCTCTACCCCTCGGGGTTTTCTCTTCCCAACCCCCTCACCTCCCACACCTCTCTCAGGACCCCCAGCTGTGGCTTCCTCGCTATGGCTTTCTCCAAGGTTCCTGGCCCTCCCTCCCTCCCAAGCCCCCAGCTGAAAGCTGACGGGGGATCTCTCTCTGAGGCCTCTCGGGCGCTCACACACCTCCCTCTCCCCCATCTGCCCTCTGGAGCCCCCACCTCAGTGCATGCCCTCCCCCTGCTCGGGCCCCCCCAGTCCTGCTGGCCCGCCTCACCCTGTGCACAGAGCCCTGCGGAGGCTGAGCACAGGGCTCTGCAGGCCTGCTCTCTGCAGCAGCCCGAGCAAGCGGCCGAGGGGCCACAGGCTTGGATGAGGCGGATGAAAAAGGCTCTTGGACATTTAAACCCAGAGCCGTCGCACATCGCTCCTCCTGAAAAGAGCCAGGCAGGCTGACTGCTGAGGACCCCACCGGACCCCCACCGGGACTGCACACCCACACGTGTGCAGGCCCATTATTGGCTGCAGCTGTTTAGACCTAATAAATGTTTAACTGGTTCTAATTATCATTAATAAGTTATGGTGCAGAGGGTGGGGTGGCTCCCCCCATCACCTTCCAGCAGGCTCAGGAAGTGGGGCAGGAGGGGGAAGCACCTCCATTCTGGGGAGGGCAGGGGCCCACAGGGAGCTGCAGCCAGCTGTTGCCACAGCAACAGCCCACCCGAGGCTCCTCCGAGTCTGACTGGGCATCCCTACCCCCACCCCACAGGGGCTGAGCGAACAGAGGCCTGAGGCAAGGGTGGGGCCGGCAGGGACACCCCAGCCCGAAGTCCCTGCAGCCACCGGTTCTCCCCTCCCACCGACACTCCTGTCTTCCTCCTCCCCACCTCGCCTGCGCCCCTGCTCCCCCAGGGCCCAGAGCCAGGCCGCCTCCAGCTCTGCACTCACCCCGCCTGGTGACCGTGGGCAAGTTATCACCTTGCCATGCTTCAGTGTCTCCTTCTGTGAGTGGGGACAAGGGGACGTGCCTCCCAGGGTTACCGTGGGGCCGATATCTGCAGACGTGCAGAGGGCGCCCAGCAGGCAGCTCTATGTGCAGCATCAGCGGCCACGGTAATGACGGTAACAAGAACTGTCATTATTACATGGGCCTCCCCCGTGTCCCATCTCAAACCAAACTCAAACCCTGTCTGCCCGTAAGCCCTCTACACACAGTCTCCCTCCATCTCTCCCTACTCCCCCCTTAGCGCCTTCCTCCATCCTCCTTGCCCAAGGCCCCTGGGACCCCCCCAGGCCAAACCCACAGGCACTTGCTGGTACCCAGCTGACTGTTCTGTGTGGCTTCAACTGGACCTACTGACCAAGGTCTCTTCCAGGGTACTGGGCCCCATGGCCAGAGACTTGGTCATCACCTCATTCCACCTCTGGTTCCTGGGCTGGCTGCTGTGGATCTGTGCCCCTGGTTTGAGACTTCTCTCCCTCTGATCATCCTCAGTGCGGCCAGACCCCTCCCAAGGCTCCCTCCCTTTGGACAAAGACATCTACCCCTGTTCCTTGCGCGCCAAGACCTGCACCCTCCCTCCACGGCCCAGGGCTCTGCTGTGTCCCCCCGAGACAGCAACTAGCGGGGGATGGCGATGTCGACAATGGCAGCTAACTCGTGACAAGCAAGGCTAGGGCATGGGTTCAGGTGCAGGAAGGGTGATGGACTGGAAGGTGAGGGGCCAGGGTGCCTCTGAGGCCCATCAAGCTGAGGCCCCCGCACTGACTCCCAAGTCAGAGAGGGAGGTCCAGTCCCAGCCCTTCCCCCTCCCACCACTTTGGGGAGCCCACACCACTGCCAGAGTGGTGGTCCACCAGGGGCAGTCTCCTGGCTGCAAAGTGGGGGTAGATCTCAATGGCTCCCAGGGCAGCTGCAGCATTTGGTGAGGTGATGCGGGCAAAGCAGAAGCCTGAGTACACGGCACTCATCTCCTGTCCAGGCTGAAATGGTTTCCCTCCCCAGACGCACGCTCAGGCTGTCAGGCTCAGTGAGGGCTGCTCTGGTGTGTCGCCCTGATGCCAGCTTTACAGCTGCCCGTTTACACGTCTGCTGCCCCTGCCCCCCAGGACTAGGGAATCAGAGAGGCTCGAGACAAGTGTCTTGAGTGGACATAAAACATGCACAAGTACACATACGTGCACACACGTGCTGGCTCAGCTCATCACAACAGCCATGCCCTGTGCGTGACAGGCACCACTCAAGTCCTGTCTGTATCAGCCTTTAATCACCCCATAAACTTGCCCTCATAAATGCAGACAGAGCACCTCCATACCCATGAGCCACACGCCCTGCCACATCCGCCCCAGGCTGGACTCCTCCAGGAGCCTTTCCCTGGCCACTCAGCTTCCCTGCACAGCCTTGCTCCCTGCGTGCCCAAGGGCTCCCTCATGCGTGCCATGCTGGAGGCGGCAGTGGCTTTTTATAACCACCGGTTGGAGTGGGTATATTTAACTCCTCTCCTGGTCTCGGTGGGGGATGGACTGGATGCCCCAAGCCCTGCCCATGGCCACAAATACGCAGTGTGTCTGCCTAGGGGGGGATGATGATGGCCATGGCACGTAGCTGTCCCCAAGTGTGCAGCAGGATCAGAGAGTGGGTGTGGGGGCCCACATCTGCAGCTGCAGGGGAGACCAGTATGTGTGTAAAGCAGAGATGCCCCATGCTTTTAAGGCTTCAGGGAAAGAGGCTGAGGACACTGGGAAAGGGGAAGGCGCCATCTGACCCAAGCCCGGTCTTTAAATCCAGACAGTTCCAGAGGTCTTTCCCACAGCCTGTGGGAGACTCAGTCGAGTCCCAAGCCCCCAGCCCACCACAGACATGTCTCCTCCCACAGCCCATCCCATATACGGATACCCTTGTACGTGTGACTTCTTATGAACTTGGCCTGGTGCCTGCCCAGCAGGGGGCCCAGGTACTGACAGCAAACCTGGTAGCTCTCCATGTCCCCACCCAAGGAGAGAACCCCAAGACGCCCTTTCACCTGGTGCTAGCAGCTTCCTCCCCTCCCCCTCTCGCATTAGCTTAATTACAGCGGCCCACAGACTAGCAGGTCTCTCAGGAGGGCCAGGTCCCATCCCTTAAAGTGAGTCAAGAAGGCCAAGCCAGGCTGTTCAGTCTCAGGGACAGGCCCTCCAGTCCCTCCTCAGTCTCTGGTCCTGCACGCCCACTCCCTGCCCTGAACATGTGGTCTGACTTATCTTATAGCTTGCAGGCCCCAGGACTTATTCCCAATTTTTTCAGCCAAGAAGTCCAAGGCCCACAGAAGTTAGAGACATGCTTGTGTGCAATGGCCCTTGGCCAGGACTGGGCCAGGCCCAAGGACCCCAGACCTGACACGCCCTCCACCTGTCCACCACCGTCAACATCCCAGGAAGGACCCAGGCTCCCTCATCCAGCCTCATCTCTGTTCCAGATACACCATGTCTGGTGTGGACACCCTAAGAACGACTCCTGACCCCCGAGAGTGCCACTGTCCCTCTAGACACAGTGTCTCAAGTGCAGCCTGTCACCATCTGAGGCCCCCACTCACTCACCGTCCGGAGGCACTGGAGGTGCTGGTGTGAAGTGGGTCCCAGGTTTGTCTGGAAAAAAACCAGATGTCTGAGTTAGGTCTCACTGAGCAGGCTTTTCCATAGCCTGTCCCTTTGCCCCGTCTGGAGGGGCCACCCCTGCACACACACCACACCTGCCCTCTATACCTGTGCCCACCCCCATCCCTTCCCTGGCCCCATCCTGAGCCCTGAGGACTGGCCAAAGCCTGTGGGTAGACAACAGCAGAGGCCCTTGCTTCTTCCTGCCTCTCCAGCTGGAGGCCCAGACACCTGCCAGTGGGCCCCTATTCCCCAGAACCAAAGCCCCCACTTCCAGCGTATTTAGCTGCTCCCTTCCTCCCCAAGTCCCAGAGAAAGTTGTCTCTGCAGCTCAGGGTGAGGATCAGCTCCCCATTAACCCAAGGTCAAGCTTTGAGTGGCCCGGGGATCCAGAGAATGCCCCATCCTGTCCCCGGAAGACGCAGGTGGCCCATAGGAGTGGCCTCTCAGCTGGTAGCCTCTATGTGACCCTGCCTCTCCCCCAGTCTTTGGTAGCGAGACGGGGAACTCAGCCCGAAGAAGGAGGGTCACACGAGCCTGCCCGGAGGGGGCAGGGGTGGCCATGCCCACAGCCACGTACAGTTGTTGAGGAAAAGCAGCACCGCGAAGCCCAGCGTAGACGTGGCCAGCAGGATCAGGCAGACGTTGCAGGGGATCATAAAATATCGCACCAGCAGGGAGACCCCGCGCTGCTGCCGCGGGTCCCTCTCCAGAGGTAGTGGAGGCATGGCCCTGGGCTCCTCAGCTCCCACTCTCAGGGTGTGGGGGTTGCTCAAGGGGCGCCCTTGGGCCTCTTCGGGGCAACTCCCCCCATTCTGGGACCCCCGGGGCAGCTGACAGCAGCTCTGTTGTCAAAGTTCAGCTCCGGTCACAGCCCAGAGAGAGCCAGGACCCCTCCGCAGCCCTCGAGGCTCATAATGGGAGGTGTGCAAAATTCTCCTGGAGTAGAATCCCAAATGTGGGCTCAGGGGGAGGCGGAGGAGAAACTGAGGGCCAGCCAGCGGCCACCCCGTGTCCACAGCCCGGTAGCCGTAGGTGCCCGCAGCTCTCCGGCGTGCTCGGTCTTTCCGGGCCCCTGGGAGCCCCCGGTCCCGCCCGCCCGGCGACCCCGGAAGGGCCAGTCCGAGGGCTGCTGGCGGCGAGGGGCCCTCGGCCGGGGGCGGCGCCGGGCGCGGAGGGCTCGGTCCCCGGCAGAGGCGGGAGCGGCGCAGGCGGCGGCGGGAGCGGCGCGCGCGCGTCGGGAGGGAGAGAATAAAGAGCGGGTCCGCGGAGGGCCGCGCCTCGGCTCCCGCCGCCCTCGCCGGGGCTGGGCCGGTGAGTGAGGGGCGAGGGGCGCCGCGGCGGGAGGGCGGGGAGCGGAGACAAAGGAAGACGCCTCCGGGGACCCCGGTGTCCGTGGGGAGTCGTGGCTCGCGCGGAAGGGGACGGGAGGGCGGCGGCACAAACGAGGACGCAGGGGCGCGGGGTGGGGGTGAGGTGGGAGCCCGGGCCGGCGGAGGAACAGGGGCGGGAGGAGAGGAGGCAGGTGCCGGGGCCGGGGGGGGACTCCGGCCGGGGGGCTCGGGACGGGGTGGGCGGAGCCAGAAGGTGTGGGGCGGGGTCAGGGGCGGGGCGGGGCCCCGACCGAGCCCACCCGGCTACGCGGGGCCACACTGCGTGCGTAGGCGGCGGAGGGCTAGGCGGAGGCGCTCCAAGTCCAGCAGCGGGGCTCAGGCCCGCACGCGGGACCCCCCTCCACGCTGCGGGGTGCGCGTGCCCCTGTGTGCTTCTGGCCCCGCCCCTGCGCTTGTGGGGGGGGGGTCCCCAGGTACACACACAGGTGGGGCGTGTGCGGGGCCCAACACGGAGGGTGGAGGCAAGATAGGGCGACCCTCCCGGGAACTGGTGGCAACACCTCAGACCACCCGCGTAGCCCCCGCACCTCCCCTCCCCGCGGAGAGAGAAACATGCAAATGAGCTCCTTGTGAAGAAGTGTTATGCAAATAGCGCGGGGCGCCCGGCGCGGTCCCGCGAGCCTGGAGCGCCCCCCGGAGGCCCGCGGGGAACGGCGGGGCCGTGACGTCACAGCCGGGCCAGGGGCGTCTGGTCCCTCCCAGAGTCAGGCCTGCCCACGTACGCCTCCAGAGGGCGCCCCTCCCCTAGGTCCCGCCCACCGTCCCCACCATCCACAGCAGCCGCGTCCTGCCCTCCGCGGCCAGGATGCCGTTGGTGGCCACCCGAGTGACCAACACCTTCGCTGCCCTGCAGTCCCATCCCTTCACAGTCCTCTGGGGGAGGCGCCCACCGCCACACCCACCACCGCTGGCCGCTGCCAGCCCGGACCTGGTCACAGGCCCTTGAGTCTCTGCAGCGACCTCCGTCTGTCCCCGTCTTGGAGCCGGCCAGCCCTTTCTGAGGAGAGAGGGAGAGGAAGCTTGGCCTCCAAGGCAGATCAGGCCTCCCCCCCAGCCCCATCCCAGGGCCCCTTCCGGTCCCTATCCCAGCGGAAAAGATGTTAATTGCACCACTGCTTCCCCCTCCCCACCACGTGCTCAGTCACGCCCATCCACACTCCACAGACTCACACACCTGCCCCCTCGCTCAGACCTACACTCACACACACACTGAGGGCTCCACAGGGTTATCTGTATGTGTGGTCAGCAGGTCCCCCTTTTCTCCAAGCTGCTATTGCCACAGACGCCAGCGCCACCCCTGGTCCCTCTTAGGTCTCATCTCCATCTCCATCTACCTCTGAAAACAAGCACTGGCCACACCCCCTTCCTCCTCTGCCCTGGAACAGGCCCTTCCCAGTGCCAAGTCCCCACTCATCCTAAGTGACGCCCCCCCAGGGCCCCAACAGTCGTCACAGTGCTCAGCTCCCACCAAGCCTCCAACTGGACTCTCCCGAAGGTCCCTCCACCTTGAATGTATTCATCCTTGTCACAAACATGTTCTTAGCCAACCCCACAGACCCCCCCCCCCCGTCAGGTAGGCTCCTCCCCCCCCCCCCCCCCCCCTTCCCCCCCCCCCCCCCGCCACTTCCTCAGCAAGAGCAGCCACCCCCCCCCCCCCCCCCCCCTTCTGCCCCCCCCCCCCGCCACTTCCTCAGCAAGAGCAGCCACCGGCACCCGGCAGCTGGCGACCAGTTCTATGAGGTCCATCTCCTTTGACTCCTTTCCATCCAGGGGCCAGGCACACCAGTGCCACAGGGTGAGCCCATCCTGTCAGGGTCCCCCATCCCCAACAGCAGAGGCTGAAACCTGAGTCCTCATGAAACTTTGCAGGAAAAGCCAACAAAGTGGTTTCCTCACCCCACAGTGCATTGGACCCAGAGCAGCAATCCATCAGACCACCTGGAGACCCCAGCCCCTGGTCAGCCTCACCTTCACCTCAGGGATGCCTCCCACCCTCTACCTCACCTCACTGGACCTTGGCACCGCTCACATCACACTGATGGTGCCAGCAGCTCCCCAGGACGCCACCCGGGACTGGGAGCACCCAGGGCAGGGTCTGACTTTTTATCTTCTCAAGGCAGGGCTTGGCTCAGAGCCCAAAGACTCGGTGTGGTGAGCCCAGGCAATTCACACAGTTTCCCATTTACCACCTACGTGTCACTGCAGCTCGCCCCGGGTCTGCATCCGTCCCTAGGCTCAAAAAGGGCCCACGGACAGTCCTGCGGCCAAACCCCAAGCAATGTTCACAGGCCCACAGTGGACCCTGTTTGCTGCTGCCATACGTCATGGGTGGGCTCTTCAGGAGGAGGGGCATAAAGGAACCAGGGTAAGTCCAGGGATCAGTGTAAACCAGGGGTGGGGTGGGGGCCGGCAAGGGATCGTCTCCGCGGGCAAGTGGGCTGGCCTTCAGAAGCTCATTTCAAGGGGAGAGACTGACCTCCGGGCCAACACAGTGGTGGGGCTTAGGGCCTGGCTTGGGGGAAGGGGAAGCGGCAGGCAGCCTGTCCTTCCTGGCCCCAGGCAGAGTCTGAGCCCCCCACAGGGGCTCTCCGCCTTCAGAGAGACAAAGGGCCATTGAGGCCCCAGGCCCAGTAGGGGGAGGGGAGTGCAGGCTACCAGAGCTATTTTGGGATCTTCAGACTCAAAATCATTCAGCCCTGACCAGCCCACTCAGGCACATGCCCTAGGAAGGAACGGAGGACATTCAGAGCCAGAAACGAGCCCCTCTGGTCTCTGGGCTCACACGCAGCAACACGTGACTACAGAGGTACACGTACACATCCAGTGTTACAGGTGTCACCCACGCAGAGACCCAAGTGCACCCACTCACCCGAGTTTGCACCAGCACTGGGTGTTGTACAAGTGCACAACTCACGGGCGTGAATACACGCTGGCTGTCTCACACGCACAGGCCCACCCACACCTCTAATGCCGAGGCCTCTGTCCCCCCACCCCTTGCCAGTGCCACCTCCAGTCTGTCTGCCCCCCCCCATTAATCCTTGGGGATCCTGAGGTACACACCACACCTGTAGTAAATGCAGCTGCCGCCACATGGAGCAAAGCAATAGCGCACAGGCTACCTAGCGGGCCCAGAATCACAGGTGTCTGGCTGCCCTGGTGGGGAAGGGGAAGAGGACCAGACAGAGCAGCCCCTACTCAGCTTCCTGATGTCAGCTCTCAAGCCGCAGCCATTCCCTCTCCCTGGGCCTCAGCAGACAATGGGCATTTCACAGCGGGATGTCGCTGCTGGCCCGGGGCCAGCCACTGGGAAAGAGGGCTTGTCAGGCCCAAGCCGCAGAGTCTCACCTCAGGTGCAGCCAAGAAGTACCCATGTTTGATTCTGCAGGCTGTGTGTCCACCCACCCGGCTACCAGGCAAGGCCCACACTTCCACTGGGTAGTCCACACTGCAGGGTGGTGGCATTAAATGACAGTTTTGAAGAGGGACTCAGCAAGGCTGGATGCTTGGAAGCCAGCTGCTTGCCCAGCAGTCTCTGCACCCATCCCTCACTCCTTACCTATTATTGCTCATGGGTGCCCTGGGCCCTGTACGCACTGGCCCATCTGAGCTCTTCCACAGGGAGGGCTGAGTATATCCTGCGTCAGATAGGCTCTCTGCCCTCAGGGAGGTTACCGTGTAGCAGGGGGCACACTAGATTGGAGGGTCTGAGGGATGACATCTATACAGAGACTTGGATGATCCAGAGAGGGATTTGCACAAATCAGTAGGAAGAGCTTCCAGAGGTGACTACAGAGACCAAGTGATGCCAGTGTAGTGAAGCCTGAAGGTGACAGGGATTAGGGGTAGGAGATAAGGAGCCAGAGGGGCAGACCCTCAGGCTGGGGAGCACTGAGGGATAGAGCCCCGCTCATGGCCTGGACACTTGCCAGGATGCCAGCCACAGTCACCAGGGGGCGCCATCTGAATAGAGGAGGAGAGTAGGTGCCTGTAGAAAAGGTAGGGATGGAGTGAGGCTGATCTGTCACACTCCATCCCTCTTCTCCAGGACAGCCCCAAATCCACCCGTTCTTGGTGAGGCCCTGCCCATCTCCAGGAGGAAAAGACAGCTGGGGGAGTCAGCGCGGCACCCAAGCGTGGACAGTGTGTGGTGAGTCAGGGAGTGTTACTGCTAAGCGCCTGGCTGTGTTGAACTGGGCACCTTGGGGAGGCAACAGGGGATGCACAGACTGGCACCAAGTTCTGAGCGGGGGAGCTTTATGAAGGTGATGACTGCGTGGGCATCACGATGCACAGGAGTGGCAAACACTCCCGTGGATGGGGAGAGACAGAGAGAGGTTCGGAGAGCAAAGGGGCAGAGAGACAGACACCCAGAGGAGAGAGCTGCAGACAGAAAAGCAGAGGCAGTAATGGGAGTCTGTAGGCAGAGCTTCCTCCCAGGCAGAGAGCAAATGGGAATCGCACTGAGGGTGCTGTCATCAGGCGGGAAGGCTCGAGGTCAGAGGGGGGGGACCAGCTTGCTCTCTCAGCCGCAGGTCGCCCTCTCTCCTGCACATGCACCCCTCACTCAAGCTGTGCGGGCACCTGCTGTCCCCTGCACCCACTGAACCCGGTGCTGTCTTCTCTGCCCAGAACACCCCTCCCCCTCTGCCTTCACCTCTCAACACCTCGCTCACGCCTGGCCTCCCTGGGAAGGCCCCCAGCAGGGCCCTGTGCAGGTGGCAGCATGAACCCCTTTCTAGTGAGGGTCTGGTGCTGGGCTGTGAGTGGATGCGTGGAGGAAGGGACCACTGGATGGCTTCATGAATGGGCGTAGCCTCACTGCCTCCCTCCAGGGAGAGGGGACATACCCTCTGCTCTGGCAGGTTGGAACAGGCCACCATCTGGCCCAGATGTCTGTGCTTTTATTCCTCCAAGATGTGCACTGGAGCCTCTCATACCAGTGGACAGAGGGACAGGCGCCTCCAGCAGCCACGCCAGGCTGCCGGCTCCTCCCAGGGCAGGGGCAGGGCGACTGAGAGGAGGAGCTGGGAAGACTCCGGCCCACCTTGGCCAGCCGCAGACCCGGCCCTCCTGACACCCCGCTTGACTCCCCAACTGCCCTGCCACCCCCACCACCCTGTGTCGGACTCAGGGTCCCACAGGCTCATGCTGGGACAGTGAGCCTGCGCGGCCCCCGGGGCCCTCTCCTGTCTCCACAGCCCTTTCATCTTATCGCTGACGAACCACTGTGGTCACTCTCAGAGGACAGCCTGCGGGAGGAAGTGTCCAGTTCTCTGCCAGGCAGGAAGTGGGACAACCAACAGCAGGCAGAGGCCAGGGCCCTGTTCTAAGGCCCGCGAGTCACAAGCAAAGGCTGCCTGCAACCAGCCAGTTGGCAGAGCACCTGCAGGGCCCCCACCCCAGGAAGCCCAGGGAAACAAGGGTGGCACAAACCACACGCACCAGCTGGGGCTAATACTCAGAACTGTCACGTGCCCAGATCAGTATGTCTGTGGCTGCAAGGCACCCATGCACACATGCATACAAATACACGCGCGCACACACGTGCAGGCCACACAGCTGGAAACAGCTGGCTGCATGTGAGGACAGAAATTTCCCCCTCTCCAGAGCCTCTACTCTATGTGGGGGGTGGGGGGGGCCTGCTTCCCCTTCCCAGGTCCAGCTGTAAGCAGCCCCTGGCGGGGGGTCTTCCTCAGAGGAAGTTCTCAGGATCTGCTCTGGGTGGAGAGGCCCCTCTAAGGGAGGCTGGAGGCTCCACCAGAGGCCTAGGTCACCCCCTCTCCAGATCCGAACCACAGCCTCAGGCTTGAACGTGACCCCTCCTAAGCCCCAGTGTAGAACCTGGGGGCGGGGCACGTTACCCTCCTTCACTGAGCTGTCACTATCATTAGGGTAACTGTCACTGGGGTGCTGTCCTGTTTCTCTGAGCCCCTTTTTCTTATCAGTCAGCACCTCCAGTGAGAATTGCCTGGGCCTCTAAAGTGTACAGGACTCCAGGTTACCATGGTGATTGTGCCTGCAGCCGCCAGCCCAGCCCCAGCCAGGCCTCAGGGACCTGGGAGGGGAGCCTTGATTCCCCTGTTCCAGTGGCAAGGGAAGTGCCAGGGCCCGGAGGGCAGAACAGGAAAGGGAGTGCATTCTCTACCCCGCCCCCAGGCCTCCGGGCAAGGGTAGGACTTGTGGGGCTGGGGGGCACACAGGGTGCATCTGGCCTGGGTCCCACAGACAGAGGCAAAGGACTGGGATGGGGGGTGGGAAGAAGGCCTGTTTCCACAGCTGTGTTCCACCCTCCTGTGGTGAAAGGGGGCAGGCTTTGATTCTCATGGGGTTGGGGGTGGGGGTTAACCCTTCTGGAAGGAAGCAACACAGCCACGATGGAGGAGGCTGTGCTGGACCCTGGGCCCCTGTCCCATTAACTTCCCTGGGGCGGACCCGTCCTCCCCTCTGCTACCCTTGCATTTAGCCTGTGAGGACAGGTAGCCGCCAGACCTAGGCCAGCTAGTGTTGACCAGGTGATCTCCCGTTACCTCTGTGCACACGGGTCCCAGCACCCAGAGATGCTGCAAGGGCATAACCAGCCCCACGGGAATGTGCTCGGCCCAGCACAGCCCGGGGAGGCCCAGTGAAGAGAAGGAGAGGGGAGGACAGTTCCAAAACAATCTTTTTTTTCCATTTCCAATCTGCAGGGGCCGGGGCTCCTCTCTGGGTGGGGAGCGAGGGGGTGGGTGGGGTCTGGAAAAAGCCAAGAGCTGTTTTTACTAGCTTAGCCCTGCCCAAAGGGAAGACATCCCAGGGAAGTAACAGGAGAGCACGCAAAGCCCGCCCCTGGGACTACCCCAGCGAATGTACACTAAAATCAAAGCCAAAGCCAGCAGGTGCCCCAAGCACCTGACTTCCAGCCAAGGACTCCCCAGGTGGGGGCAGGACTGCGCAGCGGGGGGTCATCTCTCACCTGGGCAGACTCCCTCCCCCCAGCAGCGGAACGGAGGAAGAGAGAGTAGGGCAGACAGCCTCCGATCCGGTCCAGGCCTGCCTTCTCTCGGCCCTCTTGGCTGACCCGCCTGGGGGAGGGGCTCAGGAGGACACTGGGTGGGGTCTGCAGGGGGTGGGGTGAGAACCCAGTCAAGAGGGCAGAAGAGGGAACAGGGAGGAGTTACCTCCCACTTCAGCAGGGAGGAATGTGGGGGGAGTAGGGTATGAATGGGGGGGTGCGAAAGCCAACTGCCCAGAACCCTCCCCTGAACACCTACCTGCCCCCACACTGCGGAGAGCTGGGCAGCGCGTGTCTGCCACCCCCACCCAGCTCCAAGGCCCGAGAGAAGCCAGAGGGCCCAGGACCCACTGCCTCTCTGACGGGACCTGTAGCACAGCCCTCCTTCAGGCCCAAGACAGCTGGCCTGGCAGGGAGGAGAGGACAGTACTCACTAGCATCAGGCCTGCCAGGCTGGGCTGGGGATTGCTGCTGCCAGGACCCCCCTCAGGGCTGGGCAGGGCTGGGCCGGGCCAATGCCAGACTCACTCTGACCCTGTCCCTGAGCCAGGACCCCAGCCCTTGCCAGGCCCCAGTGAGGGCAGACAACACTTCCTTTCTCTGCTCCAGGCTCCCAGTGGGGAGGGAAGGGCCCCAGACCTCCATGTCCCTCCTGGGGGCTACAGAAGCCCCAGGACCAGTCTTCCTGAGGTGCGGGTGGGGGGAGTGGGGGGAGTGCGCGGTGGTGTCCAGACCAGGGCAAGGTGGCCGAGCACTGGAGGAAATGGCTGCTCAGCTGCCTGGGCAGGCTCGCAGTGCGTGGGCAGCTGGCACAGGAAGAAGCCAGGCTGCTTCTCTGACAAAGCAGGGGGCAGGGGTCTTCCTCTGGCAGAGGCTGCCCCAGAGCAGCAGGCCTCCCTCACCCAAAGGTGGCGCACAGGGAGTGACACATACCTGTCTCAGTTATGCCAGGAATGTGGTTCCCCAGGCAGAGGAAGGGAGGAGGAGGAGCCTTCCTGGGGGCTGGAGGCTGGGGAAGGGGCCTGACCTGACAGAGTCAGGAAGCCCCTGGAGGCCCTGGGCGAGAAAGTGAGAAAGGTAAGTCCTAGAGATTGTGTGTGCTGCCCAGCAGCAGGTTCCCCTTAGGGACACTGGCAGGAGCAGTGCCCAGGCAGTGATGGGGGGGAGCAGGCCAAGGGTATACCCAAGGGGGTGGACCTGGAGGGACACTGCCCCCCACTTTGGCTGCTCTGGGCCTTTAGGAATGGGGGGAGGGGTGGTATTGGGAGGGGAGTACACTAGGGATGGGGTGTCCTGCACACAATGGGACTCAGTGTGACTTCCGAAGATTAGGGGCTGCTCAGGCTTCACCCTGGGCCCTATGGACCTGGGGCGATGGGGCCGCTGGGAACAGAATGGGATCAGAATCAGATGGGGAAGGGTCAGCTTAGCTCAAGTCCTGTCCATCCATCTTCCTCACTAGGGTGAGTTCCTTGATTCCCAGAGAGCCTAGGGTGGAGTCCCGGGGTGGGGTCCAAGGTCCTTATCTCATGAAGAAAAGGAGGCGGGCCAATCTCCCACCCTCACCCAGCTTGGAAAGGTGGGCATGGGATTAATACTTCCCCAAGCCTGGACCCAGTTCCTTGAGATCTTGTGCCTCAGGCCTCCGGAGCCTCAAGGGGGAGGCACCCCTTCACCCTGGGCCACTGGGATGCATCAACCCTGACCTAGCACCTGGCCCTCCCAGCCCGGCCCCCATGGCACCCTGGTCTGCTTTCAAAGCAGAGATCTGTGTCACCCAGCCCAAAACTTCCAGGCACCTTTCCGTGGGACCAAAGCTCCTCCGTCTATACCGCCCCCCTCCCCAGAAGGCTCTTCCCCTCCACCCCACTCCACCTGCAAGGCCCCAAGCTATAGTCATAGCTAATGCCTTTCTCTGCATCTCCTCTCCCCAAGACCATCCTCCCTAGCAGGCCCGCCCCAGTGCTGCCCACTGGCATACGGGTCCAGCACTATCCCATCTCCAGCTAGAGCTCAGGTCCTGGCCTGGTACTTGAGTGCTGGGTGCCCAGGGCACACAGTAGGTCAAGTCTCACCCAGTCCTGGCTGGGGGGCTCTCCTCGGGTACCTTCCTTTCCAGCTGTCCCTGTGCTCAGCCTGGCATATACAGAGCCAGGGGCTGCCATGGGTAGAACAGGCTTTGGCAAGATGCCAAACCTTGTTCTGCCCAGGGTGGCCCTCCTACCACATGCCCTCTGACCCCACAGAAGGCCACAGTTACTGAGTCACAGACCCTCAGGCTGGACCCGCCCAGCTGTAGAGTTGATAATTCACTCTCTCTATCTTATAGGGACAGGGGACTTTCCGTACCCTGACCCCTCTTCTCTAGCCTCTCCTTAGCCCCCGCTCCCACCCCCACTTATCCCCCAAACCGGGTATCACCATCCCACAGCCTGGAACTCAAGCACCCAGAGCAGGGCAAGGTTGTAAGGTGTGAGGGCCAGGCTGGGTCCCCCTCATCTGAGCCAGTGCTGGGAAGGGGCCAGGAATACACAGCCCTGCCGGCTTCTCGTGTGATGCTGTGGCCCAGGACCCTGGGGCAGGCCCAGGAACAGGTAACCGTAGGTGGGGCAAAATGCCACAGGGCTCCCCATTTCAGGCCCTGCCCCTACCCCTGCGCAGTCCCTCCAAGACCACCGTCCAGGATCCCACAGAAACCAAGCCAGCATCTCAGCAGTAAGTTAGATAGAAGGTGGGACTTCCCTGCTGGTCAGAAGAACAAATCAGAGGGACAGGGTTGCCTTTCCGAGAAAGGAAGTCGCAGACCCTTCCCACTGCCCTGAGGAGGAAATGTTCTTTCCACCCCCGCCCCCCCCCCCCTCCAATGCATCCCTTCCCAGGCAGCCATGAGAGGACAGACAGGAAGTGGGGGCGAGGGGCAGTTCCTACATTCTCCCTGCCACATCCCCCAGCAAAGGATCTCAGCCCCCAACTGTGACTCTCTTGGGGCAAGGCCTCCCCCCAACGCCCACCCCCACCCGCAGGGAAGCCATTGGTCATGATTCCAGCTCACCTCCCAGAGGCTGGGCTGGGGGAGGGGTGCTCTTGGGCCATTCAGAATAGCCACGTGCTGTGTGGACAGCAGACAGGGAAACACTCTTCGACTCAATTAGAGAATTCCACACCCACTCAAACCCCTAGAAGCCCCCTCCACACAAATTCCCCCTTCCAGAAATGACAGGCCTCTTGGAACGCATACGGAGCCAGCCCCTCCTCCAATCCCTATGCCCCACTCTGAGGGGTTTGCTCAACATCGGGGGCCGTCCAGATAGATGTTTGGGCCCCTGCAAGAACACAAACAGCTGGTATTCATTCACCTGGCCCACTCCTCTCACTCAAAAAAAGACCAGGAGGGAGAGGGTGAGCACAAGAGGAGGAAGCCTGTCCCTTTGCAAGACAGGGACTCGCTTGGCCCTAGGACAAAAGATGGTGGCATTGTGGGGCAGGGGGTGCTCAGTGGGGACCCCTGCAAATGTCAGAGATTGGAGCTGACCTTGCCATGGCCAGATTCAGCTGGGAGTCCTGGGAGGAAGGAAGGAGATCTGATGACCATAAGACACATGTGCTCTAGCCTACGGCAAACTCTCCTCTGCACTCCAGGGCATGACGTGGAGCTCCTCCAAGCCTGCCCCTGGTCAAGTCCCCACATACCTTCTACACAGTGCTCCACTTCCTCCAGATTCCGCAGGGTGATGCGCATGAGGCTGGAATTGAGCATCAGCTCGTTCTTGTGGGCTGGCCACAGGTTTGGGGGTGCAGGGTTCACAAAGAAGATCCTGGTGTCCCCAGTGGACACCTGGTTGTCACAGATGAGGGGATCCCCAAAGCCGCCAATCACCACCTTGTTGCCACCGTCAAGCAGGCTCTCTTGGGTCACCATGTGTTTGCCCTTCAAGTACCGCCAGACCCGAACCTGGGGTGGACATGGGGGGAGGGGGGAGCGGGGGAGGGGGCAGGTATCAGTGATTCTCTTTCCACTGGGGAGAAGAGACCACAGAGTCCAGGAACAAGTACCAGACTGGGTGCCTGGGCTTTTTCTTCTCTTCCCACCTCAGTTGCTCAGGCCAGATGTCCAGAGTAGACTCAAAGCCTGGGCAGAAATGTGCGGAGATCTCTGGATCAGCCCCCAGGAGGGGGCCTCAGGGAAGCACACACACTGGATGGATGCCACGGCCTGTGCATGTCACACAGAAGGACATGCACCCTTACCCAGGAGGCAGTACTCCCACTCGCTGGGTCTAACCGACCTCAGCCACCCCAATTCCTATAATGTCCATCTCAGCTCAGGCTGGAAGAAATGGGAAGGGGATCCACCCGGCCTGGGTGCCTGCTTTCCATGTCCTTACTTTCTCCGTCTACCCACCCCTGGGGAGAGCCCAGAGCAGCTAACATGGACAATGGAGTTGAACAGCAATGGGCTCTGAGCTCAGGGCTCTGGGCCAGCTTGGCTCCTTACAGCCTTGTGGGTGGGCTAAGACACCCTCTCCCCCCACACACCCCAGGAGGTGAAAGACCCCTCCTCCTGCCAGGCTCCTACAGTGAATGCAGTCAAGGCAGCCTTCGAACCACAAAATCAAGTTTGGGCAGCACAGGGCAGCCCCACCCTACACACTCTCACTCCTGGGGCCCTGAGGGTACCTGCTCTGACAAACCAAGCCCTGAGACAAGCCCACAGCCCAGGGGGGTGAGGGGGGTGGGTGGGTACAGGGGGGGTCGCAGGAGCTGCAGGCTGTACCGGGATGTTCCCAAGGAACAGATCCATGGGGACATATGCACTGGGGACATGAGTTCACCACACACTCCCTGAGAAGAAGCCCCTTTCTTTCAGGAGTTGAGACTTCTGGAATGGGTGATGAAAGACAATGGTGGCCTGCCCACCTGCCAGGTCCCTGCTGGGAGCCTTGGGAAGGCAGCATCTGTGGGGACTCTCCACCTTCCAGTGGCCCAAGTGTCCAACCTCATCCCTCCCAACCCCAGACACACAGTAGGCTCTAGAAGGATGATAACCAGCAGGGAGAGGGCTGGGCTGCTTTCATCGCCTCCCCCCACCCCAGCCACACCCAGGAGCAGCGGGGAGGAAGTCGGGAAAATCCTGCAGGGACTTGGCAAAGTGCCCTGGCGTGGTGGAGGGGAGGGGGCTGGGCAGGGGATCCCAGCTGTAGCCAACACAGGCCAATCTGAAAGAAGCTGCCACCCCCCCCCCTCATCTCCATGGAGAAGGAATGATCCGATTTCTGGTCAGGGAGGTGGTTTTAGGGGCCAAAGCAGGGATGGGCCCTGGATCCCTTGAGCCCTCCCTAAGAACGTATTGTGGGGGGGAAAAAACCCCACCATACCTATCCCAGGGGACTCCCAGATCCAACTGAGGGAGAGGCCAGGCAAGGACCCCTCTCCTTGTGGCCAGGGG
This sequence comes from Hyaena hyaena, assembly GCF_003009895.1. Taxonomy (NCBI): domain Eukaryota; kingdom Metazoa; phylum Chordata; class Mammalia; order Carnivora; family Hyaenidae; genus Hyaena; species Hyaena hyaena. Next base: position 1,949,822 of record NW_024080942.1, read on the forward strand.
GATCCCATTCTCCTAGGAGCATGATGGGCACCTGTCCCTGCACCCCTCCACATCTGAGGCTCGGCAACGGCCCCACCCACTTTTCTGCTCCTGTCCCCACACCTAGTCACTGCAGCACCCCCCCATGAGGGTTCCTGGGGTTGGGAGATTAGATGTACACTCCACTCTCTCCTGACCCCCACCCCTTACCCTAGTAAAGGCCTCTGGGATGGAGTGACAGCACTAACCACAGGCCAAATTCCCACTTTCACCCCAAGCAGAAGGCATCACCTCCCCTCGTCCCCATTCCTTTCCTATGGCTTATGGGGAGGGGGTGCGATAGCCATACAGTTTCCCTGGGGGGCGGCGCACTTGTTTCCAGTAAGGTAGTGAGCTCGGGGGTTGGGGGGCAGACACGGTTGGGTCTCCCGGGCCTGGGCACCACGAGGTGGGCCTGCAGCAGTACCGCAGGAACTTTCCCTCTGGCAGTCGTGAGTTTTCCAGGACCCCGCGCCCCACCCGGGGGCTCGGCGGTCGCCAAGGGAGCGGGAGCGGGAGCTGCGGAGCGTCTGGTGCCCGTTCCCACGGCCTGGGGCGGGGGTCTCAGTGGGGCGGCCAGCATCTCGAAAGGAGGGCCTCCGGGCTAGGGGCGCAGGATGGCAGAGGAAGAGGCCCCCAGCCCCGGCCTCCAGGAGGGGCTCGGGGGGGGAGGGCTCGGGGTCCCGCCGGGGGCGCACCTTGCACGAGTACGTGTGCTGCACCGGGTCCACGTTGAGAATCTCCTCCACGGTGCCCGTGAGCACCACGTTCGCCTCCTCCTCCCGCCGCTCCAGCGCGCGTTCCGGGCACGTCCCGTCGGCGCTGGGCAGGGCGCGCGCGGCCACAACCAGGAGCAGCAGGAGCGGCTGCAGCAGGGCCGGGCCGGACGGCCGCAGGGTGGCCATGGCGCGGGCCGAGGACGGCGGAAGGCGGCCAGAGCGAGCGCGCGGGCCTGGCCGCGCCGGGAACGGGACTAGACAGGACGGGACGCAGCTCCCGGGAGGCGGTGGGAGCGGGGGCGGCGCGGGGGCGGCACCCGGGGCGGCCCCGCCCCCTCCCCGCCGCCCCGCCCCCCCCCCCCCCCCCCCCCCCCCCCGGCTCCGGAGGGCGCGCAGGTCCCCTGCCGTGGCGGGGTCCAGCGACCCGGGTAAGCCGGGCACAAAGCGCCGGGAGGGCGGCACCGCGCGCTGGCCGGGCCGGCGGGAGGGAGGGGGCTGGACTGGGTCGGGCCGCGGTGGGTGGTGCGACTTGGCAGGGCGGGGGGCGGACGGGACAGGGGAGTGGGCGGGCCCGGGGGGGGNGGACAGCGGCGCCGGGCGGAGGCCGGGCCGGCGGGAGGGAGGGGGCTGGACTGGGTCGGGCCGCGGTGGGTGGTGCGACTTGGCAGGGCGGGGGGCGGACGGGACAGGGGAGTGGGCGGGCCCGGGGGGGGTGCTCGCTCTGCTGCGGCGCACCCCCCTGGATGCCCCTCCCCCACCCCTCACCCCCGCCCAGGAAATGCGGCTGCAATCGGGTTAATGCATAATCTGGAGGCGACGTGACGGGACTTCCAAGGGGCTCCAGGCTGCGCCGGGCCAGCGCCGCGGGAGGAGGGGGCTGCCAAGTCCCGGGCCCGCTGCCCCTCGGACCCTGCAGGGCTGCGCCCCTCTCCCGGCAGGAAGAGCCCCTGTGGGACACCACAGCCCCTGGGGACTGAAACTCGCGGGGGCCCCGGACCCCCGGCCGGCGCAGGCGAGAACGCGGCCCCAGCAGGCCGCGCCCCCGGCCGGCTCGGACCGGCGCGGGCCGGGGGCTGTGGTGATTGGGCAGGAGGGCGCGCAGGCCCGCCCACCGCCCGGCCCGGCTCGGCCCCAGCCTCCGCGCAGAGCCGAGGGCTCCCTCTGCAGTCCGGCCGCCGCAACGCGCGGTCGGCGGGGCGCCGCCAGCCACGCCCCCTCCCGGCCCTTAGGTGCGCGCTTCTCCAGCCAGCCTGTCTAGGTTCATCGGGTAAACGGAGATCCAGAGAGTACAAATTAGAGCCTAGCTTGGCTGAAGGTCGCGGGGGCGGGGGAGGAGACCCCTTCTGTCCCCCCAGAGCTGAATGTGTGGCACCCCCCCCCCCCAAGCCCGCCGCAGATCTCTGAGCCAGAAGCAGCGGAGGGTGAGTGGTGCAAGCGGCCCCGCCGGTGAAGGACCTCACCGTCCCCGACCCTGGGGGGGCGGGGGGGGGGTCAGGGAAGGAGGATGGCGCCAAGGGTGTATGCTCACACTTGCCAGTCTGACACTTGACGAGGTGGGGACCCAGGAAATGAAGCTGGAACCCCTCCCACACACATACACACAGCTGCCTGTCTACAAATATTGGTCACAGATGAGCAAGACCTAGAAGCCTCTCAGCCCAGATACAGACCCCCACAGACCAGAAAGGGGCTTCTGGGTCTCCAGCCAAATTACCCTGAACACCCTGAAGGCTGAGGGCTGAGTGTTCCGAGAGTCGTGGACCTTAGCCCAGAGAAATGTGTATGTGTTCTCTATGTCTCTCCCCACGCCCATCTTGCCTGTGTCCAAAGCTGACTCAGTCTGGCTCCCATGGAATCCTTGGGAAATCGGTACAGAAAGAAACATTCTACCTGGAAGCAGGTGTAGTTTGTGTCAAATTCGGTGTGCGCCCTCCATCTGGGAGAAGCGCTTCCATATTGGACTGGAGGAATCCCCCATTCTGGGAGGCCCCTCACCTGCTGGTCATGGCGTCTCCGTTAAGGTGTACTTGTTAGCGAACAGTCTCCACTCAGCAGCTTGCAGACCAGTGCAGGCTGGACAGGGCGGGCTGGAGGGTCTCGGAGGACCTCGGGCAGGAGTGGAGGAGCCTGCCCCACAACCCAGCCCGGTGGGCGCTAGGGCCTCACCCGCCCAGCACTTCCAGGGGTGCTGGCCCTAGTAAGAACCTGACCACGCCTTCCCTCCCCAGTACCGTCTGCTGAGCTAGATGTGGGGGATGGGAACCAGTTATGCAGGGGCTGACTGGGGCTCAACCTGGAGATAGGGGTGGGCGCCAGCAGGTGTGCCTCTCTTCTTTCTCTAGAAGTTAATTTCCCAAAGGTGAGGGGACATCTTCAATTTCTCCGAGGAGTGGCGGGGAGGGGGGTCACTATTTTGATCTCATTAGACTTGTCCCTTAACTTAGTTGACAAATGCAGCCTAGTGACCACCCAGTGGCCCTGGGTCTCCTTATCCCACTTCCTCCTCTGCCTCTCCTCCAGCCTCATCAATAAGGGTGCAGAAGTGAGGGTGCTGGGGGAAGGAGGAGGGCAGAAACGGAAGAAGCCATTCAATTTTGTGTCAGCTTTTATTACCCGCACTTGGTCAGGAACTTGGGGAGCTCTCAGCGCTGCTGTCCTGGTCCTGCCCGCCCCGCAGGCGCAGATTCATGAACACAGTGCACTGGGGTGTGAGTGCATACTCCCCAAGCTGGTGCTGGTCCTCCATGGGCTTCCCCTCGAAACTCAGCCAGAACAGATCAGCCTGCACATGCTCCTGCAGGCACACCTGCCGCTTGAGCTCAGCCACCGTCTGCGTCAGCCGGACCTCGTAGGCGATGCTGCGGCCCTTGTTGTTTCTCACCAGGATGCTCAGGGGATCCTCGCAGCTCTGCACCACCAGCAGGATGGTGCTGCCGGGACGCAGGCCCTGGCTGAGGAGGGGGACCCCTTCCCGCAGCAACGTGCCGGCAGGGTGGGTGGCCAGTCTCTGCTTGAACGCAGGCACGCCAGTCTTCTGGGCTATCTGCTGCTTCAGCTCCGCTGCCAGCATGTTGTCTCTCAGGGGCACCAGGAACTCCTCACCCCCCAGCATCTTCACCTTCAGGTCCCCGGCCTGTGGACATCACACAGACTCACAGACCCTGGCCTCAGTCCTACTGAGCTACCTGCATGGCATTGGCCACAGGGCAAGCTCCTAGGGGCTGGGGATGCCGCTCTCCTCCCCACCCACCAGGAAAGGGACCCCAGGCGCTGAGGGCAAGGGGCATTTCCAGAAATGGAAAGGCAGCCACTGGCAGCCATCACCTCACCCCCCGTAGCCCGCTAAGATGCCCCTCTGTGCCAATGCCAAGGATCTCAGGGTTGAACACTGGGGAAAACCCGCTTTCCAAGACCAAGACCCTGGTGTCAGAAGGAGTTCTCTCCCCCCCCCTCATGATTAGGGACCCAAGATTAGAGACCCAAGGGAGCTCTGAGCATCTCCACTGGTCCTGCACACAGTGAGGGCTCCACCCCTGGGAGACCCCAGCGGTGAGGGAGGAAAATCAACTGGTACAAAGCCCACCTGCCCCACCCCCCTGTCAAACCCCCCTCACCATGGCTGTTGGCTCTGGCACCGGGTCCTCCACAGGCGCAGACGAGTTGGCTGCCTCTCGGCTTCCAGCTCTCCAGATGCTCAGCCCTTTTATGAAGGGCTGTACACGTCAGGGGGCAGTGTCGGGAAGAGAGCCTCACCAGTGGTTGAACTCAGATTCGGTTTCAGTTTCCTTTTCCCAAGGTGCGCCCCAGAGAGCGGCAGAAACAAAACAGAATGATGAGTAAGAGCCGGGACTACCCACTTCCCCAGCACTCAGGACCCTGCCCCCGTGTGCGTTCAGAAACCTCCTAAATGTCCATTCACTTCAGGTCCTTTACATGATGCATAGAAGTGGTAATAACATGAGCTAGCGATTAGAACTTTCACTTTCCATTTACCGTTTTGCAAAATTAGAAAGTTTCGAAAACATTGCCACAATTAATTCAGAAATAACAAGAGTGACAATCCAAACTACGCAGAGATAGTCACCATTGGTTTAGGACAATATTTCTTCAGGTTGTTTTTTCCTTCTTTTAATGAAGGAGATGTATCTCTTATTTTCTATAAAAATGAACTAATAATGCACATTATCCTGAAGGTGAAAAGATTATTCTCAAAATGGAAGAAAATGTTTGCAAATCATATGTCAGATAAGGGTCTAGTGTCCATAATATATAAAGAACTCTTATAACTCAACCATAAAAAGATAACCAACTCAATTAAAAACTGGACAAATGTTTGAAAAGATATTTCTCTGTAGAATATATAAATGGTAAAAACCACATAAAAATATGCTCAACATCATTAGTCATTAGGGAAAAGTCATTACGGAGATTCAAGTCAAAATCACAATGTGATATTATGTCCCACCCATTACTGTAGTATGACAATAATAATAATAATATATTACTATAACATAATAATAAAAATAATAACAATTCAAAAAGAACAATAATAAGTGTGAATGAGTATGTAGAGAAATTGGAACCCTCATATTATTGCTGATGGAATGTAAAATGGTGCAGCCACTGTGCAAAACAATGTAGTCACTCCTCAAAAAGTTAAACAGGATTTTCATATGACCCAGCAATTCCATTCCTAGGTATATACCCAAAAGAATTGAACACAGGTGTTCAAACAAATATTTGTACCCAAATGTTCATAGCACCACTATTTACAATAGACAAAAGGTAGAAACTGTGGGAACAACCAAATCCATCAACAGATGGATGCATAAACAAAATATGATACACCCTTACAATGGAATATTATTGAGCCACAAAAAGGAATAAATTACTGAACACTGCTACAACATGAATGAACCTTGAAAACATTATGCTAAGTGAAAGAAGCCAGACAAAAAAGGCCACATATTATATGATTCTATTTATATGAAACAGCCACAGTAAACAAATCCATAGGGACCAGAAATGATTGCCAGGTGTTGGATGAGTGTGGGAATGGTGAGTGATTGCTTTATGGATATGAGGCTTCCTTTGTGGGTGATATAAGGTTTTAGAACTAGGTAGACATTGGGGCGCCTGGGTGGCTTAGTCGGTTAAGCGTCCGACTTTCACTTAGGTCATGAGCTCGCGGTTCGTGGGTTCGAGCCCCGCGTCGGGCTCTGTGCTGACTGCCAGCTCAGAGCCTGGAGCCTGTTTCAGAGTCTGTATCTCCCTCTCTCTCTCTCTGACCCTCCCCTGCTCACGCTGTCTCTCTCTCTCCTGGAGATAAATAAAACATTTAAAAAAAAAAAAAAAAGAACTAGGTAGACGTAATGATTGCACAACGTTGCAAATATATCGACACTAAATTATATACTTTAAAATGGTTAAATTTTTGTTATATAAATTTTACCTCAAAAAAAAAAAAAAACAAAAAACAAAGTTAAAAACACACATTGGGGTGCTTGGGTGGCTCAGTCTGTTAAGTGTCAAATTCGGCTCAGGTCATGATCTCACGTAAGTTCGAGCCCCGCGTGCCGACGTCAGGCTGTGTGCTGACAGCTCAGAGCCTGGAGCCTACTTTGAATGCTGTGTCTCCCTCTCTCTCTGACCCTTCCCCTCTCACACTGTCTTTCTCCGTCTCTAAAACAATGAATAAACATTAAAAAAACAATTTAAGCAATAGGAGCACCTGGGTGGCTCAGTCGATTAAGCATCCAACTTCTTCGGCTCAGGTCATGATCTCAGTTTGTGGGTTCCAGCACGTCACCAGGCTCTGTGCTGACAGCTTGGAGCCTGGAGCCTGCTTCAGAGTCTGTGTCTCTTTCTCTCTCTGCCCCTCCCCCACTCGTGCTCTGTCTCTCTCTCTCAAAAATAAACATTTAAATATTTTATGAATTTTTTAAATGTTTTTTTATTTATTTCTAGGAGAGAGAGACAGCGTGAGCAGGGGAGGGTCAGAGAGAGAGAGGGAGTCACAGACTCTGAAACAGGCTCCAGGCTCTGAGCTGGCAGTCAGCACAGAGCCCGACGTGGGGCTCGAACCCATGAACGGCGAGATCATGACCTAAGCGAAAGTCGGACGCTTAACTGACTAAGCCACGCAGGCACCCCTAAACATTTAAATATTTTAAAAATATGTTTTAAGGAATAAAGAAAAAGGAATTAAAAAGGTTAACACATCCTACTCTCACCATTTTGTAAATGCTTTATTCAAAAGAGTATATCATAAACATTTTTCCATATTAATAGATACTTTTAAGAAAAAAAAATTTTTAATAGCTGCATATGTTCCCCATAGCATAATGAGTCCATTATAGTATAGAGGGGTATTTAATCAATCCCATATTGTTGAATATTTAGGTTGTTCCCAAATTTTTCTATTACAAATAACATATAACAGGCATAAGTTAGCTAAAAATAAATAAACTTTAAGTAAATAAGAAAATAAATAATTTTTGAAATAAAAAGGTAAAAGAATGGAAATAATAAACGTTTTGAATATGAATCTTTCCCATTTAATTTCCCCATTTTCACCACTCACCCCCAAAACTTCACAGGACTCCAAAATTGTGAACACACAAAAAACAGAGGGATTTAATTTTTCTTCTTTTTATTATTTTAAGTTTATATCTTGACTCATTCCTTGCATAAGTCATATTGGTATTGTAAAAAGAAAAAACACAAATGTTTAGTGAAATAAAGAATACAGAATGTGAAAACCCCACCTCCAATCTCCCCCAGATGACCATTATTAAATATGGTATTGATGTCTTCTGATTTCTTAATACTGACATATGGCACTTTGTTTTCTTTTAGTTACTTTATCCCATGTCACCAGTTGTCTTCTTGCCTCTGACAGGAAGAACTAAATGCAAAATCATTAAGGAAGCATACTGACAGAACCCATCTCAGTTTCTGGGTCTGTCATAACAAACTACCACAGACGGGGGGGCGGGGCTTGAAACAATGGCAAGAAGTCTGAAATCCAGGGGGACTAAATGACCAGTACTGTCAGGCTGGTTAAAAATAATTTAATTTTACGTGACTTACAGAAGATAGGAATCATCTGAAACACAAGGATACAAGAAATTTGAAAGTAGAAGAATGGGAAGAAACATACCACATGACTATTAACTAAAATGAAGCAGATGTAGCCATATTAACAATTTTATTAACATATCAACAAATAAATTTTATATGCAAACTGTCACAGAGATACAGAAGGTAATAATAAAAGGTTGAGTTCAATGGTAAAAGAAAATAACTTTAGGGGCACCTGGGTGGCTCAGTTGGTTGGGCATTCAACTTTGGCTCAGGACATGATCTTGCAGTTACAAGTTAGAGCTCCACGTCGGACTCTGTGCTCACAGCTAAGAGCCTGGAGCCTGCTCTGGATTCTGTGTCTCCCTCTCTCTCTGCCACTCCCCTGCTCATGCTCTGTCTCTCAGAAATAAACACTAAAAATTAAAAAGAAAAAGAAAAGAAGATAACTTTAAACATGTACGCACCTAATAATTTGGCCGCAAAATATATAAGTTCTAGTCAGAAACATTAATATTCTACTTATGAAATTATAATGGTCGCTTATAAAAGGGCCTTCGGTTAATATCTTCTCTCATTTACAAACTAACTTAAACTTCCTTAAACCTTAAAAACCTTTTCAAGGCATTTAATATATTTGATTTTATCTTTAAACCCTTCAACTATCTAAAAACTGCAACAACAACAACAACAAAAAGACCTTTCAAAGAATGTCCACAGTCCTTACTACTTACACCTCACAGAGGTTTTAGTCTCACAGTCCAGATTCTTCTGTTGGATGCAATCTACCACAACAACACATCTCTGCTCTCATTCAGATCTTATTCCTTTCCCCCACCTTTCCACCTGGCCAGTCACTGCTCCCTGAGACCATCATCCTGGATGACATCTGATTCGCTAAGGACCTTTGGTCCCAGCTTGGAGGTCACCCTAAGGCACTGTGAAATGATGAGGGTAGGCTGCCCCCACAGACCTTCTGATGGATAGATGTTGGGAGCCACAAGCACACCATGACTTGCTGAGAAAGTGGCACAGAGCCTGCTACTCACTGTGGCTGACCAAGAAAAGTTGTCAGAGACACTGGGTGGGCCAATTTCTTAAGGAAGGCTTATTGTTGAAGTCTAATTAGTTGTAAATATCTGATGATGGCTGGACTCATTAAATGGGCAGCCCTCTCCTTTCCATGTTCTCTGAGGGAGAAGTGTCATTCTGTTCCTCCACCCAGCACTAGGAAGGCTAAGCATCCCATGACCTGGGCCACAGCCTCACTGTCCTGGGCCCCATCCCTTCCCATGCAAGAGCCTCACCACCCACTTGGTGGACACATCCTTCTCCTCACCACAGCCCCTTGTAATGAGTGTCTAGGGAAAGCAGGACTCAGTGGAGGACAGGGAGTCCAAATAAAGCTGTCATGCCCACACTGACCAGCTGTCCTAGCAGGACGCTCAAACAGCCCTATGTCTGGTTCTCCCCCAAACAGATTGGGGGGGGGGGGCTTGGATCTCAGGAAAGTCAAGAGATAGTCTGCAGGTGAGAAAGATTCCTTTTGCTGCAAGGATGGCCTGTAGGGAAGGAGAGAAGTAGAAGGCAGACCTGAGGTGCAGAGAGTTGTTCTAACCCAGGGGAGGCAGTGAGTTAGGGCTGTGGTATGGGAGGAGCAAGGTGAGGGGCACTGGACTTAGTTCAAATCCACAGGACCTGGTGAGGGCAAGGAAGAAGCACAGCTGGACTCTGCCCCACATGGCCCCAAGGGCAGGACACACCCCATAATCCTATGTGGTCACCTGTGTGTTAGGGACAAGCCTTCTGAATTTGGGACCATGTGAAAACAAGGCCTGGAGTCTGCAGTGTGGAGGCCCAGGGCTCTTTGTGCTGGAGGTACCGTCAAGGGGAGCAGGGGCTGCGACTGGGCCCAACCAGGCTCCCTTAATGTCCCTTGCCACTAAATGACACTTTCATCCCTTCACCCCAGACCCAGCAGGGAAGCAGCAGGCACCTGACAAATCCAAGGCTGATGATGAAGGACACAAAACAGAAAATCCAGTGGATGCATCTGCGGGCCCACCTATTCCACACCCCCTTTTGAGGGAAGAGGAAGGGGCGGGGAGGGAAGAGAAGGAAGGATCGGCCACCTTATCCTCCCTTTCTGCAGGATTCACCTCAAGACACAAAGCTCTGGTGCCCCATGAAGTCTAGAGCCCTTGCCCTGAGCCGTACCACACCATCTTTCACTTCACCAGGTGGGGATCTGGGCCTTGGGGCCAAAATGGGGAGAAGGAGACTCAGGTGGGATGGTTGGGGGAGAGGCCACCAGCCTCTAGTGTTAAAAATATTATCTCAAACTTGGAAATCCGCACAAGGGTCCTTCTTATCCTTGAAGGTCTCTCTGGAGGTGTCTTTGCTGATATTTTGAAGTTAGGTTGATATGGTATAGACATCCGTCGGACAAGACACAGAGGACTTCAGTCCTGGAGAAACACGGTCTTGCTGCCACATGTGGCACCTGCCAGTGTTGTGCTCACCTGGACCCCTCCCTCAAAGCCTCTGGGAACCTGTTGGTTTCCTCATTGGTGAGCTAAACAAACACTTGATTGTGCTCTCTCTGTATTTGTATGGAAGTTGCATTTTGTTTTTGCCTTGAAAATCATATTTTGACATCAGATATTGGAAGACATGCCTCCATTGCTCAGATACCGGTGGGATGGTGTCACCACACTGATTTGGGGAAAACATGGTACCATTGTCTGGATGTTGGGGAGATGTCATCTCTGTCATTCATTCATTTGGTCAACGTGTCTTTACAGAGTGCAAGACTGTGTGCCAGGTACTATTCCTGGACAAAATGGAGCTCACGTGGACAGACACCATGTGAGATAAGGAGGTGCAGAAGGCATGTGTTGTTGCCAGGAGTAAGTACGAAGAAGAAAGACCATGGGGCGCCTGGGTGGCTCAGTCGGTTAAGTGTCTGACTTCGGCTCAGGTCATGATCTCATAGTTCGTGGGTTCGAGCCCCGCATCGGGCCCTGTGCTGACAGCTCGGAGCCTGGAGCCTGTTTCAGATTCTGTGTCTCCCTCTCTCTCTGACCCTCCCCTGCTCATGCTGTCTGTCTCTCTCAGAAATAAATACAACATTTAAAGAAAAAACTGGTGCTTATGTGATGATGCTACACGTACAACGTGTGCGCTGTAACACCCCCTTCCCTAACCCCTTAAAAACCCTGTTCGCTATTGTTCTTCGCTTCACCTTCTGCTACTACACCGGTAGGCAGGTGAGCCCCTGCTCGAGCTTGTAATAAAGACCCTTTTGTACTTGCACCGGTGTATGCTCCTTGGGGGTCTCAGGGGACTCACGAATCAGACACATTTGGGGAATTGTCTAGGATGCCCCAAGACCCCCAGGACCCCCGAACCAGAGGGCCAGCCAGCTGGTAAGAATCTCTTTCTGTTGTGTTTATCTATGTAACTCTGGTCTCGAGACAAATCTGTATTAGGCGACCAAAATTGGTCAAGGCAGACGCGCTGGGGGCCACGGTTGCGGGAGACCTGGAAGACGTTCTGGGCTCCTTCTGTATTGGAGGGGACAAAGTGTCCAGCGGACTGTCCCTAACCTGTGTTCTGTATTGGTTCAGAGGGACAAGGCAGGTTGTGCCCACGATCCAACCGAAAGCCTTCGTCCCAGTTCCAGTTTCAGTTTCTTTGCCGCGGCGTGAGCAGCAAACTTTGTTATCTGTCTCTCTGTGTGTGTGTGTGTGTGTGTGTGTGTGTGTGTGTGTGTGTGTGTGGCTGTCGGTTGTGTCTGTTAGACTTTTATTAGTGGGCGACTGAGACTGACGAGATGGGACAGACTTCTGGGAAACGGGCGCTGTCCCGAAAGGCTAAGTCCCAACAACCTGAGTCTAAACCCTCGGCTTCTTTTTACCCCATTTTGCAAATATTGGTGCTAGGCTGGAGATAATAGATTAAAAGTTTTCGGGGGCGCCTGGGTGGCTCAGTTGGTTAAGCGTCTGACTTCGGCTCAGGTCATGATCTCACAGTTCGTGGGTTCGAGCCCCACATCGGGCTCTGTGCTGACAGCTCACAGCCTGGAGCTGCTTCAGATTCTGTGTCTCCCTCTCTCTCTGACCCTCCCCTGCTCACGCTGTCTCTCTCTCTCAGAAATAAACATTAAAAAAAAATTTTTTTTAAAAAGTTTCTTGGGGCGCCTGGGTGGCTTAGTTGGTTAAGCGTCCGACTTTCGCTCAGGTCATGATCTTGCGGTTCGTGGGTTCGAGCCCCGCGTCGGGCTCTGTGCTGATTGCCAGCTCAGAGCCTGGAGCCTGTTTCAGTCTGTGACTCCCTCTCTCTCTGACCCTCCCCTGCTCACGCTGTCTCTCTCTCTCTCTCCTAGAAATAAATTAAAAAAAAAAAACCATAAAAAAAATAAAAAAAAATAAAAAAAAAAATTTTTAAAAAGTTTCTTGCCTCCACAGAAACCTGAGGTCCTGGCGGTCGCTGAAAAGGACCCACCCTCCCAGGCTTTGGAGCCGCCGAAAAAGGAAACTAAACCCTCTGCACCGCTCTACCCTATCTTACAGGGTGGAACGGAGGAACAATTAACTTCTTCCCCTTCCTTATCAATCCCCTCCACAGGGCCCAGCAGGAGGGGCAAAGGTGCCACCCAAACCACCGGTGCCCTCTGTCCCGCTGGCCCCAGCGGCCCACCCAAGGGACCCGAAGCTGCCGTGGAATGACGACTGAGAGACTGGACTCTACCGTCCTGCCCATGAGGGCCACGGGCCCCTCTGATGATCGAGGCAACCAGCCCCGCCATTACTGGCCCTTCGCCACAAGTGATCTGTACAACTAAAGGTCTCAAAACGCTCCGTTCTCGGAGAATCCCCGCGCCCTTATTAACCCATTAGAAACTGTTCTGTTCACTCATCAGCCACCTGGGATGATTGCCAGCAATTGTTGCGGGTCCTGTTCACTGCTGAGGAGCGGAAAAGAATCCAATCAGAAGCCAGGAAATTGGTTCCTGGGCCCACTGGAGTTCCCACCACTGACCAGGCTCGAATGACGCTGGGGTTCCCCTGGCACGGCCACATTGGGACTACAACTCGACTAAAGGTAGGGAGAGTCTCAGTCTACCGCCTGACTCTACTGGCAGGTCTCAAGGCTGCGGCTCGCAAGCCTACAATGTCAGTCAGGGACCAGAGGACAGCCCCGCAGCGTTCCTTGAAAGAATAATAAAGGCATCCCGCCCGTGCGCCCCTGTGGATCCAGAGGCTCAGGCAAACCTAGCTGCGGTGGCTTTTATCATCACTCCGCCCCCGACATTCGGAGAAAACTTCAGAAACTAGAACGTCTAGGGAAAAGAGCCTCCAGGATCTAGTGCTCGTGGCACAGAGGGTACACAGCAACAGGGGCAGTGCAGCGGACAAGCAGGTACGAGCTGAGAAGAGACAAAGCCAGGGCTTGGCCAAGATCCTACTCGCGGGAACTGCGGGACCGGAGGACCGGAAAAGACGCCTCAGACAGTTGGCTTCAGGAAAAAAAGAAGGTAAAGAGAACTCCCGGCGGCTCGAGGGGCGCCCCCACTTAAGCAAAAATCAATGCGCCCGCTGCAAAGAAAAAGAACATTGGGCCAAAGAATGCCCCAAGAATAAGTCTAAAACTCCCATTCTAGTAATGGGAGATGACAGTGACTAGGGGAGACGGGGTTCAGCACCCCTCCCCAAACCCAGGGTGACCCTAAAAGTAAAAGGGAAAATCCACCGAGTTCCTAATGGACACTGGGCTCAACATTCTAAGGAGCGCACAATAATAACATCAAGGCCGCTCACACCCCTGCGGCGACTCACCCGTCGCCAACCACCACGAGCCTGATGGCCTGCCTGAAACGCCACTGACACCAGATGCGGGATTTAACCTTCGCTCCAGCAGCTTGTGAAGCTCCTCGTCGTTGCAGATGGCTAGCTCCGGGATCTCCACGGTAAAGTAGCGGCCCTTGATGAAGAAGAACACCTACCAAGTAGCTGAGGAACCACCGCCCGCCGAGCACTCCCAGCCAAACATGAGACTGCCCAGATCGTGGCCAAAAAAATTCCTAAAAGACATCTTCATAAGGTATGGCTTTCCTCAGATGATAGGGTCAGACAACAGAACTGCATTTGTGTCCAAAGTAAGCCAGAATTTAGCCACGGCCCTGGGGATTAATTGGAAATTACATTGTGCATACAGACCCCAGAGTTCAGAACAGATAGAAAAAAGGAATAAAACTCTAAAAGAGACCTTAATTAAATTGACCTTGGAGACTGGCGGAGACTGGGTAGCTCTCCTCCCCTTTGCGCTCTATAAGGTGCGCAACTCCCCCTGCCAGATGGGATTAACTCCTTTTGAAAACATGTCTGGCCTGAATTGCATGCCCTCTATCCAAATAGAATGCATGATTACCGAACATAGGTTTGTGTTTTCAGCTTCCTATTGCAGAAAAAGTAAGACTATTTGGGCCTTTTAAAAAGATAGTTTAAAAATTCTAGTATAAACACCTCTCAACTGTTACTAAGTTCTCAATTGGAGACTAAGGTTTCCTAAGTTAAAACTCTGCTAAGTGAACTTAAAACTGATGGAAAATAAGGAAAGCAATCTTGTATGTAGGAAACTGAGAGATACATTAAAAAGATGTAAAAAATAGAAATACATTTTTATTGAGAGTAAAAGAAAGTAATTTTGTCCTGGGGCGCCTGGGTGGCTTAGTCGGTTGAACGTCCGACTTTCGCTCAGGTCATGATCTCGCGGTTCGTGGGTTCGAGCCCCGCGTCGGGCTCTGTGCTGACTGCCCGCTCAGAGCCTGGAGCCTGTTTCAGTCTGTGACTCCCTCTCTCTCTGACCCTCCCCTGCTCACGCTGTCTCTCTCTCTCTCTCCTAGAAATAAATAAAACATTTAAAAAAAAAAAAAGAAAGTAATTTTGTCCTAAATAAGACTGGTTTTTAGAGAAAAATGGTTTTGAGACAAAGCTTAAAGGCAAAGGAAGGTGTAGAAGGTCCATGAAGGGAAATCTTTAAAATTTATTCTATGTGTACTCAGGATAAACTAAGGTTGAGATGAATGGAATTTTAAAAATACACTGGTATAAAGTTAAAACTCTGCTTTTCTCTCTAGTCAAAAGACAAAGTTTTCTTGGATTGTAAATCTACTCTTGATAAGACAATGTAAACAAAGGTTTTCTCCTTTTACTGCCAAGAAAACCAAAGCTTTAGGTTTCATCTTTATCAGGTCTTTGATTGCATAATTAAAACTTCTCAATGTTAAAGGAGCTAGGTTTTCCTACATTCGCCTTTCAGATCTTTTATTGCCACTTTAGTTGAATTAAAAAAAAAAAAAGGTTTTAATGATCTGTAATCCTATTTAGGATACACTTTATAACTTCCTAAAGTTTTAACAAACTTCCCAGGATTTAAATAGTAAAAAAGGTCTTTTGGCCAATTTGAGATGCTAAGTTACTTGGAAAAACACTATGTACAACAGTAAACCTTAGGTTGTATTGCATGGGTAAATGCTATAACTGCCCAAATATATACGGAAATCCTAAAGTTTTAATGTTTTAGTATAAAGTTATTATATGTCACGAAAATAACTGAATTTCTTCGTCAATTGCATAACAATGTCCATCTGAGATTCTGTCATATAAATAGATTGCTTGCCTTCATGCAAGAACGTCTGGGGGCAATACAACCCATAATACTTAGGGCCCAGCACCACCACCGTAATGCATGGGACCCGACCGAAGACCCATGATTGGGCCTTCCAATACACAAGAGAAGGGGGAAATGAAGAGCCTAAGTAACGTCATTTTAAGATTAAGGCCTCCATTGAGAGCACCCTCGGGGTGCACGTAGCCCCACGTCCTCAGACTGCTCAAGGCTAAAGCCATCCTCGGACCGCCCTCAGGTCAGCTAATCAAAAACATTCCTGTGGTCTGAGTCAGGGCTGGGAACTGTAGACAGTTATTCTGTACAAACTGGCCAATTTCTCACCGCTTGCCTGAACCCCACGAGGGCCCTTTGAACTCACCTCATAATTGGTCATTTTCAAAGGATACTCAAAAGTCATGAATGAGTCCCACAAAAAGTAAAGAACACCTCACAGATACTGAAAAGTAAAAGCTGTTACCATGGGTGCTGCTGTACAATTGTAAATGGTGCTTATGTGATGATGCTACACGTACTGTAACACCCCCATCCCTTACCCATTAAAAACCCTGCTCGCTATCGTTCGGGGCTTCACCTGCCGCCACGACACCGGTAGGTGGGTGAGCCCCTGCTCGAGCTTGTAATAAAGACCCTTTTGTACTTGCATCGGTGTTGGCTCCTTGGGGGTCTCAGGGACTCGAGATCGGGCACAACAGGAGGTGCTTCACTCACGGATTTGCTGAGACCACTGGGCTATTGCTGCAACACCTACTCCAGGGCTTTTTGTGCTACAGGGTCTCCTCCAGAAGATTCCTGCCTGACTCCAGCTGCTTTCCAACACCGCTTCCACTCCTCCGGCATGCTCCTCTGAGGCTGGAGAGGAGAATGGATAGCCTCATCTGGGTGCCTATATGTGATTGTGGGCGGGGGGGACTTTAGCTGCCCCCTGCCCCATCCTATCACCCCATGTTGACCGCAGGGGACAGCGACAGAGGGCAGGAGCAATCTTTGCCTGGCACTAGACTAGAATTAGCCTCAGAATAGGAAGAAGGCCTTTGGATGGGGCACCAGAGTGGGCCCCTGGGAATGGGGGTTGGGTCAGGGGTCAGCACCGACGAGACTCTACGTAGACCCACAACAGTGGAGGGGGCCCTTCTGGAGTTGCCATTTGGCTCATTCCTCTGCTCAGAAAAGCCGCCTGAGACTCTCAGACCCTTCCTGGAGCCAGAAGCCTCCAGGCCCCTGTGTCTCTGCCTGCCCCTCCCCCCCTTCCTTGGCCCCTGCAGTCCCTTTGATCGTGGGGATGCCGTTCCCTCAGTCTGGGGCCTTGAAGAGCTGCATTCTCTCCATAAGATCCCACCGTGCAGTAAGGATGGAAAGTAAGATTTCCTCTATCCCAGCAGCCTCCACGGTTCTTTTTCTTTTTTTTTAATTTTTATTTATTCTTGAGAGAGAGAGAGACAGAGAGTAAGAAGGGCAGAGAGAGAGAGAGAATCCCAAGCAAGATCCATGCCATCAGTACAGAGTTCATTGTGGGTCTTGAACTCACAAACTGTGAGATCATGACCTGAGCCAAAGACAAAGTCAGGCGCTTAACTGACTGAGCCCCCCAGGCGCCCCTTCCCATTTCTTCCTGTGCTTGCCCTCTCCTCCACCAGATTCGAAGCCCCATGAGAGGCTTTCCCAGCCCCAAGGGCTGGCCAGGCCTGCAGTGAGCCTCAGAAACGTCTGTGGGATGGATACAACACTGCCACCAAGCCACAGAGGACTGGAGACTCTGAGTACTCAAAAGACTATAGCCCAGCAACATAATTCAAAATGAAAATAATATCGCAGTGCCTGGCTGGCTTAGTGAGTAGTGCATGAGACTCTTGATCTCTGGGTTGTGAGCTTGAGCCTCACCTTGGGTGGAGAGAGTACTTAAAAATAAAATCTTAGGGGCCCCTGGGTGGCTCAGTCAGTTGAGCGTCCAACTTCGGCTCAGGTCATGATCTCACAGTTTGTGGGTTCGAGCCCCACGTCGGGCTCAGTGCTGACAGGTAACTCAGAGCCTGGAGCTTGTTTCGGATTCTGTATCTCCCTCTCTCCCGTCACTTCCCTTTCTCACATTATCTCTCTCTCTCTCAGAAATAAATAAAATATTTAAAAAAAATTTTTAATACAAAAAAATCTTAAAAACAAAAAAACCCCCGAACAAACAAAAAACAAATCAACAAAACAAAACCCACCATAAAGCCCAAAACATGAAAATAACATGAAACAGGAAAATAAATATAGTCTTGTTTTTCCCACTATGCCACTTTGAAATAAACAGATGCTTTTAAGGAAAAAGAGACATTTTTTAATGTGTTATTTTAGTTTTTGAGAGAGACATAGTGAGAGCAGGGGAGGGGCAGAGAGAGAGAGAGAGAGAGAGAGAATCCGAAGCAGCTCCAGGCCCTGAGCTGTCAGCACAGAGCCCATGGGAGACTGGAACCCTCCAACGTGATCATGACCTGAGCCTAAGTCCGAAGCTCAACTGACTGAGACCCCCAGGCGCCCCTGAAATAAGCAGATTTTAGTAATTGTTCCTCATTTTTTGTGAGCGCTACTTTGCTGTTGGGTAATCGAGACAAATGTGACATCACCAGCCCTGTGACATCCCCTTATCTGGCTTCTATCACCACATGCCTTCCCCAGAGACATCACGTCTGTCTGGTGGCATCGCCAGCCAGACCAGGTGACGTCCTTTCCTGCGTGACGGTGACGTGGCTCCGCCTGCCGCAGCACCCTCACCGGTTCTGTGCCACAATTTAAACGTCCCGAGACGCCACCCTGCCTGCTTGACGAGCTTGGGAGCCGACCCCTCTCCTACCCAGTGGCTCGTGTTCCACGTTCGCTGTGTCACGGGCCTTGGGGAAGTGCGCAGGCCGAGGGAATCCAGCGAGGCTTAGCGTGCGGCCGGTGGGCTGAGACCGAGGCCCCGCGGCGGCCTGGCGATGGCGGACGAGGCCTGTGGGCCGAGGCTCGCCTAGTCCCCGGGGCGGGCGCCCGACCCGTTTCCCCCGGCGACCTCTCCTTTCCGATTTCCCGGGCCGCCCCCCGGGGACTCCGCGCCCCACCCGCACCCCGGACCCAGCCGAGCCTCCACCTCGGTGAGAGCCTCGCGACTCCGCCCCGCCGGCGGAGGGGGCGAGGTCGGTCCGCCGAGGCCCCGGGAGGCCCGGCGACGCGGCGGCAGAGGCGGGCGCGGTCCCGGCCAGCGTGATGGGCCGCGAGCCCAGGCTTGACTGACGGCGGGGGCCGCGGCGGGGGGCGGGCCGTCCGGTGCGGAGCCTGCGAGGGTGCGGGGCGGGGGGCAGGGGGAGCGCAGCCGCTCATTGGCTGGCGGGAGCGTGGGAAAGAATGCGGAGCCGAGTTCCCACACCCCGCGGCCGCGCCGCCTCAGTAGCCCGGCGGCCGGCGAGGCTCCGCGCGGGCCCGGAGGGGACGCGGGTCGCCGCGCGCCCGCCAGCCCCCGGCGCTCCCCGCCCGGGCGCGGGGGCGCGGGGGCGCACCATGCCTGCGGACGCCCCGGGGACGGCCCGGAACGCGGCGGAGCACCGAAAGGTGGGGACCTGCCGGGCGTGCGGCAGGAGGCGTGGGGTGGGGCGCGCGGACGCGGGACTCAGCCGCAGCCCGGCCCGCAGCCCTCCAAGCCGGGCATGGAGAAGCGGCGCCGAGCGCGCGTCAGCGAAAGCCTCGCGCAGCTCAAGGCCCTCATCCTGGACGCCTTCAGGAAGGGTGTGAGTCGGCGTCGGGAGGTGAGATCGAGGGGCGGAGGTGGGGGGCGCGGGCGTCTCCGCGCGCCACGGGGTTGCAGGCCGCCCACCCCGCCCCTGCTCCCGGAGCTGCCGCCGTTCGAAGCTGGAGACAGCGGACACCCTGGAGATGGCCGTGGCGCACTTGCAGAGCCTGCGGCGTGTGCAGGTGACAGGTGAGGCGCGGGCGGCGGCGTGGGCGGGGGGCGGTGACGCGAGCGCCCAGGGCCTCCGCTGCGGGAACCGACCGCCTGTCCCCTGCCGCCCCCGCGGCCGCGCTCGGCGCAGACCCCGCCGTCCTGGGCAGGTACCGCGCCGGCTTCAGTGAGTGCCTCGCGGAGGTGAGTCGCTTCCTGGCCGGCTGCGAGGGCGTCCCGGCTGACGTGCGGTCTCGCCTGCTGGGCCACCTGGCGGCCTGCCCGCGCCAGCTGGGGGGCCCTCGCGCCGCCCCGGCCGCTCGCCCCCCGCGGCGGAGGCCCCGGCGTCCCAGGCCTACCGCTGCCCGCCGCTCGCGGCGTTCGACGGCCCTTTCCCGCTGCCGCGCCCCGCGTCGGCCTTCGCGCAGCGGCTCCCGCCGGGCCTGACCAGGGCGCCCCTCGCCGCCCCAAGGGCCGGCCTGCAGGGCCGGGGCGCCCCCTGGAGGCCGTGGCTGCGGTGAGGGCTGTAGCGGAAGCTGCACCGCGTTCTAGGGCCGCGCCCTTTGCTGCGAGTGGACCAGAGGGTATTTGTTTCCAGGGGCCGCGCCGTGAGAGTTTTAATCTTTTTTTTTGTCTTCGTGAAGACTCTAGTCTGCCATTTCTTTCAGCGTTTAGCTCGGGGGTGGGGGTAGGGGTCTGCTGGTTACTTTGCGCTGGACTTCGGGGGCAGGACTTCGGGTGGCCCTTCCCCAGGGTCTGCGGCCCCGGGTCGGCCCTTCCCTTACCGCCCCTCCCCCCGCCCGGCTGGCGCGCCTGCGACTGTTGAGAAGCCAGCCCCCCTCCTAGAAGTGTGTGGGGTGTGAGAGGCCCCTCAGGGGGTTCGGGCGGGAAGGTGACAGTCACCATGTTTCCCAGAATGTATCCCAGTGTGGGGGAGCAGCTGTGCAGCGTCCTTGGGCAAGATATTTGTTTGTTTTTTAAGGTGCTTTACCCCACTCCCACTCCTGTGGACTTTGGAAGGTGGAGACATAGTCACCCGCCTGTCTTCTGTCTTGGGTGGCTCAGCTGTGACCAGAGCCTGAACCTTGCCCTGAAGCTTTAGTTCGGGCCTGGTCCACTTCCTAGTTTGTTCTCGTGGTTCATTCAACACAAAGCTGCCTGGACTGACTCTGCCCCAGGCCAGTGTCTGCTCAAGAGAGGGTGTCTAAGTCCTGGGGACAGGGAACTGGGGTCAAGACTGGCAAAGAACACTTAGTGCCGGGAGAGGGGGGGCTCTAGGGGGGGCTCTGGGGGGGCTCCCACTCCCCCAGAGTCCAGCCTTGCTGTGTCCCCTGGGAGGGGAGGTCCCTACTAGTGGGAAAAGACTGGAGGGTGGTCCTGCCCATGCCTTTGTCCTGAGTACCTACTGTGTGTCAGCCATACTGTGCCCAGCAGTGATACTAGGCAGCATTGGACATCGGCCCTGGAGTCACTGTCCTGAGGTCCCAACTCTTCCTGAGCTGCTGCGGGGGGCTGTGCTCTGGGTGCAGTGAGGGGGTGTTCTGAGTCATATAAACTGAGACTGGAGTATCTCATCCTGAGCCCATCTGAGGCTGAGCCAAGATTCATTTCCCAATTGCAGCCAAGTTCATCAGATGGTTGCCTGCCTTCTGCCTGGCCAGGGCCCGTCAGGGGGAAAGAGGGTGGGTCACCACCAGAGGTTAGTCTGCTGCTCTTCCAGTGGCCTCCGTGGCTGTGTCATAGGCGGGGGTCACCCAGATTCTCCCCTACTCCGCCATGCTCACCTGACAGGGACTTCCAGGTCCCCACCAAGCCAGTCACCCCCTGACCTCTGACTACCTTGCACATTTCCCTGAGAGTCAAGGGCCTGGGTCAGTGGTCCTAGATGGTGGCAGCCACGTGGCCCAGGTTGCATACCCTTGCACATACACACATTCGGTGATCCTGGCCCGGGGGGAGGCTCAAAGTAGTCCCTCTGTCTTCGGTGCTGTGGCTCTGGCAGGGCTGTGGGGAAGGAACAGTTCATAAGGCCTGGTAAGCCCTCTTGGGCAAAAGACTTGCCCAGGGTCTATTGCTGGACCAGGATGCTCCCCTTGGTTGGGGGAGAGCAGTTGCTCAGGGAGGGCCTCAGTGCAGAAGGGGGGTGGGGTGGGGATGTGAAGCCTGGGGGTGGGTAGGGTTTGTACAAGGTTGGGGCCCACATATCCTGCAGGAAAAAAGAGCGTCCTCACTACCTGTGTGGCCAGATGAAAAAGAGCCACCTGGGGAAATCACCTGGGACTCAAGGCCGTCATGCTCTCCCTTCCACGGGAGGGCAGCGTTTACTCTAGGCCAGACCCCGGTCTCCCGTTCCCTGCCTGCCTTACTCCCTGTCGTTCCCACCCCCACCCGCACCCCCGTTCTACCTTTACTTCCTATTTCTGGTAATCGCTTCTCAGCGCTATTGCCAAAAGGAGCTTTGCAGTGAGGACCCTCCAAGGATCTCTCAGGCGCTGTCGGGGACCACACACAGTTCCTTAGCCACGCAAGCTCTTCCTGGTCTCTGTCTCTTTGAACTCAGCCTCCTGGCTGGAATTCTCTCCCCACTTTCCCTCTGGAGACAGGCACCCCGCTCTCCGTGGGCTCCAGAGGCCACGTCTGTGTCACCCAGCCTTGTCCTCACAGCTGCTTGGAACGGCTCAACTCATACTGACTTGGTTAATTTGAATGGAGTCAGGAGATTTGGAAAGTGCTTCCTGTTATTTTTAAGGTATAGTTGACATACAATGTTGAATTAATTTCAGGTGTACAGCATAGTGGTTCACCAGTTCCATACAGTGCTCGCTGTGATCGGAGTACTCACCATCTGTGAGGGTACAAAGTTATTACAGTATTATTGACTGTATTACCTATGCTGTACTTTTCATCGTGACTTATTTATTTATTTTACTTAAAAATGTCTTTAATTTATAAAGTATTTATTTATTTTGAGAGAGAGAGAGAAAAGAGTAGGGCAGAGAGAGAGGGAGAGAGAGAATCCCAAACAGGCTCTGCCCTGTCATCTTGGAGCCCTACACGGGGCTCGAACCCACAAAACTGCAGGATCATGACCTGAGCCAAAACCAAGAGTCAGAGGCTTAACTGACTGAAGCCATCCAGGCACCCTAGGGACTGATTTATTATATAACTGGAAATTTGTGTCTCTTAATCCCCTTCATCTGTTTCACATATTCCCCATCCACCTTCCCTCTGACAACCACCAATTTGTTTCTCTTTATTTGAGTCTATTTTTTTTTAAGATTTTATTTTTAAGTAATCTCTACCCTCAGCATGGGGCTTGAACTCACAACCCCGAGATCAAGAGTAGCATGCTCCAGTTAAGTCAGCCAGGTGCCCCAAGAGTCTATTTTTTGTTCATTTGTCATGTTTTTTAGATTCTACCCATAAGTGAAAACACATGGTATTCATCTTTTTCTTCTGACTTATTTCATGTAGCACAACACCTTCTAGGTCTAACCATGTTGTCACAAATGGCAAGATCTCATTCTTTTTTATAGCTGAGATGGATGTCATTCTTGCTTAGATTAGGGCGGTCTGAGGAAGCACAGGCCAGGCTGAAGCTGGCCCCCTCCCCAGGCTGCCCCTCCTCAGCAGCCGAGGGCACCTGGTTTTTAGAGAGCACCCTCACCTCCAGCAGTGGAGAGAATCGGCCCCTCCCCACGCCCAGCCTGGACACCAGCCCAGTCCAGTGGACCCCTCCCGCAGTAACTACAAGGCCTCAGTGACTCCAACTTCCTGCGCACCTGCCCAGCTATTTATATTTCAGTGTTTGTCTTGCAGACACTTCCTGCTGAATAATAGATGAAGCACCTTCTCCTGGCCGGGCCAATATGGCAGGAATGGGGAAGCAATCAGGTCCTCCCCTCCTGGGGAGAGGGAGGCTGGAAGTCCTGCTGGTCAGTTCCCCTCCATAGGCAGGCAGAGTCTCATTCAGTATCTGTGTTTCCTTCTAGCCCAGTTCCTGGAAGGGACCGAGGGTCAGTAAACGTATGCTGAATTCGTGTGCACGGTCAGCAGAATTGCTTGCCTCTGTGGGTGTGGGCGCCCTGTTTGTCTGGGCCCCATCTGCCTGTGGGGCCAGGGCTGGGATGCCAATCAATGACAGCAAATCACAGGTTTTTGGAATTTGAACAAAGAATCCGTCCCTATGGTGACAGAAGAATAGGCCCACGAAACTTCGGTCAGTTGGAAATTCAGAGTAGGGGAGGGGCTGGGCTGTTTGGAGCCCTGATTTGTGAGAGGTGAGGCCTCAGCTCGCACACCAAAGCTCCAGTGGCCCCGCTGATTGTCTCCAGGCCCCAGAAGCCGCCTGCCATCAGCCAGCAAGCTCTCCCTCACCCTGACTCCAGGACCTGCTCCTTTGCAGAGGAGAAAGCGGAGCTGGAAGCCCCCAC
Source organism: Hyaena hyaena (assembly GCF_003009895.1). Lineage (NCBI taxonomy): Eukaryota > Metazoa > Chordata > Mammalia > Carnivora > Hyaenidae > Hyaena > Hyaena hyaena. Next base: position 1,973,662 of record NW_024080942.1, read on the forward strand.
AGCTGTGTCTGGCTGCTGTGTCTGCTCCCAAGAGCCCTGGTGACAGTCTTCATCCTGGGACGTCTCATGGTCAAAGAAAAAGGCCTTGGAGTCGACAGGTTCCTGGAAGGCCACCAGCGGTCCCCTCCTGGTTTGTAGCCTTGTGAATGTGACCGATAAGGCCCTGTGGAAGTGATGCGATGTCTCTTTAAGGTTAGGCTGCACGTACCTCTTGTTCTCTGTCTGTCTGTCTGTCTGTCTGTTATTCACTCTGGGGGAGGCCAGCTAGCCTACGATGGAGAGGCCAACACAGTGTGGACCTGAGTGAGAGTGAGTTTAGAAGTAGATTCTCCAACCCACCGAGCCTTCAGGTGAGTTACCAGCCACTGTCAACATCTTGACAACAACTTAATGAAAGATCCTGAGCCAGAACCACCCAACTGGGCAGCTCCTGGATTCCTGTCTCTCAGAAACTGTGTGACACAGTAAATGTTTGTCATTTTAAGCTACTATAATTTGTTATGTGGCAATAAATAACTAAGTTGTATGTAAAATAAATAATAGCAATAAACAACTGTAGTCACCTCCACCTGCCTTCCTGACAATGGAATTGTGGAAAAGGTTGGGTGGGAGTGAGGACTGGACTTTTGGTGAGAGTAACCCCAGAAATAGTCCCTACAGCTGTGGTCATAAGCAGAGGGTGGATTGATCCTGCCTTTGATCACTCTGACTTTAATCTGGAAGCAGTTTCCTAGCAAGCCCCAAGCGGATGGGTGCAGCGACAGCTCCAGGGCCCTGCATGGTGCTGACCAGCCACAGCCCGGGCCCATCCCTGAGGGATCGGGGTGAGGCTTGGGATCATGTCTGTGGCGGTAACTGACAGGGCACCGGAGTCAGAGCATGGCGTTGGGGATTTCCAACAGATGAGAGATGCTTCATGCTGAGAGCCACAGTATGCAGCACCCTGGATGGGCAGCTCCCCCTGCCACCCAGAGCACGGACGTGGCGACGCTCTTGGGCCACACTGCGTTTCTCCTGGGTGGGGTGCATCCACTCTTTTGGCAGCTTGGTAACCATGGTTATCAAAAAGCATCTGGCTGCTGCTGCCTCAAAGGTGTCTCCACCTGGTGTCCAACCTGACACCCACCTACCTGGTGGCTTTGGGCTCACTTCCTGGACCTCCACTGTCAGCGAGGAGTCCCAGTGTCTATGTGGAGAGCTAGGGGCTCAGCGAGGAGTAGAAGGTCAGTGTTGGATGCTTGAAGCCCTGGGCTTGGTCCTCATCAAGCCCTGAGCTTAATGTAAGGGAGGTTCACACCCCTGAGCGGGCAGGAACATCCTACCTAGCGGGCCTGGAGGGGGAACCTCCCTGCAGCTGCTTGTCCCAGCCAGAGCCGGTGGAGAAGACGGCTTCTCCAGCTCTACCTCTCCCCACACTCACAGTCCCGCCAGCCCCCCTTGCCCTGCTTATTGTTTTTAATGTTCATTTATTGTGAGAGAGAGAGAGGAGGGGGGAGGAGCAGAGGGAGGGGGAGAATCTCAGACTCCATGCTGTCAGTGGAGAGCTTGACGCAGGGCTCCATCCCACCCGCAAATCCGACCTTTTCCCCAAATGCAGCAAGGCAGCTTCTTGCTGGGTGGGGAGAACTGCATGCCCAGTGTGAACCCCAGGCCCCTGGGGAATGTCTGGGCCACCCCAGTCTGGAGCGTGGGAGGGTTGTATGAAATGAATGAAACAGTGTCAGAACGTTCCAGTCCCTAAAAGTGCTTGGAGCTGGCAGCTGTGACTACACGGCCAGTGGCTGCAGCTGCGTGTGCACATGGTAACCGGGTTGTGGGTTTCTGGGCCACCACCCACTGGAGTCTGGGGGGCACAGTCCCCTCAGGCCTGCGATGTGGTGTCGGGGGAGGTTTGGAGAAGGGAGGGGGAGGGAAGCAGTTACCCACTGCTCCTGGAGCGGCACCTGCCTCCGGGCTTCCAGACGGTGTCTGCCCAGAACGGGGCTCCCCTGGGGCGGACAGGTGAGGACAGGCACGCAGCACCAGAGACACACGGTCCCATGGTCAGAGATAGAGACCGAGGTGGGTACAGAGGTAGAGACCCCCTCAGAGGCGGCCAAGGCCTTTTCCACTTTGACATACAGATTCAGACCTTGTCTCCTATGTCCTTGAACTTCCTTCAGTGTGCTCTGTGTTTGGGAAGGCCACAGACATGCATCCTGGACCCACAGTCTCTGGGTGGAGCACCCACGTTGGGTACCCCCTCAAGGTCTTGTCAGTGGTTCAGGGAAGGCTTCAGGCACAGATGGATATTGAGTTTTATTTCAGCTGTCACTGCTGTGGGCAAGTTACAGAATCTCAAATGTAAAATAAGATTAGTAACAACACCTATCGGTAGTGCTGTGTGGTTGAGGGATTAAATAAAATAAATAATCTGCATAATGACAGCTGCTTCCAGCATAGATGGAGTAGCAGGACCAGATTTACTTTCTTGCCTGAAACAACTAAAAACTGAACAAAATATATGAAATTGTAGGCTTGAAAGACGAGGGTCCCTGAGAAGTGGGAAACAGTTGAAGTGAGCCCTGTATTGCCCCAACTGACTGTCAGAAGACAGTGTTCAGGCCTTGACTGCAGGGAGGGGAAGTTAGGCGGAGCGTAGCAGCCTTCCCGAGTCAAGGAGGCAGAGCTGACGCGGTGGGGGTGGGGAGCCCACTGGCTAGAATTCTGGGACAGAGTAGCAGCAAGGAGAAGGAAGCCAGAGGCAGAACTCCAGAGGGTTGCCGAGGGTCTCCCTGAAGGCTGACTGGATCGTGCTGGGAGGAAACTCCTTGAGGCCATGGAAAGAGCCTCCAGAGGTGATTAGGGAGAAGACTCCTCGGAGTTTACACAGGCTCATCTCTAGCCAGATTGGAAAAGCCCATAATTCATAGGGCACACGGGAGAGTATTCAGAAGGACTTGTGCCAGTAGTGAGGGATAATTAGCCTTACAGTGAGTGCTGCTCCTCACAAGGTTTATGAACAAGACCCCAGGGGATCGAGCTGTCTCCGGACAAAGCTCCAAACAAAGCCCAGGAATATTGGAACACAGAAATAGCCAGCACCCAACACATTAATGTTCATGATGTCTGGCAGCCAGTAAAAAATTACCAGGCATACAAAGAAGCAGGAAAATATGACCCATGATAGGAGAAAAATCGGTCAATTGAAGTAACCCGGAAATGTCACAGGTAATAGAAACAGTAGACAAGGACATTAAAATGGTCATTACAGGGGCGCCTGGGTGGCTTAGTCGGTTAAGCGTCCGACTTTCGCTTAGGTCATGATCTCGCGGTTCGTGGGTTCGAGCCCCGCGTCGGGCTCTGTGCTGACTGCCAGCTCGGAGCCTGGAGCCTGTTTCAGAGTCTGTGACTCCCTCTCTCTCTGACCCTCCCCTGCTCACGCTGTCTCTCTCTCTCTCTCTCTCTCTCTCTCCTAGAAATAAATGAAACATTAAAAAAAATAAAATAAAATAAAATAAAATGGTCATTACAGTCATGCTTCATATGTTACAGCAAAGATTGAAGGTGTGAGAGACCTTCATAGAAACCCACTGAGCTTCTAGACATGGGTGTGATGGCAGATTAGACACTGAGGAGGAAAATACTGGTAAACTGCAGGCATACCAATAAAAACTACTCAAAGTGAAACAGAGACTTAAAAAGTAGAAAAGAAGCAGAGACGAGACAAGCACATTAGTTAGCTGTGGGACAACTTGAAGTGGCTTAATATACATGTAATTGGAGTCCCAGAAGGAGAAGGAAGAGGGAAAAAAACAAAAGCAAAACACAAACAAAACAAAACAAAAAAACCACTGAAGGAAATAATGAGTGGAATTTTTCCAATCTTGATGTAAACTATAAACCCACAGATCCTCAAAGCTCAATGAAACTCGAGCCCAAGAAATTTGAAGAAAACTACGATAAGGAGCCACATAATCAAACTGCCGCAACACAGGGACAAAGCAAAAGTGTCCGTTCTTGTCACTACTGTCCGTCAGCGCAAGGAGTCCCAGCTACGCCAATTATGCAAGGAAATGACAAAAGTCACCCATATTGGAAAGGAAGAAGTAAAACTGCCTATGTTCAAATGACATGACCTTTAAAATTTTTTTTTTCAATGTTTTATTTATTTCTGAGAGAGAGAGACAGCGTGAGCAGGGGAGGGTCAGAGAGAGAGGGAGATACAGAATCCAAACCAGGGTCCAGGCTCTGAGCTGTCAGCACAGAGCCCGACGCGGGGCTCAAACCCACAAACCGTGAGATCATGACCTGAGCCGAAGTCGGACACTTAACTGACTGAGCCATCCAGGGGCGCCTCAAATGACAGGACCATATATGCAAAAAATCCAAGGAAATTCAGTAAAACTATTAAAACTAACACATGAAGTAAGCAAGGTTGCAGGGTACAAGATATTTTATTTTTTTGTCTTGTTTTGTTTTGTTTAGTCTTGTATTTGGAGATTTCTCACTCGTCATTTTATTTATTTACTTTTTAATGATGTCATTAGTGATTTTTTTCCCTTTATAGTTTATTGTCAAGTTGGTTTCCATATAACACCCAGTGCTCATCCCAACAAGTGCCCTCCTCCGTGCCCATCACCCCTTTTCACACCATACACAGAAATTAACTCAAAGCAGATACTACGCATAAATGTAAGGGCTACAACTTTTATGAAATTTTTAGAAGAAAATTATCTTGGGTGATGAAGGACCTTAGACAAAGCCTTTTTAGGTATGATACTGAAAGTGTTAAGGGACAAAAGAAAAAAGACACATAGAACTTTGTGAAAAATAAAACTTGTGCCTCAATAGACATTATCCAAAAAAAGTGAAAGACATAGGAGAAAAACATTGCAAAACATGCTTTAATATATAAATGTGTTATATATTAATAGGTATTATATATATTTAAAATATATAACTTTCAACTCAGTAATAAAAAGACAACCCAACTAAAACAATGGGTAAAAAATCTGAACAAGCATTTCTCCGAAGATATATAATTGGCCAATAAGTACCTGAAAAGTCACTCGACATCATAGCCATCATGGAAATTTAAATCAAAACCACAATGAGATACCACTTCACACCCACTAGGATAGGTATAATTAAAAAGGGGCATCTGGGTGGCTCAGTTGGTTGAACGTCTGACTCTTGATTTCAGCTCAGGTTATGACCCCAGGGTCCTAAGATTGAGCCCTGCACTGCGCTTCACGCTGAGCTCTGAGCCTGCTTAAGATTCTCTCTTGCACCCTCTGCCACTCTCCCTCACTGGTACTTTGTCTCTCTCTCTCTCTCAAAAAAAAAAAAAAAAAAAAAAGACAGAGGGGCGCCTGGCTGGCTCAGTCAGTACAACATGTGACTCTTGATCTCAGTGTCATGAGTGCAAACCCCACACTGAGTATAGAGATTACTTTATTATTTATTTATTCATTTTTTTTAAACGTTAATTTTTGAGAGAGAGAGAGAGAGAGCGTGAGCAGGGGAGGAGCAGAGACAGAAGGAGACACAGAATCTGAAGCAGGCTCCAGGCTCTGAGCTGTCAGCACAGAGCCTGATGCCGGGCTCCAACTCACGAACTATGAAATCATGACCTGCACTGAAATCAGACGCTTAACTGACTGAGCCACCCAGGCATCCTGAGATTGCTTTAAAAAATAATAAAATTAAATTAAAAAAAATTTTAAGGTACAGATGGAGGTGTTAGCAAACTGTGGAGAAATTAGAACACTTTTTTTTTTTTAATATTTTTTATTTATTTCTAGGGGAGAGAGAGAGAGAGAGAGAGAGAGAGAGCGTGAGCAGGGGAGGGTCAGAGAGAGAGGGAGTCACAGGCTGAAACAGGCTCCAGGCTCCGAGCTGGCAGTCAGCACAGAGCCCGACGCGGGGCTCGAACCCACGAACCGCGAGATCATGACCTAAGCGAAAGTCGGACGCTTAACCGACTAAGCCACCCAGGCGCCCCAAAATTAGAACACTTTTACGTTGATAAGAATGTAAAATGGTGCAGCCATTTTAATTTATTATTTATTCATTTGGTTTTTTCTTTTCTTTTATTTACTTTAAAAAATTTTTTTAATGTTTATTTATTTTTGAGAAAGAGAGACACAAAGTGTGACCAGGGGAGGGTCAGAGAGAGAGGGAGGCACAGAATGTGAAGCAGGTTCCAGGCTCTGAGCTGTCAGCACAGAGCCTGACACGGGGCTCGAACCCACGAACTGTGAGATCATGACCTGAGCCAAAGTCGGCCACTCAACCGACTGAACCACCCCGGCGCCCCGGTATTTTCTTTTTTAAATTTATTTTTTGTGTTATGGTTCAAGCACAATTCGTTTTTGTTTTTGTTTTTTGTTATCCAAGTTAGTTAACATATAGTGTAATAATGATTTCAGGAATTAGAATTTAGTGATTCATCACTTACATATAACACTCCATGCTCATTCCAACAAGTGTCCCCCTTAGTACCCATCACCCGTTTAGCCCATCCCCCAACTCAAAACCCCTCCAGCAACCCTCGGTCTGTTCTCTGTGTTTAAGAGTCTCGTATGGTTTGCCTCCCTCTCTGTTTTTATCTTGTTTTTTGCCTTCCTTCATGTTTTGTTTCTTAAATTCCACATATGAGTGAAATAATATATTTGGCTTTCTCTGACTGACATTTCTCTTAGCATAATAGTTCTAGACAATGTCACCTAACTATAGTTACCAGACGCAGACTGATGATTACCTTGGGAGCAGGGAAAGGAGGTGTCACCAAGGGCATAGGAACCTTCGGGGGTGATGGGCATGTTTACTCTCTGGATTATGCTATGGCTTCCTGGGCACCACAAATGTCAAAACTTAGCAAATTTTATACTCAAATATGTGCAGTTTATGTATGTAAATTATACCTCAATAAAACTATTTTTTTAAAAGTTAAAAGCTCATAATTTGTATAAGACTGCTTGGCATGTGGGGTGCCTGGCTGGCTCATTTGGTAAAGCATATGAATCTTGATCTCAGGATCTCAGCCTCGTGAGTTCAAGCCCCACGTTGGGAGTGGAGTCTACTTAAAATAAAAATTTTTTAAAAAGAAAAAAGAAGGCTTCTTGGCTACTCATTGAAAATTGGCTCTTACTTTCTACTGCTTACTGTCTCAGTTCAAGGGCTCAAAGGAGGCTGTATGGCTTCAGGAAAGGGAACCCAGCATCCGGTAAGTGTCCATCCCCCGAGACACGGGCAAAGGCCGGAAGGGCTGCTCTCTGTCTGCTTCCAGTGGAGCTCTGGTGCCCCCAGGTGGTCATTGTGGGTACAGCAGGCCACCTTCTCTGCTTCCCTCTCCCTGCTTGGGACTGTGCCCCCCCCCGCCCCCATGGAAGGTCTGTCTGACTGCCCATCTATCCATCCACTAGCTCCCCCTGGCCCGGGCCTCCACCAAAACTTAACATCCACTGCGGAGAGCTCTGCCTGGTTTCCTCATCCTACACCCAACATCCGTCTGCTGCCCCACCCCCCCAACAACAAGGTCCTCCAAAATTGGGTGGGAGAGAGCGGAAAGGGGAGCCTCAGAATAGAACTCAGCCCTCACATGGCCTCACCCCAGTCCCCTGCTCCTTCCCCACAGTCTCAGAGCTGGCCTCCCTGCCTCTCCCAGGGCAGCCAGGGCAATGGTTAAAAAGCCCCTGTCCCAAACCCTCTAAGCCTCCTCACCTTTTGGGGGTCCAACCCCATGTGTTTGTGTGCTGCCTTGCCCCTTAGACAGATAAACCCACACATGTGTGCCAACCGAGCGTTGCCATGGCACTGGGGCAACTAGGTGCCCACATGGAAACAAAAAAGTGTGGCAGGACCTCCCATCAATACCAGGCGGGTTGCAGGTACAATTTGAAAGGTGAAACAATGAAGCTTTTAAAAAATGTGCAAGGATATCTTTATGAAATCGTTCTGACTTTGGGGCAGGCAAAGAGTTCCTTAAAAGAAGAGAAAAGCTGATAACATAAAGGAAGTTGTTGATAACTTGGACTGTATTAAAATTTAAAACTTCTGATTACCAAAAGGCACTGTTAAGAGATGAGCAGGTGGGACTGAGGGAAAGATATTGATAATAAAGACATCCGTGAGGAATTCTCATCCGAATGCACAGTCCTACAAATCAATGAGGAAAAGGCGTATGAAAGCAGCAGAAGCACCAGGAAGACACACCCTCATGGAAAAAGGAAGGCCACTGGCCAAAGGGAATGTGAATTAAGTGGCAGGGTGGCACCACCGTGGAGCCTCCTGAGCACCGAGTGACAAAGCCAGTGGTCCGTGAGGGTGTGCACACAGAGACCACCTGAGCAGAGACACAGCCACTCGGGAAGCCCTTGGGTAGTGGCTTCTGACGCTGAACAAGCACACCGTCTGCCCCAAAGCTCTGGGATGTTTGCAGCTGCCAAGTGGAAACAGTCCGAATCTCCATCCACAGAAACCTGAGTCAGAGATGAGCCCACTGTTGGTGAAACTGACCACCGCAGCCCCCGAGGCGCCTGACTCCAAACCATGTTGAGGCTCCAAGGAGGCAGACTTGAGACTAGAAAATTCACATTCGTTTCTGCCCCCCAGTTACTGGCCCAGAGCTACTGAAACGCTTGTAGATTCTTAAGTGCTAAAAGCGCCAAGACCATCTTCTGTTCTAATGAGCCAACTCTGGGTGGGATCTTGGATAGGGATTCTCACCAGAAAGACCAGCCGTAATTAGAAGCTTGGAAATTTCAGCCCCAGCACCCCCTCTCCCAGAGAGGGGAGAAGGGCCAGAGTTGGAGTTAACGACCCATCATGCCTGTGTGAGGAATCCTCCGTAAAAGCCCCATAGTATGGGGTTCAGAGAGCTTCCAGGTTGCTGAACACGGGCAGGTGCGGGGAGAGGGGCAGGATATGGCCCCTCCATGCCCTTCCCACATAATTCACCCCACAAAGCTCTTGCAATCCGGCGGCTCATCTGTACCCTTTATCATACCCTCATACAATAAACCGGTAAACATAAGTAACTGTTTCCCTGACTTCCGTGGGCCGCTCTGATAAATTAACCAAATCCAAGGGGGAAGGGTCATGGGAAATTGGTTTGTAGCCAAGTTGGAGGAAGTTGTGGGTAACCTGGGGACCCACTACTTGCGACTGAAATCTGAAAGGGGGCAGTCTTGTGGGACTGAGCCTTTCGCCTGTGGAATCTGAGGCTGCCTCCAGGTAGACGGTGTCAGAATTGAGTTAACCTGTAGGACACCCGGCTGGTGTCCGAGAAGCAGAGGTAGTACAGGAGACTCACAGGAGAACAGTGCAAGAAGGAAACTAGTTCTTCTTTTTACACAGATGCGGAAAGGTTCTTACAGTACAACTGCCCTGATATAAAGTTCACTCCGGGCCAGGCTTGCCGGCACACGGTGGCCGGGCGGCAGAGCCCAACAGGCAGGGGCGCGTCTCCACAGCTGCTCCCTCACCGTTTGTGCCCTTCCTGTGCGCCTCATATATTGACCAGTTTGCTGGGAATCGAAGCGCCCCAGCCTTGTTCATCCTGCGTGAAGCTGCTTCCTCCGCCAGCACCCTCACAGCCCCGGCCTCTCTGTCTCCCACCCACGGAATCTTGTCCCTCAGGCCCTCAAAGCCCGTCTAGTCCAAGGCCCTTTCCTCAGAGAAGCTCCAGCCCCGCCAAGGCCCCCTTCTCTCCATAGTACTTCGTCTTTTATGCTATGTTGCTGTCGGAAATGATCTCCTCTACCTGTTTGTTTAGATGTTTGCTGTCTGACTCCCTTACTGCCTCTTCATATCCCTTATAGCCTGGAAGCCAAAAGTGTGTGTTACAGTGACCTGTGTGGGGATGGGCAAGATCAGCCCCGAGGTCAGGATGGCCTGGAGCACAGCGAAGGCCTTTGGGGCCCAACTCTGCCGTTTGCTAGCTGTGTGGTCATGCACACGTCACTCTCTGCGCCTCGCCAAGCCCAGTTATGAAAACAGGATCTTCTTTGTGCCCCCTGCCAGGACGGGTAAGTTTTGGGAAGATTGCTCAGGGAGGCCAGGCCTAGGAGGTGTTACTCTGGAGGCCCATCTCCGAGGCACTGTTACCCCCGCCTGCCTACTCAGTGACTGGTGTGCTTGGGGGTAGCAGCACCAGGCCCCCTTTCTAGAAGGAATAGACTCTGCTCTGCCTCCTCCTTCTTGGGCCCATCTACAGGAGTCTAGGTCAGGAGACATGCTGGTGGAGAGTAACCCACTTTCGTCCTCTGAACCCTCCCAACCCTCTCTAGAGGCCCAAAGCCCATCCCCGTTTGGGGTGCTGACTACCAAGAGCCCCGGTGACCCCCACCAGCAGGCTCCACAGTGCTTCCAGGGAAGGGGCCAGTAGCCTCTTGAGACCAGAGGAGTGAGCTTTGCTCCACTATTCCACCCCCAGTCAGCAGCGGCCCTCTTCCAAAGGATCTATCTCTAGGAACATTCTGGAAAGGTCATTTCCCACTGATCACTCAGTAACCCTCTCTACTCCACACAGACGACAGGGTAAAGCCCTAAGACCCAGACAGGACTGGGCTGGTGGGAGGTGGGGGGCAGAGATGCGAGCAGAGGGCTGGAGGTTTCATAGCAGGTGGGACCACTTTAAGAGGAAGAGTCAGCCTGGGCCAAGAGATGGAGTGCAGAGTGGCCTTCAGCTTGGGAAAAAGGAGGCCCGTGCAGGACTGATTGCAGGTCAGCATTCTCTGGCCAGCATCTGACCTGACCAGGAAGGTGTCCCTCACATAGCTGGAGGCCCCTCAAATGCCATCTATTTGTGGCCTGGACCTTGACGGCTGGCAGGAGACATGTGACCGCAGGGATGGGGTATTTTTGGTAGCGGGGGCGGGGCCTGTGCAGTGAGCCCAGCGCCATGCCGCTCTGGGACAGGCAGCTCAGACATCCAGCTCCACTGCCCTGGCTGGCCACGGGGTCCCAGGTATGACACTGCAGTCCCTCATTCCCACCCCAAGAAGTCTGAAAGTCAGCCCTGGAGGGACTTCCCCAAGGGCCAGAGAGGGGGACATTTCAGTGGGTCAGGAAGGTCTGGTCTCACGGCATCTTCATCTTAGCACTGGCCTGACCAGAGCGACCTCCTACCTTCCTGGGGGCAGTGGTGGCTGACCAAAGGCCAAAGAGCACCTCCCACAGGAGGCTGGGACACTAGGGGCTCTCAGGCAGTTAGGGTCACCTTTGTTCACAGAGATGAGGCAGAGGAGGGGTCTCTGCCAGCTAGGCAGGACTGGGTGAGGGGCACAGACCTTGAGGATGGCTCTAGAGTCCAGAGGGAGTTAGGAGGCTCATTTCTGTGACCTCCTGCCTAGGCAGGAGACAGAGCCAGATGCTCCCTGGTGACCTCCGAGTGGCCTCTGGCCAGCACTAGTGTGACCTTGAACTCAGGGGAAGCCCAGAAGCCTGTCCCAGTCAAGGCTAGTGGAAGGTCATTACCAAAGGCTGGTCACTTGCTGGACACTGCCACCCCTCCTCCATGGCCAGCTGCCACCTGAGGCACGTGGGGACAGACCAGGGCTGACCATCCCCCAGGTGAACTGACTCCCAGCGAGTGATCTTTGAAATGGGTTTTGCTGTATGAAGTTTACCTTGGTGCCCACAACTCTGAAGGAAAGCTGGAGGTGGTGAAGCTGACCTAGGTGAATAGAAAATACTCCAAGATGTGAAGAAAACCACTTCCGGGGACAAAAATTCAAACGCAAGGAATCCTATTTTCTTGATGTACTTCACTAATCTAAACCATATTTGATTTTCAGAATGTAACAATATGTCATTACGCGGTTATTATCTGGGGTCAGTTTGGAAATACGGAAAGTGGGAGCTGCGGGTTTTGTAACTTGGAGGAGAGGTCAGGTTTGACAGCGCTCAGCTTCCCTCGGGATTCCCTCGTCTGATCTCTTGCAGGACATAGATGGAGTGCTGGCCCCCAAGCCAAGGAGGTGGGGGGCACCCCAGGGACTGGGCAGGGTAGTGGCAGCGTGTGCTGGCCTGTGGCCAGGACCTGTGCCTGTGAAGATCCCACCTGGCCTCAGGCTCTGCTGCTCAAGTGCCTTTCCTGACCTGAAATGGAAAATTTCCAGTATAGCATCCAGCTGAGTGACCAGGACTGGGCTGAGTTTTCAGCTGCAACTGAAGAGTGTGGCCTCCCGCAGGCCAGCCTGGCCTCTGGGGATGAGCTCTTGTCCAGTGACATTGACCAAGGGGACAGCAGTGGCCACAGTCCCTCTGGGCCTCCACCCCTTCTCGAGGGGCAGCCGGCTCCTGGGGGGAGGGGCTGGCCTGGTATCAAGAAGGAGGACAAGGCAGCTACCCGGCCGCTGGTCAGCAGGTTTGGGCTTGAGCCTGTCTTGGCCCTGGAGGCTGATCAGCAGATGCCCAGCACGTCCGCACAGTCAGGAGCTTTGCTGTCCCTCCAATCCGACACCGCCTCTCTAGAGCAGAGCTCATCGCTCCTAGGGCCGGTGTCTTCCGGAGACGAGATGCAGAGGCTTCTGCAGGGGCCAGCCCCCCGGGACCCTGGCCCTAGTCCCCCTGGGGAGCCTCCTCAGAGCCCCGAATCTCCTGGCTGCACCACTGCTCCCCAGAGGCCCCCCGGAAGTCCTGGAGCCCCGCCACGCAGCCCTGGCCGAAAGAAGAGGCACGCTGCTGGAGCCAGGGGGGGCAGGTGCTCGAGTACCCCAGGCTCTGCTCCCACCCAGCTGGGTTCCCTGTTGCTTGCTGAGGTCAGGCCCAAGGAGGGCCTTGGTCTGTCTGGGTCCAGGGGGAAGGATCTCTCAGCTGGAACAGCAGAGCGGACAGCAGACACCAGGCAGAATGAACTGAGTCCAGAGTCTGTAGGAGCCCCTGTGCAGATGACCAGGCAAGAAACAGATTTGGATCTGTCTACACCAGTCCCTACGAATGAGCAAGGTACAGACCCACTCAGAATGACCCCCAGAGCTGAGCCACACACCGTGTCCACACCTGCCCAGGAGACTCATCCAGATATCGCAATAGCTAAGTCAGATGTGACTCTGTCTACACTCACCTCCAAGCTTCAACCTGACACACCTCTGTCTACACCTGCCTCCAAATGTAGACTGGACATGGACCTACCTGTGCTGGACCCAGTGGTTAAGCCAGAGATGGACTCATCTACACTTGCTCTGCCTCAGCTTGTTTCCAAGGCCCAATCTGATGTAGGTGTGTCTGCACCTGCTCCCATCCCCCAGGCCAGGCCTGACTTGGTGGAGGTGGAGGTTGCCCCAGTGGCCAAGCTGTGTTTGAGCTCTGTTGTGTCTCCAGGACACCAAGAGAAGCCCAGAGAGGAGCCTTCAGCAGGTGCCCCTGGCCGTCGCTCAGGGGAGCCCCCACTAGGCTCTGTTCGAGCACCCAAGAAGAAGAAAGTGCGATTTTCCATGGCTGTGCCAGGCCCTGAGGAGCCAGGTCTGGGAGAGACCTCAGGCCCACCCTCACCAGCCACAGCCCGGCCCTCACCTCCCAGGGCAGCAGCCGGGGGCCGAGGGGGGCCTGGAGGCTGGGATGCCACGGCGGTGGGGCCCCGGTCTCCCCAGCCTCGGATCCTCAAACACCTGCCTCCCCCTACCCCCTCTGCCTCGGTGGGGCCTAGGCCCAGGAGCAGCTTTGCAGTGACCCTCCCAGAGGCCTACGAGTTCTTTTTTTGCGACACTATTGAGGAGGAGGATGAAGATGCAGTGGAGGCAGCAGAAGCTGACCAGGCCTGCGAAGTACAGTGGCCGGACACGTGCGAGTTCTTCTTCCAGGACTGCCGAGCCCAGAGGTCAGGGCACTGGGGGGGCCAGTCTGTGGCCCAACCCCCACAAGCTGAGCCTGTGCCAGCCCGCCCACCTGGAGACCCTGTGCCCATCTCCATCCCTGAGGCCTATGAACACTTCCTTGGGGAGGACGCATCAGGGGGCATGCTAGACCTGGCTGCCCTTCTCCAGCTGCAGGCCACAGAGCCCCCCCGGCTGGTCCCCTGGGGAGCGGGGCCTGGAACCTCACCAGAGCCTAGCCCAGTCACAGCAGAGCAGCTCAGTCTGGCAGTCCGGCAAGCAGGTGAGTGTTGCTTGGGACCCATGGGCCGTCCAGGTCCTGGGAACATACTGTCCAGGGAGTTCAGCCAGGAGGGCTGTTAGGGAGGGGCGGCCTAAGACCCCGAGTCATGAGCCAGTAGGGGAGCCTTAGGGATGATCTGGGAGGGATGGACTAGCTCCTGGCCATCCCAGGACACAGTCCAGGTGGGGTGGGCTAGGCCAGACACCACAGCCACTCAAGAACTTGTCTCTGCACTGACCATCATTCTGTATTCGGGCCCAGATGACAGCAGTGCCCTGCCCCCAGCCTCTAGCATAGTAGACTCTGGGACAGCTCACACTCGGGCCTTGCTGCCTGCTAGGTCAGGCCCTCAATAGACTTTGTCTCACACTCCCCCTGCAAGATATTTTACAAACCAGGAAGTGGTACTCCAGACGCAAACCTGCTCACGTGAGCTTGACTCACCTATGCCACACACTACCCTGTGTCTTGGGACAGGGTACTATAGGGGAGATGTGACTCAGACAGCACGCCTGGGACAGACCGGCCTGAGTGGAGCCGGAGCACAGAGCAATGCCTCTTTTTCCTAGGAGAGCCCCGAGGCCCTCTCACCTCATTTGCCTTCAGCCAGGATGACATGTGCCTGGTGTTCGTAGCCTTTGCCACCTGGGCCGTGAGAACATCAGATCTGCATGCCCCAGACGCCTGGAAAACAGGTTTGGGGGCTCGTGGTGGGGGAGTGGGTCGGCGCCCAGGATGACGGCCAGCGTCGTCTCAACTGCTGGCCAGCAGGGATGAGGGGTGCGTGGGGAGGCACAGATTTCTCCCCTGACTTGCTCTTCCGTTGCTGGCCCACCCCTTGTCCCGTTGGCCTCCTCCTGCCCTTCGAGGGCCAGGTCATGTAGACAGAAGGTGGTGACCAGGCCACGATGGGCCAGCACTCAGGAGGCCCCCTTGTGCTTCTCTTGCAGTCTTGTTGGCCAATATCGGTACCATCTCTGCCATCCACTACTTCCGCCGGCAGGTGGGGCAGGGGCGCCGCAGCCGCAGCCGCAGCCGCAGCCGCAGCCCCAGCTCATAGGACCCAGGCTTGGTCCAGGAAGACAGAGGACAAAGAAACGGCCACAGGGGCTCAGGACGAGGTGCTGCCCTCAGGTCTTGCCCTTTGATCCCTGTGTTCTGTGGCGTCTGGGAAGGAGCCAGTGTCCTTGGTCCTGGCTCCCTTGGATTCCACCCAAAGGTCTAGCCAGTGGCTGAGGCCAAGGGTGTGCTCCACACCTGGAAGGAGGGAGATTCTGGAAGGCTGGGTGGGTAGGGCTGAGCAAGGAGCTGGTTAGTAAGGTGGCCAGATTAGCAAATAAAAACCTAGGGTGTCCAGCGAAACTTGCATTTCACACATGCAGTATTTGAGATTGTACCAAATTATGTGTGGCTTATCTGAAATCAATGTAACTGGGCGTCCTCTACTTTATGTGGCTCGCTGGGTGAGAAGCGGACACGGTGCTGGGGACTGGAAGGTGTCAGTGCGGCAGCAAGGCCCCAGCTGGGAATCCGGGCAGCGGGTGAGGGTGAGGATACTGGGTGGCCTTCAGGTGGAGGGGGGTGTCCCGGAGACTATCTGCCCTGTTGACAAGTGGGCTGGTGTAGTGAAAACCTCTGAGGCCTCTTTGACCCCTGAACCCCAGGGGCTTGTGGCCAAGGGCTTCTCGGCTCCTGCCTACGCCAGTGAGCAGGGACCCATAGGGGCCTCCGGGGGTCAGCCCCAGCGGGGGGCGGGGGGTCCTACAGGGCAGAGGCTGGAGCCCCTCCTCTGGGGAACCCTGGACGAGGTGCAGAGGCAGAATATGGTGGTGTCAGATAAAGGCACTGAACATTTGGGGTTGTCCCAGGGCTTTGAGGAGCCAGAGATGGGGCAGGAAGGTGGGTCGGAGGCTGGTGGTGGCAGAGCAATGAAGGCTACCAGGCTGGGTGCCGGGTGGGTGTGTGCACTGGGTCCCCAGGACAGGGGACTTCTGGCTGCTGAGTGGAAGACGCGGGGACACGTAGCGGAAATAAAATCTCTATCTTTCTTGTTTAGTCTCTTGTCAGTTTCTCCCAAGTGGCCCCAGGCCTCTCACATTTACCCAGAATACCCTCCTACCTCTGCTCGCGATGCCTCACACTTGCTGACCCCCTACTCTGTGCTCTCTGACCTCACGTGCTCTGACCCTCACTAATCTTTCTCAGCCCTCTGGCCTTCACACCTACACTGTTCTCCCACCCCAGGTAAAGCCTGCACCAAGTGGCCTCCCCCATTCCTTCCCTGGAGGAAAGGTTGAAGTTTGGGGCCTCCACGCATCCTGCTCTGATCTGTGGTACGGCAATGTCGCCAGGCCAGCTTCGGTATGAGGCCTTCTGCCTGGCCCCTCCAGAGCCCAGGGAGTCTCAGAGTTCTGGAGACCCCTGCACCCCGCTGGGGTCAGACGCTGACTCAGCATCAGCTGGGGTTCAGGTACTGGGTGCTGGTCAGCCTGTGGCTCTACAAAGAAAGACCCAGGCTCTGCGGCAGACCCCCCTCCAGGGTTAAGGCTGGCAGGTGGTCCTGAGGACCAGCCGGCCCAGGGGCCATCAGATCCACTGGATGAGCCCCCCACCAGCCTCAGGTGCGCGGGGCCACCGCTTGTGGGAGGGAGATGAAGCTTTGTCCCAGGCGTTGTCGTAGCTTCTGAGGGGACGGCCACCTGGTGGGGAGGAGAGAGATGCATGTGCCTTCAGGAAGCAACACACGGTCACTCGGAAGAGGCAAGGGCCTTCACTCACCTGAGGGAGGCAGCAGCTGGTCAGGCGAGACTTCTCTCACTGGGGAGGCCTGGGGACCCCAACCACAAGTCTCAGATCTGAGCCCTGGGGGAGGAGGCTTGAAGACCAGCCCACGAACCCGCCAGACCCCCCCCCTACCCTTTCCTCCTAGTCCTGCATCTTCTCTTCCTACAGCCCCAGCCTCTGCTGCTTCCTGCCCTTGCCCCGCCCTGTCTTGCGCTGGCTCCCCCTGTCCTGCTCCCCCAGGCTTCCCACCTGCCCGCACAACTCTGCCCCGCAGGGCGGGGGGCTGCTACTCACATGCTGCGGGGAGGCTGCGGCTCCTGGGCCCTGGCCCTTGACAGAGCTTCGGTGCCGCTGAGAGGCTCGGGGCTGCAGGGCTCCCTTCTGGGAGAGCAAGTGGGGACCGGGGAGCCCAGAGCTGGGGGCGGAGACAGGCACAGACACGGGGACCGAGGGGAATGGGCTCGAGGACTCGGGTCCAAGTGAGCTCTGCATTGCACTGAGGAACTGCCAGGAAAGAGTGGGGACCTGAGGCTCTGGACCAGAACTTCCACAGAGCTGAGGGATCCCTGTCCCCCAACCCCCTTGGCCTCTCATCATGACTGAGCAGACCTCAGGCTGTGGACCTATCCAGCCCCTTCCTTCACCCACAGGGAGCTGACCTCATCCAGGCCCTGGACGTCTGTGATCTTGTGATAGGAGGTAGCAGGTGGGGTGTAGGGATCGGCATAGAGTGGGAAGTGTGGGGTCTCCGGAGGCTGCTCTGGGGTCTCGGGGTTGCCCTCCGGGCTCAGCTGCAGGCAGGAGGCAGAAGAGACAGGGCCCCTGGAGCTGGAGGTGGCCTGAGTCCTCCCTTCTCTGCAGGAAGGCCTCTAGGCGGCTCCAGGATCACCCAGGCCTGAGAAATGGAGGCCAGGGAGATGAAGGCAGGATGGAGAACTGGGTCAGCGTGCTGGGCTCACCTTGGTCAGGTCCAAGAACAACGAGGTGGCCAGGCCGGGCCCTTCGCCCCGAGCCTTGCTCCTGGGTGACCGGCTGCTGCTGCTCCGTCTCAGCTCTGCCCTCTGCCTGCTGATGCAGCCAGGGTTGGCCTGGTCCTGTGGGGACCAAAGACTTCCAGAAGGTCCCCTAGGGCTCTCACCCACTTCAACCCTCGAAGCTGCACAAAGTTCCCTTCGGTCTGTGTCTCCTCCCCTGAGGAACTAGGGTCCTGCTTGGAATGGGGTGCCTTGGGGATCCAGGCTCCCCAACACAAAGTGTCCTCATGACTCCCTGCCCACTTCTTCTGCCTGCCCTACCCCACTCCCAGATACTCACGGGCGTGGGCTGGGTGGGGCAGCCTGTGGTGGACGGCACTGAAGACTCAGGGAGAGAGTGGCTGGTGTGTGTGGAGGGGGGTGCTGGGTACCCCGAGTCCCAGCTGGTTCGTCCCTCTGAGGAGAGTGACCCTCGGCCACCACCCGTGACCTGGACACCGGGGGGGGGGGTGAGACAGACAGCAGGACCCCTCTCCCTACCTACCTATGCCACAGATCCACCCTTCTGCCCAGAACCCGAGATGTGGGGGCCACATCTCTCCTTCTTGACCCCTCACCTGTGGGGACACCCGCAGCCCTGGGAAGCTCTCGGGGCCGGGCAGTGCGGGAGCTCCATCCCTGCGGGAGACAGTCTGCAGGCAGAGCAGCCAGTGGCTGTAGTCCTCGTAGCTGGCACACAGCACACGAATAGTGTTGATGAGACGGCCTAGCACACAGACACTGTGAGGGGGCCTGGCGAGCAGGAAGCCCCCTGCAAGGCCCCACGGAAGAGCTGGGGCACCCGTGAGGCCCGTGCCCTCCCTCCCGGGCCAGGCCTCCACCCACCTTCGATGAGGAAAGAGCGGATCTGCTTCTCCTTCTCCTCCAGGTTGATGTGGATGGCGCTGAGTGGGAGCTCCCCCTGTGCGGGCAGCGATGAAAGATGGAGCCTCGGTCTGGGGCGGGGGCAGCCCTGTGCCTCTGCCTGGGCCCGTAACTCTGTCTCACCCTCCAGAGCTGGGTTGGGCCCTCAGGTCGCAAGGCAGGGCTGAGGCTGACACCCCTGAGGGAGGCCAGCGCTCCCCATCTGTCCTGAGGGACACCTTTATCCCTGGACTCCGGGTAGGGCCTTCATCAGCCAATGGCAGGCACAGACGGATGCTTCTGGGGACTGGTCCCCTGGGTCACCTATTAAGACTGGGGTAGGGTGGGAGGGATCGTACGGAAGAGCCCTGTATGCTTCTCAGTGACTGAGGCTGTGATCACCCCCAGAGTAGAAGGTAACTGTGACGCACACAACAGACACACTCCAGCTCCAGAGGACGGACGGACACACACACACACACACACACACACACACACACACACTGGAAAATGTCCACGCAGAGGGACAGGCTTCTCTCGGAGATACTGGGGGCCAACACAAGAGTGCCCCCCAGGAGCGGTTCTGCCCCCACGTCACCTGCCCCAGGTGACCGTCCTGCTGGTGGTGGAGGACTCTCTAGGATGATAAGGGGTCCTACGCAGGGGTCCCTCCTTGGCCATGTCACAGCTGAGACCAGATTGACCAGGGCAGTGGGCCGGGTGGGTGGGGCCAGCACACTCTGTCCCAACAGGCCCCGAAATACAGGTTCCTCCAGAGCCACTGCCCTCTCCCACCCCCACACACAGGGCGTCTCCCCGGGGCGGCTCCACCACGGGGAGGGACCCACCTTAAAGCAAAGCCCATCTGCTTCCTCAGAGAAAATGGCCAGGGATGTTGGGTACAGGACCAAGAGCCGGTCCCATTGTTCCTGCGAGGGAGTCAAAGGCAGAGTAGGGGCTTGACCAGTGCGTGCCAGGGCCTGGACCCCATTTGCCACCTGAGCTCCTCTCCCATCTCCTCACCCCTCTCCCATGTTGTATCCCCTCCTCCACGCCCCTCCCATCCACCCTGTGCCCCCATGTCTTCACCCCTGTGGCCCCATCTCCTCTCACTCCTGGGTCCCCCCCCCACGCACCTGTGAAGGCAGATGCTGAAGCTTGACCCTCGAGGCACAGATGGCACTGCCCACCATTTGACGCCCCGATGCTGTCCGCAGCCGGGTCAGTCTGCGCTGCAGAGTCCAGGGCAGCTCGTCTTCTGGGGGGCCCTGGTGAAGGGGGGTCAGGGGCAGGCGGAGGGTGTGGACACAGGCAGGGAAGGAAAGAGGCGTGGGGGTCCCTGGCACTTACCTGTGGTGGCGATGAGAGGCAGTGCTGCCCTCCCACGAGGGCCTTCTGTTTCTCTAGGTGATACAGCCAGCGGCCCAGCTCAGCCTGGCTGGGGCAGAGCACGAGAAGGGGAGCGGGCAGCGGGCCTGGGGGTGGAGGGGTGCAGTGGGCTGGGCCAGCAGCCCACAGGAAAGGCCCTGCCCAAGGGATCCGTGGGCACCCCGAGGCCTGGAACAGGAGGGTCCTGTGACACCATCTGGGACAATCGGCCACTAACAGGGCGGCGTTCACAACTCTGGAGGTCCCTACTACCTGCTGCCCTGCACCCCCGCCCTGCACCCCCTGCAAATGCTCATGTGCCCACTGGGGGAAAAGCCAGTGCACTCAGGGTCCCTCCGGTGTTCCAAAGCTCAGCCAGACCGAGGCTACTGAGCAGCCCCAGCTAGAGGTCCCTCCTGGGGGCCGGGTCCACTCATGCCCCCCACATACCTGTGATCTGGAAGGCATGCTCTCTGGAGCCCTCCAGAGGGCAGACACTCAGCTCCATCAGTGGTAACAGCCCCTGCCAGAGCACATGGGGGAGAGGAGGGCTGGGGGGCCCCTAGTGGGACACGGATACCCATCTCCCAAGACGCTGCTCTCCTCCTCTACCCCTGGCCTCCTCCCTTTGCCTATTCCCCTCACCTGAAAGGTGAGTCCTTTGGAACCATGGGCCTGGAAGTAGAGGTAGGAGGGGAACAGCTCCAGATAGCAGTCACTGATGTCCTGCAGGAGAGCAGGGCTGCCTGTCTGATGGGCCGGGGGTCAGCCCCCAGGCCGGCACCCGAGCACACCCCCCCACTTGGTCCGGCCTGGCCCCACCTGGCTATGCTGGAACCGCAGCTGGACTTTGGCATAGTGTATAACCTTGCCCAGATTCCTCACAGGCACCCTCCGCCGCCCCTTCTTGAACACACTCAGGAACGGCTGCTCTAGATTTTCTCGCTGGCTCTCCAAGTCTCGAATGTCCTGTGGGGAGCAGAGCTCAGGGGAGGGGGCCAGACCTGGGGCCAGCTGCCCCGCCCACACACACCCCTACAAAGGTTAGGGACGTACATACACCATCGCTCATAGGTACAGAACCCCATACGCTCTCACAGCCTCTAAACATAGAAGTAGTGGAAGCACACACACACGAGCAAACACTGCCTGCCAGCCATAGAATTACGTGGTCTAGTGGTAGAGACAGTGAAGTCTGAATTCAGTGGAGATTCAACCCTTACTTTTGACATTTCCTAAGTCGTGTACCCTTGTTTCAATTACTCAGCCTCCAAAGCCTTGTTGGTCAGGGGGGTTTCAGGTGTCTGAGGAAGACGATGCTAAAACACTCCCATGCCTGTGGTATTGACTATAAATACTTAATACCTAGTTCTACAAGGTGGGTGAGGCAATGTCGACGGAAATACCCCCACCACGGCTCCGCATGTCAGGGAGTGGGGGGCTGGAAAAAGATGCAGCAGATCAGCCCTTGAGACTCTGTGCCCGCCGCTTCAGCACACCACAGCGGGCCCCTTAACCTCACCCACTGAGAGGGCCGAAGTCCTGGCAACGGCTCAAAGGGTCCTCTGTGATCTGTCCCTCCTCTAGTCCTGTTCTCTCGTATCGGGCATAGGCTGCCTTTGTACTTGTTATTCCCTGTGCCTGGACGACTCAGCCCAACTCTCTTCTCGCCCATCGGGACTCGGCTCCAATGTCACCTTCTCCATGAGATCCTTTCTGGGTAACCTCCAGCTGGGTAACCTCTGCACACCTTCCCTCCTTTACTTTTCTCCTTAACACTACCACATCTGACTTCTTGCATCTTTTACTGTTATCTGGCTCTGTCACAGGGATGGGAACACCATGAGAATGGGGTCTTTGTCTATTTTGCCCACTGCTGTATCCCCACAGCCTAGACCAGGCCTGGGATGTGCTAGAGGTTCAATGCTTGTCTGCTGAGGGGAGGGACCATCGGTGCCGACACTCAGCTAGCCCTGGCACACAGGGAGTCCTCTACAGTCGGGGGGCTTGCTCATCAGATTGAGAGTCAGATACGGATGGGTGTTGACCTGACACCCTGGCTGGAAGGGCTGAGGTCTAGGGGCTCAGGGGTGAGTTGGGGCCATGCTTCATTTGGGTGCTGGCGGAGGCTGTCTCGAAGGCTGCTGAGACCCGGCCAAGCTAAGCCACCCCTTGGGCAAGCCCAGGAATGTGAACAGACTCACAGCTTCCTGGCCTCCCTGACTCTGGGTGGGGCCTCCTGTACCCACACCCAGTATGGGGAACAACTCGGGGATAGGACCCATGAAAAATAGGCCGTGGAGCAGGAAGGGCCATGCAGCTGTCCCTGTGCCCAGCCTTGGGGCCCAGGGAGGCGTCAGCTCAGAGCTGTGGCAAGGCTGGTTCCTTGGTAGGTATAGAGCCCACCACAGGGCAGGGCCCAAGAAATGGCTCCTTCCCTGGTCCCACCTCCCAAGGTTCAATCTGCCGGGTCCCCTTTCCTGCTATGTCCTGGCAAAAGAGAACCGCCAGGGCCACCGTACCTCACGTGATTCCACTCTGTCTCGGACAGAGAGAGTTGAGGTCCGAGATGCAACCTCACGAAGGGACTCCAGCCCAGCCCAGCCAGACCGGGACAGAGTGGCCTGTCCACTTCTCTGAGGCAACTTGGTTTCTCAAGCCAGCACTTGCCTGCAGGGCGTCCTGAGACCACAGAGGGCAGGAGAGGGGACAGGTGTGTGCTTCCCAGCCCGACAGGAACACATTGGAAAGGTGGACTCTGGAAGATCACCCCAGCTAGGCCTCACAGGGACAGTGCGAGGCTGGAGGAGTGCAGGGTAAGGGCCCTGGCCCAGGATCACACATGTTACTGCTTCTATGTCCCCCAAGACCCAGGGTCACACATGTTACTGCTTCTGTGTCCCCCAAGAAGTTGGAGGATTGTTTCTCTCACATTCTGGGGTCTCTGCACGTAGCAGAGCCTCACCCCTACCCAATGCCATCCAAGCTGGGAAAGAGGGCTCGGGGTCTCTCCCCACTCAGCTAACCCTTAGCCTCACAAGGGGTGGGCGGAGTGAGAGGGTGTGGTGCTCAGTTCAGAGGTGGCCTAGCACGTGAGAGCCACATCCCCGCTGTGCGGCCTTGGTGGGGAGGACGCAGCCGGCTGCTGTGGAATGAGGCAGCAGTGGGTGCCGAGGAGACACCCCCCGGGAGAAACTGAGGTCTGGCTCCCTGTTCACCTAAAGCCTCTTACTCTCTTAGAGTGATGACAGAGGGTGGGGGATCACAGACACACCGTCAACACGACACCCACGCCCACACAGCAGCATAGATATGTGTGCTCAGTCCACCTCAAGTGTGTCTGGATGTGCAATCCCGCACCCAGGTCCTGGGGGTGGGCAGACACCACAGGTATGGCTCTGAGTGGACAGCCTGACCGTGGTGCCCCCTCCGGTGTAGCGGAGAGACTCCTGGACGCCCCGCCTATGGCCCTCCCCCGCCAGGTGCTCCCTCACCCCACTGACTCAGTGTCTCTCAGTTTCGCTCTCCACTCAGACTTTCGGCCAGATGAGCTCCCTGGGGTGGGGCAGTGTCTGCTTCCTCACCTCACTCGGGATCTGATCCTCCCGCCCCCCTGGCTGATGGGGGAAGACCCTGCGTCGAGTGAAGATAGGAAAGGCACACACAGTCACACAGAGACCACCGCCTCGCACCCCTGTGAGCTGGGACACGCCCACCCGCCTGCTCACCGTCCCAGGGATGTAGCAGAAGATCTTGTCGGCGGTGGCCTCCTGGTCAGGACCGGCCTCGGTGCCCAACAGGCCAGCCAGCTTCCTCGCGCCGTCCTCTCTGGGGACAAGTGAAGGGGGGCTCACAGCCTGGTCCCAGAGGCAGACTGAGGGGCACCCTGTGACCCAGTGTCCGAGGCTGAGCTCCACACCCCCCCCTCACCTATTTCCCTTCAGCGAGGGCTTCCTGGAGAAGGAGGCCCGGAGCCTCCTAGGGGCCTGAGGGACGCAGTGGCTGTTCCCCATGGGCGGCGGTCGAGGCGAGCCCAAGTGAAACAGGTCTGTGTCCTTCTGTACTGAGCCTCAGGTCCCGCCCCCAGGCGGGGCTCTGGGAAGCCTTGCCCTATACCTAAGGGCGGGGATGAGGGTGGAGCCTTTCTGGGAGGGACCCAGCCCTTACCTGGGCCCAAGCCTTCCGGCTCTCCGACCTGGATCCTCCACACACACAGGCTAGGCTGGAGTCGGGGTAGGGTTGGGGGAAGAGTCTTCTCCTGGGGTCCAGCCAAGAGCACCCATCTCTGTCTCGTCCGTACAGGAGTTGCCTTAAAGGCCTGGTTTATGAGCATGTGGCCTGCCAGCACTCCGGCCGTGGTCGCTTGGGGCTGGAGCTCTGTGAGCCCAAGGGTACCCCCCTCCCCACGCGATCCCTCCCCACCGAGAGCACACATCCTGCTTCCACCTAAAGGCCACTGTCTGAGTCACCACTGACTAAGGGAGTGTGTGCTTACTCTCAGCTGCTGAAACAGGAGTTTGCAACTTTAGGGGAAGGGGAAGCCAGGACCCTCCCCCAACCTCTCCATCCCTGGCCAGTGTCCAGGAAGTAGGCCACAAACCTCCTGGGTGCACCCAGGACCATCGTGGTGAGGCAGTGCACGCCGTGTACGCCCACCCCCCTCTCCAGAGCCGGGGACGAAATGGGACCGTGCTGACAGCAAACCACGCTCCTGGTTGGGTGCTCGTCCACAACATCGCAGCCCTGTCCCGCCTGGATGTGATAATGCTGCCTCACAGCCCTCAGCTGCCAGTGCAGAGCCTTGCCCAGCTGCACACCTGTCCCCGGGCCCTCCTGGTCATTCCAAGCAGGACCCCAAAGGGTAGAGATGTACAGTCAGCCACAAGCCCACAGAGCCCAGGAAACATGTTTATTGTTCAAGTTGGCTCATATTGCTGTGTGGGGTCTATGGCACGCTTGTGCTCAGCTCAGTGCAGGATCCAGAAAAGACACCATGCCCACGAGAAGGAAGCCCGCTTGCTTCACGCCTTCCTTGGGAGTGTGCCTGGCTGGGCAAGGTAGGGGTGGTGTGCAAAGCCCAGGCTGGAAGGGTCTGCACCTGCTCAGAAAGCCCCCACCCCACTAACCCTGGCCTGTTGCTCTGCATCTGCCCCTCAGTCCGTTCAGGTCTGCAGAGTTTGAGTTCACCCCTGATGCATCTCCCCCTGGTGCCGCCAGTGGGGTGGGAGGACACGGGAGAAGGCAGCTTGGTCCCAGAGACACAGGACACTTCGAGGGGAAACGTGTAAACTGGTAGGTGCTGCACTGCTCCTCGATCAATAAATAATGAATAAATAAACAAACCGTGAAGTAAATAAACGGTACCCACATAAACAAACACTGAGGACCGAACATGGAAACGGGCAGCCTCGACGCAGAGACAGGACAGACGGGGCAGGACTTTCCCGGTGGGGGCCGAGCACCCCGCCCCCGACACTCGAGGCGCTGGGGCCGCCCCTCGGGGCTTAAGGCATGTGGGAGGCCGCGGGCCGGGTCTGTGCGATCCGCGGCGGCTCAGAGGCTGGTGGACGACACTGACAGCGTGGGGGAGGAGGGCGGCGGGAAGCTGAGCAGCTCGAGCACCGCGGCGCCCACGCTGCTGCGCCGCGTGAACATGCAGGACGCGGCCACCCACTTGTTGGTCCTGGGGTTGTACTTCTCAATGGAGTTGAGGCTGGAGCTGCCATCGTTGCCTCCCACCGCGTACAGCCAGCCGTCCATGGCCACCAGGTCGTGGGTGCTCCTAGGGGCGCGGCGGGGATGGTAAGCCTGGGGACTGGGGGAGTGGGGGAGAGCCCCTGGGGCGGGGCCCTGGAGAGGGCTGGGGGGTACGGGTGGGAGGGGCTGGGTGTGCCACAGGGGTGAGGCCTTAAGACCCATCTGCCCGGCTCTGGTAGGTGGTGGTGATGACCCCCGTGTGGGGGGGAGGGGCGGGCGCACCTTCGGATGTTCATGGGTGCTACGCTCTCCCAGGCACCCGCCTTAGGGCTGTATCTCTCCACAGAGTTGAGGCAGCTAGTGCCGTCATTGCCGCCAGCCACGTAGAGGGCCCCCTCCAGCACGGCCACCCCCGCTGAGCTGCGTCGGCTCAACATGGAGGCCACGGGGGTCCACGTGTTAACCTGTGGTTGAGGAGAGCGGCTGGGGGCAGACCCACCACCGGCCTCCCTTCTCCATAGTGCAGACCCCTACTCCAGGGCAGGCTATCTGTGGGACAGGGATGGGATGTGGAGGGTTGACCCTGTGGGTGATGTGGGTGACCAGAGTGATAGCCTCAAGGGAAATCAACGTGGTTGGAATTAACGTGATGTTGCGCACCTGGGGCTCATACTTCTCCACCGTTGCCAAGTGTGATGAGCTGTCGTAACCACCCACAGCGTACAAGTTCCCATCTGCAGAGAGTCAACATGCCCGTGGTGTCCTTGCTATATGTGGGGCCCCGGGGGAGGGGGGGCCGGGGGGGTGGGAACTACACAAAGCAGTCCGGGTCACCCACCAAGCATGGCCACACGCACATATCGCCTCCGGGTGCTCATGGCAGCGATGGACGTCCATGTTCCCGTCAGAGGATCGTAGCGCTCAGCACTGTGGACACCAGGTCTGCTACTGACCTTGAGCAGTGGCAGAAAGGCTGCCCTGGTTCCTGGACCCGCCCTCCCCTATGGAATGACTAAAATCCCATGCTGGGCAGTCACAGAGACTGACCCCCGAATCCCACTGGAGCAAGCAGGTCTTCTGGGTGGGCATGGGCCACTGGCTGGCTGCCTGAATGATCCTGGGCAAGTGTCCGTGGGGGCCCAGCCCCTGGGCTGGTGGGAAGAACTTGAGAGGAAAAGAAAAGGGCAGCTGCGCTGGTGCAGACGAAGAGGCCCAGGGCACCCTGGTGACTCGAGTCAGGTGGGACCCCTCTTCGCTCCCCTTAGGCATAACTTTTGCAATCCTGATGCAGCCAAACCTACAGCCAAACCAACCCCAAGATGCCACCCGGCCCTGAACCCGGCCACTACCTGTTGAGGCAGGAGGCCCCATCGTAGCCACCAGCTGCATATAGGAGCCCGTGCAGGGCGGCCACACCCAGGCAACTGCGCCTTGTGCCCATGGACACCTCAGGCTGCCAAGTGTTGGTCACAGGGTCGTATGACTCTACGGTGGCCAGGTCTGAAGTCCCATCGTAACTAGGGGAGAGGTCCATTGCCGGTCAGGACTGGCCCAGCGAGTATATGCTGAGCCCCTAACCCAAGACCAGGCTCCACACTTACCCACCCACGGCATACAGCCGGTTCCCAACTGCTGCCACGCCCACCCGGGCCCGGCGTGTGGACATGGAGGCCACCACGTGCCAACGGTCAGTGCGTGTGTCGTATGCTTCACAGTCCCCATGGATGGCGAACAAGCTCCCACCACCTAGGGATGGGGAGGTGACGGGACAGGACAAGGGGCCCAGGGAGCCAATGGGCCGGGGGACTTTAGCATAGCTCAAGGTTAAGAGTTATGGGGTCTCCAAGGGTAGGTGGGGATGAGGATGGGCGAGTGGGTCACACCACACACAGTCCTCCGCAGGCTGACAGAGGAGCAAGTGTGGGGTGATTGCAGGACGTGACCAATGTAACATGGGGTAGGCTCGTGCTGGCTTATGGATAGAAGTCACAGGTCAGGGATGGGAGGGGAGAAGGAGGTGACTTGGGAGGCCTGGACACAAGGGGACATGACAGGTGAGCATACCCACAGCAAAAAGCACAGGACCAGCGCCCTCACAGCGCCGGGGCCGTGTACGGCTGGTGCCCAGAACGCCTCTCTGCTCAGGCAGCAGGTGGAACTTGAGGGCCTCAATGAGCAGGTCCTTGCAGTCAGGGTGGTGCCTCACCAGGCCCTCGGCATCCACGTGGCCCAGCAGGAAGTCACGGCTCAGCAGGGGCAGGCGCACACACTTCATCAGCTGGGGGTGTACAGGGGTACCATGGTCAGGGGGCAGGCCCGGTGAAGAGAACCACCCTCAGACACCGTGGACCCTTCCTGAAAGATGCTCGCATCACTCCTGTGAGGGGTCTCTGGACACGGCAGAGCCCAGGTGCGCCCAGGCCCTCAGTGTATCCCCTCGCGGGCACACTGGGGCCCCCCAGGCGCTGGCCTCACCCTTGGGACATGCTGCCTCCGAGCATCCACATCATGCTTGACCCAGCTCAGGACGGCGCGGTAGACATCCTCCTCTGAAGGCACGTTCAGGCTGTCGCTAGAGACCAGTTCCAGCACCTGGGGGTGGGGACCCTCAGACCTGAGATCTGGGGAGGGTCTTGGGGGCCCATGGAGCCCTGAAGGTGCCTGGGAGGGAGAGTCCGATAGGGAGCCCAGTGTTCCTATGAGAAGGGGCCAAGCAAGGTCAGGAGCCACAGCTTTGGTTCCCGGGGACTGAGGCCCAGAGCAGTCCTGGGGACGTGGACTGTAGGCAGGGACGTGGTCAGGGCAGGATGGGATCAGAAGTCAAAGGCTGAATGCTTGGGTGGGCCAGAAAACGAGGGTGAGGTTGTGGGGTTTGGGCAGGGGATGGGTAGTGAGGCTGGAATGTGGGTCAGAGTTGGTAGGGGGGCAAAGGCCAGGTCTTAAGGGCCAAAATGAAGGGAGCCAGGGGTCTAAGGACTGGGTCTGGGGTCCAGGGTCTAGGGCCCAGGTCAGGGTTGAGGCTGTACGCCAGCTGGCACGTTACCTGCTTTAGTGGCAACAGCATGAACTCTTCGGTCTTGGCCACATCCACGAAGTGCTGCAGCACATACCTGTGTGCTGCCTTGAGCAGGTCACCGCACGAGTGTGTGTCAGCAAAGCCCCGGATGCCCAGACAGTTGGAGGGGTCGAGCTGACTCAGCAGGAACTTGCAGCAGGCGTCACGGACGCCATTCAGCTGCAGGAGGCTGGCGGCTGGGAGCAGAGTCTGTGGGGTGAGATGACAGAGAGCCAGGGGAGCAGGGACAGAGAAACGGGATGTGAGGAACTGAGGGACAGGGAGAGGCACAAGAAGATGCTGGATGTCGGATGTGAGACGAGGCAAGCTCACCTGCACGTTGCCTTCGCCCACAACGATCTCGGCAGTGTACGCAAACTGCACCAGTTGGTCCAAGGCCTGAGGGTCAATGTCGTGCAGTGTCACATGCGTCTGGCGGCTCTCACTCATCTCATCTGTGGGGACAGCGGGTCAGGCCGGTCCCCGCCCTGTGAGATCTGCGGAGCCCCCAAGTGCCCAGACTGGACGTGGTGGTACTTGCTTGTGAACATGGCGTGGAAGTAGGGGCTGCAGGAGGCTAGCACCACCTTGTGCGCTCGGATCTCCTTGGCCGCCACGTGCAGGACGATGTCACACAGGAGGCCACGCTGCCTCATGCGGCTCATGGCCACGAAGGCGTCGTGGTAGTGCCGTTTGGAGTTGTGGGACACAGTGTGGCCCTCACGGCTCAGCAGCTGCATTGCACCCTCCATTGGGGCCGTGGGCCGGGCCTGCCGAGGACGTGCACGCTCTGCCTCTGGGCTGCAGACGGGCAGTGCCAGGTCAGGGTGCACTCTGCTGGGAGCTGTCCGCCCACCCCTGAAACCTTAGGCAGGGCCAGGACACCCAGGAGGCCACCCCTCCCTCCAGCAGCCTGTACCTGGCTTCCATCAAGGACCACCCCCCTAGCCTTTCCTCACATACAGAGAGCCTCCTCGGAGTCCAGCAAAACTGCTCCTTACCTGCGCCTGGCATGAGGTTCAGTCACGCGCCTGACATCGACTGCCGGACCTATACAGCTTCCTCTGCCAGGATCCCTCCTGGCACCCCACTCCCCTCTGCCCAGGAGTACCCATCAGAGCCAGGACCCCCTCTGCCCGTGACTCCCATTAAGAACTAGGCTTCCTCTGCCCTCCTTGGGACCGGGTTCTCTTCTGTCTGGCTGGCCACCCTTCCTGCTCCCTTTGAGTCCGTGTCCTCCGCACCAGCTGGGCGCACAGCACGTGAGCCTGGCTAACGCTGTATGACAGCTCTGAAGAAGACCCCTATCTATGCCCACCAGCAGGCCTCACCTCGCTTGACCCTCCGGAGCTCCACCCGCCCCTCTCCCCCACCCCACTCCCGCCCCCCACCCATCCTGCAGACAAGCCGCCTGAGTCTAAACAGCGCAGCCGGAATTCAAGGGCGGCGGGAGAGGACAGAGCCTCCGGGAGGAAGCCACCGCTGGACGTCCTGTCCCACGTCGCCGTGTGCGCTCTAAACGGAGGGAGAGTTGTACCCTCCACCGGCCCGCCGAGACTGCGGGGGAGCCGAGCCCGCCTCCTCCGGGCAGCCTGCCAGGGTCGGCGCGCCCCTCCTTGTCTCCTTCCCGGACCCGGTCAGCCCCAGGTCTGGCTTACGGTCCCCAGCCCCTCGGCCCACTCACGCCGGCGGCTGCGGCGGCGGCGGCGGCGGCGGCGGCGCCTCCGGACCGGGCCCGGGGCTGCCGTGCTCCGGGCTTTGTGTCCTGCCAGCCGGGCGCTCGCTGCGCGGCTGCATGGGCTCGGCTGCCGGACCCGCCGCGATCCGCGGAGAACGCACGGATGAACGGACGCACTGACTGCTGGAGGGCTGCTAGGCGGCGGCGGCCCGCTCAGCGTCCCCCGGTCCCGCCGCCTGCCCGCAGCCTTTGTTTCTCGGTGCCGCCCGCCCCGCCTCCCGTGCAGTCCGCGTCCTTAGGGACTGAACGAGGCACTCTGATGCTCTCAAAGTATGGGCGTCTGGGCCTGCCTCCTCTACCAGGAAGCCCCCTGGGCCCCGCCCGCCCCCTACCGAGGAGTAGCCTCCCCAACCACCATCCGTCCCCGCCAGTTCTTTCGAGAGGCCCCGCCCCTGTGAACACCCCGGACCCCCTGGGGCCCGAGGCAGCCGGGACCTCATCCTCCCTGACCCTTTGTGACCCTGGGCAGACCGCTTTGCCCGTCTGGCCTTTGCTGAGTTCGCTGCATGAACCCCTATCAGTACCGGCCTTGAACTGGGCGGGGCGGGGCAGGGGAGCTTGGCCCGGGGGACCCGGCTGTCCAGGCCCACAGACCCTTGCCTTTCGGTGTGTGGCTGGAGGGAGAGAGGGCGTAAGCTGGCTCTCCGGCCCCTTTCTTCTCCAAGCAAGGCAAGCTTCCAGCCTCTGGGCCTTTGTGCCCGCTGTACCCGGGACGGGGCGAAGGGAAAGTGGCCATCCATGCGCAGCCGCACACTGAGGACTAGGGACTCGTGTGTTCAAAGGCAAGGCCCCGGCAGAGTCGCCGCGCCCTGAGGGGCAGCACAGGCGCAGCACGTTCAGGAAGATTTCGCCGAACTCCGGGACGTGTCCGTTGCCTGCCCCACCCCCTCCCAGCCCGCGTGATGTGGGCTCTCCGGTGACAGTGTAGTAACTCTCATCATTCTCAGCCTCATTTGATGTAGATGAAACTTGCTTGTCCATCAGGGTGTCTTTTTTTTTTTTTTGGGGGGGGGGCGAACTGCCCGCCCAAGGCATTGCCTTTTCAACTGGACCATTTTTCCTCCTAGGTTAGTGGCTTTTTATTATTGATTTGCGAAAGCTTGTTGCATAGAAGTCTTATCTATCAAGTGTTTCCATCTGGATGCATCCTGCCCGCCGGCGGCGCAGCGGCATTCTCACAGGCACGTGCTACGGAGCTCCAGGGAGGCTGTGCGCAGCGCTGGCGAGGGTGCTCCGGGTCCCGGGCCTCATCTTCCCTCGGACGGGCACTGCCATTACTGTCTCTTAGCACCAGGAAGGACACAGCTTTGTGAGCAGCAGGTCAGGATCCGTCCTGTGCAGTCCTGCCCGATTTTCGAGAGCTACAGCTCGGCACTCGGTGATGTGTGCGGGGCCCATGACTGAACCAGGCCTGCGCCATGAGCCCCAATCCCGCCTACCATCGAGCCCGGAGCAAGCAAGATGTGAATGCGCCCTCCCGCCTGGATGCCTCCGGAACCACGGTTGGAGAAACTTAGAGCCACCGGTGGGGCGCGGAGGGGCGGTACTGGGGGCGGGGCCCGCCTGGAGGAAGTGCGGTTAACGCACGGCATTCTGGGGCCGGAAGTGGGGCGCACGTTGAGGGCTGGCAGTAATGGCGGTGGTGCGGGGAACCAAGCGGTAAGTTGAGAATCTGAGGATCGATTCGGCCTTCCAGTGGATCCTTATATTTCAAAGGGAGTCTCCTTGAGCCTGTACGCGTTCCTGGCGCAGCAAGGCTGGGGCACACCGGGCTGGCAGGGAGCCTTGATTCGGATGTCGTAACCCACAGGCGCCTGGCGGAGCTGACGGTGGACGAGTTCTTGGCTTCGGGCTTTGATTCTGAATCGGAGTCGGAGCCCGAAGGAGCCCCAGAAGCGGAGACGCGGGCGGCGTGTGGAGCCTACCGAAGCCTGGATGAGACAGGAGGAAGCCCCTCGTCCAGGTGAGGGGAGCGTTTCCCACCGGACGTCTGTAAATCCAAACCCGTTTCACCGCCCTGGCCCACCCGTCACGTGGATGTTGACCACTCCTGGGGCCTCAGGACTGAGGCCTAAGGATCTCTGACCCCTTCCTCAGGCCCTTCGCCTTATTCATTCTTTTTTCCAGTGTTTGCTGAGGTCCTGTTCTGTGACAAACCTACATTGGTGAATAATAGAGAGGTCCTTTTCTGGTGTAGGGGAGCTCGCTCAGTCTTGGGTGAATCACGACGTATGTTATGTTATGTTGGAAGAGATAAGTGCGGCAAACAGGAAAAACAAGGGGTTAGAGAAACAGGGAGCATGTTGGGGGACAGCTGTTTCTGTTTAGTGGAGAAGGCTCTTTGAGGAGGTGGTAATTGAACAGAGACCTGAGGGAGGAAGCCACGCAGACGTGAAGAATGTTTTGCTGTTTCTGTTTCGTGTAGCAGGAACAGCAAAGCGCCTGAAGTGGGGGCAGGTCTTCCGCAGATGTGTGTATGGAGGAGTGAGGGGGAGAGTAGTAGGAGGAGAACCGGGAGAGACGATAAGGTCAGATTTTGTAGACTGTTTATAAGACACACCAGTAAAATGGGGAGTTACCTCAGCGTTTTGAGCTGTGAAGTAATGTGACGTGACGCGCAACACAAAGGGTCACTTGGAGGCTGCAGGTGGTGGGTATGGAGATAGGGAGAGACCACTGTGGTAATTGGGAGAATTGAGAGCTGGTGCTGGTTTAAAAAGGAGGCCTGAGGGGCTTTGAAGGGCTTTTGCTAATTAGATCTCATGGCACATCACATACCGGGTACGAGAGATAGAGGTTGTTTTTCACCTGAGTACCTGTAAAGATAGCGTTACCAGCAACTGAAGTGGAGCAGAGTGCTGGCAGAGCAAGTTCGGGGGAAACCACAGGTTCAGTGTTGTATGTGGGCTTGAAATGCAGGTGTTGAGGCAGTTGGATATGTGAGCGTACTGTTTGGGGGAGAGAGGAATCTGCTGGAAACTTACTCCTGGAAACCCCCCTACCTTGCTTGTGGGTAGCTGTTGTGGAGAGAGAGCAGATCAAGCCCTGTAGTTTCTCTGTGGAGGCTGGCAAGCTTATAGTGTGGAGGACAGGAAGCCTTACCCCACATCCCCCAGTCCCCAGCCCTGTGGGCTATGCCTGTCCATTGGACTTGATGACCCCTGCCTTCTCAGCCGGCGTAAAGGTCGTGCATCTGAGCATAAGGACCAGCTCTCTCGGCTGAAGGACAAAGACCCGGAGTTCTACAGGTTCCTGCAGGAGAACGACCAGAGCTTGTTGGACTTTAGTGATTCTGACAGCACTGAGGACGAAGAGGAGCAGCTCCACTCTCTGCCGGACATGCTGGAAGTGAGGGCTTAGGCAGAGTTGATGGGGGCAGGGGTGCACTTATGGCCTCTACATCCTGCTCCAGCCTGGTTCTCTGTGTCTGGTGCAGGAAGCAAGCATGGAGGAGGAAGATGAGGATGAGGATGAGGTCCCCGGAGGACTGAAGGGGAAGAAAAGGGATTCCGTTCCTGTGACCCTAGCCATGGTTGAGAGGTGGAAGCAGGCAGCAGTGGTGAGAAGTAGCATTGTGTGGGCAGCTGGACACCCCCCCCCCCCCACTTTAGGAGTCTGCTGTTGTCTCATTTCAGTTACCTGGGTCTGTGCAGATGGGAGGAGCCCCTTCTCTGAGCACCAGACCCTCATGTGAAGAATCTCATATGGTTCTTTATGCTAGGAGGCTCCAGGATTGCATCCTCCCCTTCAGTCAGAGATTCTGGGGGCTCTTCTTGGTCTCTTCCACTCACTTTCTCTTTCAGGCTCCCTGTTTCCTGAGATCTGTTGTGGGTAGGACATAGTGTCTGCTTTTATCAGTCAGTGGAGCCAGAGCCCTTCTTCCAAGGATTTTACGTTGGTTTCTGCAGAGAAAGGAAAAGACAGAAGGGAGAATCCTAGAAACCACGTGGCTCAGGCCACCATCCAGATCTGGGACCCTTAGCCTCTCCCGTATAGCCCCAAGCCAGGTTCCCTGCCCTTCCAGGAAGATTCTGGACTGTTTTTTGTTGTGTTTTTTGATTTTGTTTTTTGTTCCATGCACGTGGCTCCATAACACTGCCTCCTCTCCATCTCTGCTCCGTGTCTCAGAATGTGGGCAAGGGGTGCCTTTCTGTCACAGAGCAGGTTTCTGGGGCCCTGGTAGTCTGTTGCTCTGTCCAACACAGCTGACTGCTCCCCCAATGTTCTGGGTCCTCTCATTCCTAATTTAGCAGCACCTTACTCCAAGGCTGTTCCATGAAGTTGTGCAGGCATTCCGAGCTGCTGTGGTCACCACCCAAGGAGACCAAGAAGGTGCAGAAGCCAGCAAACTTCAGGTCACAGACAGTGCTGGTGAGCTGGGGTGAGGGGACCTGGAATACAGGCTGTCTGTTCTGTCTTCTGCCCTGTGAGTGGTACCTGTGGTCCTCTCATTGCAGTGTTCAACGCTCTGGTCACCTTCTGCATTAGAGATCTCTTTGGCTGTCTCCAGAAGCTGCTGTTTGGGAAAGCCCCAAAGGACAACAGCAGGTGAAGGGGAGGGGAGGTAGGAGGGTGTGGTCCGGACCCCACACTGGGGAAGGCAGAACCCTTGTGGTCTAGCGGCCCGCCCCCTAGTCCAGCCAGCACGGAGGGATGTTAAAGACAGAGCCAGGCCCTTTGCCAGGCTCCGTGGAGAGACTGGGCAGGGCCATTTGGGTGACATTGTCCTTCTTCCTTTCTCTTTTCTTTCTGAAAAGGTATATTCTGTGCCCAGAATTTCTCAGGAGGCCCAGAGTGTGTGGGTGGCTTTGGACTTCCGGTTTCTTAGGTCAGGATTCTCCCCTTTTTCACTCTCTTTTTTGTCTTTAAGTGGATATTTCATCTATTCTTTTGCTGTTTGCTCTGGGGATGGTGTGCATATCTGTAGTTAGGGACCTCATCAAGGAAGCTGACAGGTGATGGTGGAGGGGGATAGCCATTGAGTGAGTGGGCATTAAACACGTGTATCGTCAGTGGTGCTGGCGTTGGCCAGGCACAGACTCTTGTTTGAAGGGGGTCCCTGCACTGGGAGAGCAGTCACCATGCAGCGTGGTGGGCTCTGGCAGGAAGTGTGCAGTGTGGGGTGGGGGTGGGGGGAGTTCACTCAAGATTGGGTGGTTTGGTCTCTTGCAGGGTGCTGCAGCCGTCCAGTAGCCCGTTGTGGGGGAAGCTCCGGCTGGACGTCAAGGTCTACCTGAGCTCAGTCATACAGGTGCGGTTCCGGTGGGGAGAGGGCCTTCCGTATCCCGCGAGGCCTGGCTGAATCCAGCGGTCTAGTCCTTCCTTGTTTCCCAGATGTGAGTGTGTTTCAGGCCCCACTGACCTCTTCTGCCTCCCCAGCTGGTGGCCTGTGTGACGGAGGCGACTGTGGCGGCAGCTGTGCTCCAGCACGTCAGCAGTTCCGTGCCGTACTACCTGACCTTCCCCAAGCAGTGCCGTGTGCTGCTCAAGGTGTGCAGGTCCCTCCCTCTGTCACCGGTGGGAGGTGCGCGTGGCTGCCCCTCAAACGTGCCCCACTCCTAGCCGGAGTGGAGGTGGTATCTGCCTCCTGCAGGGCTCCGTTTCAGTCAGCTCTCTGTCCTCAGTGCCGCAGGCCCACTTGTGCAAGGCAGCCACCTTCTGACAAGAGCCATAGCGAGACGTGCTTTTCTTTCTGGGTACATGCCTGACAGAAAAGCTGTGTTTTCATGGTCCTGCCTTCGGGGAGAGCATTGTATTATCTTTCGTGTTTTTGCTACTTTTTCATTGAGGAGTAATTGTAGTTCTGTCCTGAGGTGCTGTGGGAACGGCTGTCTGTCTCCTAGCAGTGACCACAGGGTCCTCTGGCTGGGCCTGGCTCTCTCTTCTTTTGCAGAGGATGGTGACCCTGTGGAGCACAGGTGAGGAGACACTGCGTGTACTGGCGTTCCTGGTCCTCGCCAGGGTCTGTCGGCATAAGAAGGACGTCTTCCTGAGTCCTATCCTCAAGGTAGTGTAGGCCCCCGGCTCCTGCCTCTGATGCCCCCGAGTCTGTGTCCACTAGGGTCTTGGTTGGCAGTCTTGGCCTGAGGACTGGGCGGCTGCCTGTGTGGTCAGTTCAGCTCCTCTTGCTGACGCTGTGGCTCTGGGGGCTGGCCCAGGCCATCATCGCAGTTCCCTCCCTGGGAAGTGGGGGACAGTGACAGGCATGGGAGTTCTTGGTCCCCTGGTGTCCACATAGACTGCTCTGCACAACTCTCCCCTCAGAGGATGAGAACATCAGGTATGGAGAGGGACAGGGACCCTGCTGCCCGGCTGCAAGCCTGGGGTGATGTGTCCTACGTGGCGACCCTCTAGAAACCCCTGTATGGGCCTGGCCTGTAGCTGGGGCTTTTCTGCCTCCCTCCTTCCCAGTCCCTGCATGGTCTCCTTGCATCTTTCTGCAGTTATTTGTGCTGCAGTTTTCTTGGTGCTCCACCCTCCTTGTAAGTCTCCTGTTCTCTGCCCTGTAGACTGTGTGCGTGAGATCAGTGGGTATACACGTGTGGAGGCCAAGCAGCAGGGGCCCCAAGGAGCAAGCGCCTTGTAGGGGGAGAGGTCTGCAGCAGACATGGCCATCCTGTGGTTCCCACTGAGGCAGCAGCTCTGAGGGAAAGGCCAGGTGTCTGGCGGTGGCTTGAAGCTGGGTGAAGCTATACAGGGCCCTGGGAGCTCAGGTGGCTCTGACTGGGATCTGTCTGGCAGCAAATGTACATCAGCTACGTGAGGAACTGCAAGTTTACCTCCCCCAGCACCCTGCCCTTCATCAACTTCATGCAGCGGACCCTGAGCGAGTTGCTTGCCCTGGACACTGGCATCGCCTACCAGCATGCCTTCCTCTACATTCGCCAGCTCGCCATCCACCTGCGCAATGCCATGACCACACGCAAAAAGGTTCATGGTTGGGCTTGTGGGGTGGAGGTTGGCGCCTGGGGCCTCCTGGAAGCCTCCCCCTCTAGGGAGAGACAACCCAGTGCCTGGGTGGGGTCAGGGTCTTTGCTGGTGGGGGCTTTGGGAATAGGTGGAAGGTACGGGCAGCTCTGAGGGCGGGTGGTGAGGGGATTGGGTATGTGGTCACTGCTGCTGCTGGCAGGGACCCTGTGAACATGGTGGGGGAGGGAGGGCTGGACCATTCTGGGACCCCTGGGCTGACCTGGAAATGGACTTCACTCTGTGTCCAGGAGACATACCAGTCAGTGTACAACTGGCAGTTCATGCACTGTCTCTACCTGTGGTGTCGCGCCCTCAGCACTGTGCACCCCAGCGAAGCCCTCCAGCCCTTGATCTACCCCCTCTCCCAAGTGGTAATTGGCTGCATCAAGTGAGTCAGGGATGGGCAGGGCACCCTGAGGCCCAAAGGAGGCCAGGGCTGGGGTTACAGGGGCTGTTGTGGGGGTCAGGGTTATATAGACTATATTTGGACAGGGTGATGGGAGGCTAGTTTGGAGGTCAGGGTTACACAGGGAGGCATCCTGGAGGGTCAGGAGGAGCTACCTCTCCAAGGGTAGGAGCCATCCCCGGGCCCTGGGGTCTGTTGCTTGGCAGTGCCTGAGGGGAAGGGCTGGGGTGGCACCACCTGTGGCCCAGAGACCAGCATGGGAGGATGCCCCAGAGTTGTGCACTCTGGTGGATGCTGGGTAGAAGGGACTTAGTGCAGTCTGAAGGGAGTTTGGGTGTCTTACCATGGGGTTCTTGGACACCAGGTCTGGTACAACATGGCACGTTTCCCTTGTACCGTTGAGCTTTGGTTTCTGGGGGCGGAGAATGGAGAAGCTGCATGTGGCCAGGTGGCTACCTTTGTCAGCCAGGAGGGGGCGCCCCTGTGCTCCTGTAGGGAAAGCCTTGAAAACAGGGAGCAGGGAAGAAGGCAATTCTTGAGTGACCCTCCTGCGTTAAAGTGAAATTAAGTTAAAAGCTGTATGGGGTGTTTCCTCCCCCTGGTAATTGAGTGAGGAGGCAGGTCCTTAAGACTGGGATTTCAGTCATGGGCTTTTGTTCTGGCCTATTCTGCCTGGAGGAATCAGATAGGACAGGTGTGGCCACTGAGCCTGACAGAAGTGACTAAAAGGGGCCCTTTCTGAGGTTCGAGCCCCATGGGTGGGAATGGGTCACAGGGAGCCTGGCTCTCTGCTCACTCCTGCCTTTCTGTGTGCCCAGGCTGGTTCCCACTGCCCGCTTCTATCCCCTGCGCATGCACTGTGTGCGTGCTTTGACGCTGCTCTCGGAGAGCACTGGCACCTTCATCCCAGTGCTGCCCTTCGTACTGGAGGTAAGGGGGCGCCTGCGGCAGGATGGGTGACATGATGCCTCCGTGCTCTGCTCGGAGGCGCTCCTTGCTGTGCATGGACTGCATATCCTGAGATACAGGATAACCCTCCTGAGTGCCAGTTTTCTCATTTGTAGGGCAGATTTTGTGAGGACGTTGTTCTGTGCAGCACCTTGCTACCTGCCCAAGCTGGGGTGTGTGCCGGCAGGCGAGTGGCAGTGAGGACAGGGACAGCTGCTTTGCAGGGCTGGCCTGAGGGTGCTGGTTTTAGGACACGCTTGGGTCTGTCAGGTCTCTCCCAGTGAGCAGGAGAGCTGGGCTGGAAGCCTAGATCTGATTCCAAAGCTGCGTTCCTTTCTGCACGTTCCTCCGTGTGCGTGCGTGTATGCGCACATACTTGCACATCTGGGGTTAGGCCCCAACCCGCTGTATACTTAGGACTTCGTCTCTCTCTACGAGAGAGGCCCTTAGTGCCACCTGCTGGATGGGCCAGATTCGTGTCTCAGCGCAGACCTGGGCTCAGGTCTGCACGTGTTTACTAAAGTAGGGGAGAGACGGGAGCCCCTGGAGTGTTTTCTAATTTCGTGTTTGATCTTTGCACAGCCCTTGTACTGATCCTTGCATCCGCGTGCCACAGCTCTCCTGGCATGTCCTTTTTACACCCATGGGTGCAGGCCTGTGCTTTCCAGAGAAAATAAGTCACAGAGGCAGAAGGAAAGCTCTTTGCCTCTGGGGAGTTTTTGCCCTTGCCTCCCTGGGTGGGTGGGAAGGGGTGTTGAGCCCCTCAGGCTGAGCCAGGCTAGAGAAAGGGCAGTACTCCCCTAAGGAAACCCTTTGTTACTATCACAGTCATGCGCTGTTTATCTGGAGCTGTGCTGAGCTCAGCTGTGAAGCAGCATCCTCTGTTCTGGTATCTTCAGCATTGGCCACCCATCCCCCTCAGGACAACCTTCTGGATCACCCCTGTGCAAGGGTGATGAGGAGGGGCCAGGCACGGCTCCCGCTCTGCTGCCCCAGGGCAGCTCGCAGCCTGCGGACCCAGGGAGGGCTTCCCTGAGAGGTAGAGACTGATGTGCACGGCCTGTGGTCTCCATGGAGGATGAGGCCCTTGCTGAGTCCCTCTGTCCATTGGCATATCACCCCTGGCATGCAGCCTTGGGGTTGGGACCAGGCCTTGAGGGTGTCATCCTGGGTAAGGACGTTGCAGTGTCAGTGACCCTGTACACAAAAAGACCTTTCTTTTGTTTCCAGACACCGGTTCTTAGGGCTTCTTGGTCTAGTTTTAGCAGAGGGTCAGAAGCCGCATGCATGGGTGTGCTCCTGGTCCTGCCCCCATTGGTCAGAATCCCACTCTGCAACGAAGTCATTTTCTTGGAGGCCATAGCTTTAGAAGGCAGGGGGTCTGTGGGTCCACAGGACTGGCACTGCATGTAGCTTCCTCTCCCTGGTTTTAAGATGGGTCTCTAAGGACCCAGGGTACAGATGGGGAATGGGGTGCAGTGGGGCATAAGGCACAGCAGGCCGAGCTGATGCGGCCTTTGGGACAGGTTTTCCAGCAGGTTGACTTCAACAGGAGACCGGGGCGCATGAGCTCTAAGCCCATCAACTTCACTGTGATCCTGAAGCTCTCCAAGGTCAACCTGCAGGAGAAGGCATACCGAGTAAGGCTGGCCTCTAGGCCTCCCCATGGAGGGGGTCAGGGGAATGCCTTGGGTGGGGTCATAGCAGAATGTTCCAGGGCACCGAGGTCAGGGTACAGGGTGACTAGAGTCAGATTAGTGTGGACAGAAGGGGGCTTGCTGCTCTCCGGAGTTTGTGTGGGCCCTTCATGGGTCTCTCGGTGGGGAGGTGGTCCTCCTTGGCCTCAGCCATATTGAGCCTGGATGTGGCTTCTGGAGAGGCCGTGGAGTCGTAGCCTCCGATTTCCACCCCGGATGGTAAGCTGACACATCGGCTTGCGCTGGAAGGCGGCTGAGTTCCCATCTCCCCTGACTTTCTCCTTTCTTCTCTGCCGCCTCAGGACGGTCTGGTGGAGCAGCTGTATGACCTCATCCTGGGGTATCTGCACAGCCAAGCCCACAGCATCGCGTTCCCCGAACTGGCACTTCCCGCCGTCCTGCAGGTGTGCGCCAGCTGTCCGGCTCCCCCTTCCTTTCCCAGGTCCCTTGGTGGTGTGCTTTACAGCAGACTAGGCTGTCTCTACGGGCCCAGCTTCCCATTTACACAGGGGCCGGCCAGAAGGAGGGCCGCACAGGGTCCGTAGCAGAGCCTAACTTGCTAAGGGGTTTGATGTTGGCACTGCCTCAACATAGGTAAGACGAACATAGGGGCGAGGAGCCCTGAGGAGTGGGGCTGGCTCAGGCAAGTTAACAGGGACCCTGGGACTCACCTGCTCCTTCCCAGGTCTGCCACAGCCCAGGGACCAGACCGGCCAAGCATTCTCTCCCAGGAAGAGTCCCGGTGGAGCAGGCTGGCCCCGGCCCCCCAGCCCTGGGTCAGGCTGGTCTCCCGACTGTACACTTTCCCAGGTGGTCCTGGATGTAGTTTTGGGACAGGAGGAAGTCCCTGTCAGCCTTACCAACGACCCTGCCTCCGCTCTCCTTCAGGTGATAGAAGGGTGGGGTTGGAGTTCTTTCTCTCAGAAGTCCCTTCTGGGCCCGCGAGAGGTCCGTTTGCTCTCAGCCCAGATGTTTCCCATCTCAAGGAGGCAGGTGCCTTTCACGGGAAGGGCCAAGTCCTGTCCCTGTCTGGCTCTGGTGGGCAGAATCAGCAACGCCCTCCCCCCCCACCGAGTTGTAGGCCTGCTTGGTGAGTAGGGGTGGGTGGGCTGCCCTCACCAGAATTGCCCCTGACTCAGAGGCCCATCCAGACGCATGTGGCTGTGTCTGCAAGGCTTTGTTTCTGGACTCCAGGTCCCAGGAATCTTGGTCTAGAACAGGGGTCAGTCAACCGAAAGCCTAAATGCTATTTTAAGCTTTGTAGTCTTGTGGTTTCTCACAACTACTCAGGTCGCTTCTTGAAGTACAAAAAATCCACAGTAGCGCATAAGGAGTGCGGATGTGCATTGGTACAACTTTACTCACAGAGACAGGCTGAGGGTGGGATTTGATCTGGAGGGTGGACCCATGCTGCCCCACTGCTGCCGCCTGTTCTTCAGCCTGGCCCGTAGGGTGGGCCGTCTGCTCCCCAGCCCCCACAGGGCCCAGGCACCGGGGGTCATGCAGGCCCCCCCCCCATACCGGCATAACTGCTGTGTACATTTGGGGTCTGTTCCCCAACCGTGTGTGCTAGGGCTGTGAGACACATGAACCCGTGTTTCCTGCTCCCCCATCACCTCCCTGTGGTCATGCGTGGCCCAGGCAGATCATGGGGTGCAGAGTAGCTCTCTGCCTGGACCTAGGCTGAGCCCCATGCCGCCCCCACTTCCTTCTGCAGTTGAAATCCTTCCTCCGGGAGTGCAAGGTGGCCAATTACTGCCGGCAGCTGCGCCAGCTGCTAGAGAAGGTGCAGGAGAATGCTGAGTACATCTGCAGCCGCCGCCAGAGGGCCTCCTTCGGTGTGGCTGACCGACGTGCAGTGGTCAGTTGGGAGCTGGTGCCTGGGCGGGTGGGGTGGGCAGCACTGCCTGAAGACACCAGTCAGTGTCGTGCTGGGCTTTGGAGGTTTCCCCAGGTTCAGGCGAGCCTGAACCTCTCCCCAT
Source organism: Hyaena hyaena (assembly GCF_003009895.1). Taxonomy (NCBI): domain Eukaryota; kingdom Metazoa; phylum Chordata; class Mammalia; order Carnivora; family Hyaenidae; genus Hyaena; species Hyaena hyaena. The sequence goes on from NW_024080942.1 coordinate 2,016,268, forward strand.
AGGATACCTGGGAGAAGCAGACCCGAGAAGAGGGGACACCTCTCACCACGTACTATAGCCAGTGGCGGAAGCTGAGAGAGCGAGAGATCCAGCTGGAGATCAGTGGCAAAGAGCGGGTATGTCTGCGGGGGTGGGAGGGGGGGTTTGGAGGGGTTGTGGACATGACCAACTGGTTCATTCTGAGACAGGGATCTAGAAACCTGGCTGTAACTTTAAGACCAGAGTGAGGAGGGGGCTTGTGGGAGGGAATAGTCTCAGGGACGATGTCACCAGGATGGTTGGGGCCTGTCCTATGGCTGCTCTGAAGGGGCAGACGTCATGCAGAACTGGGTGATCAGGCGGCTTCTCTCATGACCCCCAGGAGGAGGTCACTGCCCTTTCTCCAGCCTGACTGTCTGGGGACTTCGGGGGAATAAGTGGCTCGACTGACCTTGTTTCTCTGGGCAGCCTGTGGACACCAGGAGGGCAGACAGGGAGGGGCAGGAGGAGCTGTGCCTGGCAGTGGGTGTGGCATGGTGTGACTTGAGGGGACAGCTTTGTGCTGGGTGGCATGCCTAGGACTGTGTCCCTGTCCTGGGTCTGCAGTCTGCCCTGCGAGTGACGACTAAAGACGTGGAGACACAAAAGTAGGGGTAGGGGGCTAAAGCTGGGCCTCCAGCCAGTGGATGCGACTAAGCATTTGATGGCAGTGTGTGTGGCTGGGGCCTCCTCACCTGCCTGGCAGGGTGGCTGTCCAGGAGCCCTACGCAGTGATGCTGACCGAGTTGGCTAGAAAAGGGCCAAGCAGAGTCTGTGTAGAGGACCGGTTGGGAGGCGAGGCTTGAAGGGAAATGGAAAAGTGACATAGGGTTTGGGTAAAGTCTTTTTTTGGGAATGCGAGGGAAGGACAGTAGCTGTCGTCATGGCTCTTGCTGCAAGGTGCGTGATGTGACCCAGCTGTGGCTGAGAGCTAAGCCTTGAGGCAGAGCGTGGGTCCCAGGGCTGAGACGGAGGTTGGGGGTTAGGCCAGGTGGGCTCTCCCATGGCCACTTGGCCACCCTCACCTGGTCTGGTTTTGGGTCCTTCCAGCTAGAAGACTTGAATTTCCCAGAGATAAAGCGGCGGAAGGTGGGGGACAGTAAGAATGAAGACAGAGTGGAATTTAAGGACCTCTTTGATCTGGACAGTGATGAGGAAGATAGTACCATGGACTTCTCAGCGAGAGGTAGGGGCCTGGACTCAGCCTGAGCTGCCTGTGGGGAAGGGGTGGGTGACCTGGAAGGCTTCCTGAGACACCGCATGTAATCCGAAGAGGGTGCCTGCTTCTACCTTGCTGTTCGTGTTTGCTGTGCCCCTTCTCCCACCACTCTGCTTGCTTGGAGGTGAGCACCTCCTGGCATTGGAACCCGTGTCCCAAGACCTTATTCCCTCACCCCTACTGCTTGCTGGGCACTTCTGAATCCACCTGTACAAACAGGGCCTGAGGGCGGGCTGGGTGGGTGTGGGGCTGTGAGCCCGGCCCACACTCTTACATTAGCTGTCCCCAGTATGTATTTGCTGGTGGGCCCACTCCCATGGGCTCTTCTCCTTGGTCCCCAGGGATGCCTGGGTCCCCGAGGGCTCGGCAGAGGGTGGAGGAGGAGGAGGAGGAGGATGGCAGCCCCAGCAGCCAGGAGGGAATCAGCAATTCAAAGGGTAAGTGGTTCCTGGGAGTGGGGGGTGGTGCTGTGGCCCTTTGGGCCTATCTGTTCAGGAGCCCAAGGCTGTCATGGGTGTGAGTGGGTGGGTGGGTGGGGCCACTGAGGGGGAGGGTGGCTCTGGCTGGGCCCACACCCCTCCGTGGGGCTGCCACACCAGCTGCTGTGTTCCTGCTGGCTCTGGCAGCCAGTAACAGTGGCACCAATAAGTTAATTAGGGCTGTGATTAATTAGTGATGAGTAATCTCCAAGGCTGGCTTCTTCCTGATAAAGCAGAATTTATGTAGCCTCGGTCTCTCCCTGCAGATGGAGGCCCAGACACAGAGGCGGGGCCGGACCTCGGGGAGCTGTGGCAGCTGGCCCAGGGACCGGACGATGAGTTGCAGGACCTACAGCTCTCTGACGAGGACTGAGGGCTGCGAGCCCGGGGGGCCCGCGGGGCCTGCCGTGCAGCGTTCCCGCCTCACCAGGCAGCCGGGCTTATGTCGTGGCCAGTGCTGAGCCCTAAGGCCAGGGCCCGTGCAGTGGGGGGAGGGCAGTAGATGGTGGACCGGGCTTTATTTTTACAACACGAAAGACCAGAAAGTACCAAGCCCTGTGCAGATCCCTGGAATGGCGGCTGTGGGGATGGAAACCAGCGCCGTGGAGCCTGCCTACCGCCGCACGCCGCAGTGCTGGATTAGAAACATCAGCCCCGTGAGGGAAGCTGATCTGGAGCGGTCTCTGCCCTGACCTCTCACCCAGTGGCAGGATGCTGAACACCTCGCAGAAAGCCGTCCCAGTTCCAGAGAGCGCCAGCAGGCGTGGCCAAGGCCAGTGTGGCATGATGTGCCTTCTCTGTCTCCTTTGTCATTCTTTGGTTTGTCTGCAGGTACCCAGGATACCGAGTCCCCGTGCCTGGGCTCAGGTTTGAGTCCCCAGGCTGTCTGCACCTGGCTCTACTCCCAGAAAGTCTCAGAAACTCTTCCTCTGAAGTCAGCGTTTTCCTTTTAAAAAAATCTTTGTTTTTACATCCAAAACCAAAAGGAAGATGAGCTGTGGAGTGGGTTCTTTGTATCAGAGCTGCTGGCCCTGAAGGGCTTAGGGGATCAGGGTGGTTCTGCCACCAGTTCAGCATAGAGGCTGGGAGGGGTCTGTAGGTCCTGGGAGTAGAGCCACAGTTCCATTCTCTTGCTTGGGTGAGGCTCTCCCAGCAAGGGGGTGCCCCCCACCATAGGGGGAAGGGGCCAATGCCGGAGACAGGGCCTGCTCCCCAGAGGTGAGCTCCCGCTCTGCGGCCCGCAGTGTTGGTGGCTGTAGTGGCAAAGCCACAGGGAAGCTGGCCATGTAGAAGACTCGGCCCAGGCGCTTGGCCACCTGCGGAGAGATGGGCCTAGGTGGGGGCCTGCCGGGCCAGCCCTGCGGCCATAAAGAGCCTCAGTGCTGACCCACCATTGTTTGGAGACTACTGTCCCCCGCTGGTACTCACCTGGGCCCGGATCTTGAGAGCAGGCCCAAGCTTCAGTCCCATGGTGGTCAGGAGGTGCTCCTCGGTCAACAAGGGCAAGGTCTCCCCGTCAATCCCCTGTTCTCTGAAGACCTGGGGTAGGGAGAAGTCATGGCCTGAGTGCTGGGACCAGTGCCTGCCCACCCTGCTGGGTCCCTCCAGCCCACCCAGTACAGAGTGTCTGGGGTTGCCTCAAGGCTTTCCAGTGAGAAGGGGCCAAGAGAAGCTGTTGGTGCAGTTTGCCAGAAAAAGTTGCAAATGAAAGGGAGATCTTTGTGTTGAGCTTATATGTGCCAGCGTTGGAGGCAGAGCCACTGATGTGGCAGAGCGCAGGGGGGAAAGCATGCAGACAGCATCTTCCCGCCTCCCCACACTGTTGTTGAGGGGAGATGTGGAGTGGGAAGCGGCACTGGGGAACGGAGAACATAGAGCCACCTCCGGAAGGTGTCCCCCCACCCCCTCACCGGTGCATATTCTCCACAGCCAGACAGGCCCCCCACAAAGCTGCAGACATCGTCCACCGTCCACTTGCTGAGGTCCTCAGGGGCTGTGGCCTCCTCCCCATCCATGAAGAGTCCCCCCATGGTGCCTGTGTTGGGGGGGGCGGTATTACTGGGACTATGGCCAGCTCTTTCCTAGGTTCCCACCCTTGTCTGCTGACCTTTGCCCAAATATTTCAGAGGTTGGATTGACCACCAAAAGGGATTTTTTTTCTTCCCATGGACCCCCTCCCTAAGACTGGGGTGGGGGTAGTGGGGGAGAGGGAGAAGCCAGGATTCTTTTCTCCCCATGGAGGAATCTAAAGGATGGAGAGGGGATGCCCACCTGTGTGGAAGTAGGGGCTGACGGTGTAGGGTAAGCCCAGGGGCAGTGGAGGGGGCAGCATGGACCCTGAGAGAAGCCCCTTCCCGTCAGGGCTGGCCCCTCCAGTTGGGGCTTGGCCCAGGGTGGGGCCCTGGCCCCCAGCAGCCACCATCTCAGGGTCCTCTCCTTCTGAATCCTTTGGGGGCTCATCCTCAGAGCCATCTTGTGCCCAGAGCCCAGCCCCGGTGGTCTCCTTGGACTCACTGGAGTGGGCTGAGGCAGGGCTGGGTCCCCCCTTCCGAGGGGCTCGGCGGACAGGCTCCCGGGGAGGGGTGGGGGGGCCGGGGCCTGGGGGTCCCTGGGGGGGCAGGGCCAGCAGCGGCGCGGAGCTGTGTCTCAGCACCAGCATGGCCCCGCGCCGCTGCAGCTCCTCTGCGCCGTCGGCCGGGCGCAGGGCGGCTTCGGGCGCCAGCAGCTGCGGCCGGTGAGCGCTCTCCAGCTCCTTTTGACGCAGCAGCTCTGCCGACATCTCCAGTCTGGACCAGGAAAAGCAAACAGCGGTGTGGGTCGTGTAGCTCGGCGAAGCCGCCACCTCCTCACCGGTCGCCATGGCACCTACCGGGCCAGGTTCTGCTTCCGCAGGAGTTCCTGCTGCCGGGCGAGCATCTCCGCCTGGGCAGGAGGCAGGAAGCCGTAACCTGGTGGGAAGGGGACAGACCACGAGGCCAGGTGGCCGAGTGGTCTAAGGCCGCCCAAGCCCACCTGGTCTGACCTTGGCTTCGGCAGGGGGGAGGAGAGGTACTACGCGAGCACTCGTGGAAACCAGGTCGGTCACCGGCAAACCTGGATACACCCACACCTACGGCCTTCCGGCGTGCGCGCTCACGAGCCCCTTAGGACAGGGTCGCACACCCGCCTGCTCCTCACCTGGGGTCTGGCACAGGGTCGAGGGCACCCCCAAAAAGGGAGGCCGAAGGTGGGGGCCCAGGGCGATGTGAGGGGCATTCTGGGGCGACAGCAAAGGGGGCGGCTGCGACAGCTCCCTGTGGACGACGAGGTAAGCGGTGAGCGCCGCAGGGCCAGGCCCCGTCCCCGCGCGCCCCCTCTATTCCCGGAACTGCCCTGCGCCCTACCCCCCACCCCTTCCCGCCGCCACCGCCGCCGCCTTTTACTAATTGCTGGCCCCGCGGGCGGTCGATGCACCCACCGCTCGTTACGGCTCCGGGTCGCGCGCCGCCCCCGCCCCCGGCTGGCGGCGCCAATTAATCTCGGCGGCGGCGCGGAGGCGCTGACCCGGCGGGCGGCGGCGACTGCAGCGGTAATTACCGCGCGGGGCGCGCCGGGCCCCCGCCTCCCCGCTCCCCACGGACCCTGTGCGGCTGGGGGCGGGGGCGCAATTAGCTGCAACCCTGGAGGCGGTGGAGGCAGCTGCAAATAGCGCTGGCAGGGGGTGGGGGGCCGGAGGGCTGGGGACGCGGCGTTGTTAGGGGTTGTACCCTGGGGCCCGGCAGGAGACTTCCGAGAGCCGCCGCAGCCCTTCCCGCCCCGTAGCTCGCTCACCGCTTGGCCTCTGCAGGTGGACCAGCGCGGGGGGCGGGGGGGAGGGTCCCTACCCCAGCTCTCGGCCGACTCCAGGGTTTCCAGACCTTGCGCTGCTCCCATCTTCTGCCTTCTGCTCCCTCCACACCCTCCTCTGCACGGACTCCCCCAATCTGCCACTAGCCCCCTCACCTACCTGTTGCGGGAGCAAAGCCTTCTGCTGTTTCTGGAGCACCTGGATTCAGCCAGTCCCACAGTTGCTCAACAGAAAGTGCAGTCCCCCTAGCACCCTGCCCAGAGGAGTGGTCACCCACACACATTCTATTCCAGGAGCGTTCTAGGCCTCTGACCAGCTCCACGGGTGTTGGAACCCTTATGCAGACCATGAACCTAGAGCCAGCACACTGCCTGGCACACTCTCTGTGCCAACATGACAGCGTGTGACTTTGATGGGGGAGGAGAGTGTGCACAATTGAAGGCAGATATAGGCTGTGGACGTGACCTGCAGAAACCAGGTGCTAGGTGTATCTGAGAAACAAGCAAAGAGAATATGGGGCCTTTTCTGATGTGGGCACCCCAGTACCTCTCTGAGAAAGATGGGGTGCCAGCTGGCACGGTGCCCTCTCGGTGCTGAGCCAGGCCCTGCTTTCGACGCTGACCTGCTGTGGATGAGGGTAGGTGGACTTCCAGGCCACCGGGGCTCCTCACAGATGCTGCTGCCACCTCTTGCCGGACCCTCAGGAGATCTGGGAGTGGGGTGGGGGTGGTCAGTGGTGGCCCAGAGGCCAGGCTCCCCCAGGGCTCTCACTACCCCAACCCTGGTGAGCAGAGAACACTGGCCAAGGACACCAAGGAGACCAGGAGCTGATGAGAGCATGTCCTCAAAGCGACCTTGCTGTTTGGTCATGGGGACAAAAGGATGAACAGAAGGCCACAGGGCAGGGGAGTCCCAAACCCCTACAGTGCCACTAGCTTTATATGGTGCTGGGAATGGGGGTTGGGAGGCACTCACCTGTATTGAGAGAGGGGCAGGTACACATTTGAAAGGGATGTGGGGATGCCAGTAACCAAAGTGCAGTGGGGGGAAGGGAAAGGCCCCCCTTTCAGGGGATTCTGTGGTGCCTGAATGTTGGTATTGACAGGAGTTCGGAGGTTATGGAGATCGAGGCTGCGGAGAGCCTTGAGGGATGGCGTTGTGCAAAGACCCAAGAGTGAGGACACAGGCCTGCTCCTGGAGGCGTAGGAATGGGTCTCCGTCCCTGGACAGACGATGCCCAGGTGACTCCCTTCCTGGTAACAGTGCACGCTCGAGGCGTCTAGCACTCTGCTCCCCATCCGGGCCCCTCCATCCTGCTCGGGCCGGGCCTCTGAGTCTTCCCCCACTCCCACCCACCCCTCTCCCAGCGCAGCCCCAGCCGCGGCCCAGGCCGCCGCCGCCTGTTTATAAATTAATTACCCGAAAAGCGGAGGTGGGCCCTGCCCGGGCCGGGTGCCAGCCCGCAGAGCCCAGCCGGCGCGGCCGCCTGCATCGATCCCAGCGGGGCCCCTCGCCCCCGCGCCCGCCCGACGGCCTCGGTTATTTACAGTCGGCTCCGCGGCGGGGGCGGCGGCGGCGCAGGGCCATGATTGACAGCCCGGCTCCCGGCGCTGCTCCCCGGTGGCCGGCGCCCCCTCCCCCGTGCAGGCCAGCCGAGCGGGCCCCAGGCAGGGCAGGGAAAGCAATTAAAAAGGAAGATTTTTAAATTATTAACATTTGGTGAATTATTCAGGCTCTCAGTGCCTCACTGCCCTGGGGGACAGTGCCTTGTGTAAGGAGAAGTCCTGCCCCCTTCCCAGCACCCCTCACCGCCTCCAGCCGGAAAAGCCAAGCCCGTGGCAGCACCCGTGGGCTGGGGTCTGCCAGGCCAAGGCGCAGCTGGTCGGGTGTCAGCTGGTGGGTGGGTGAACGTGTGTCCATGAGAAGCAGGAAGGACAGATGGACAGAGCACAGGGCGAGGAACCAGGTGGGGCAGGGACCACACCTCCAGCTGGAGCTTCTCCTGAGCACCAGTGAGGTCCTGGCAGCCACACCCCAATTGCTGCCCACTCTGCCTTCTGGGTGTCCCAGCCTGACTACGGCCCTGCTCTCGGTCCCTCCTGCCGAGAGGCCCAGGCTGACCCCGGGTGGGGTGGTTAGCACAAGCTCACACAGCTGAGTAGGAAGGCCTACCGCATATGGACCAGCGGACAATGAGAAGCTGCATGTCCTGGAGAGGGGCAGGTGGGCCTGGTTCGACCCCCACCTCCCACTCTCACTGGGGCTCACCTCAGACTCCGTTTCCTCACCTGTGAAATGACAGTGCTTATGTGTCACAAGTGAGGCGTGGCTCTGCTAGAGTCTGGGAGACAGTGGGGGTTGACTATGGGGATATGGAGCTGGGGAATCCCCCACATCTACCCAAACAAGTGGCTGCCTGGGCAGAGGGAGGAGGAGAGTCACTCCTCACTGCCCACCTACAAGGGGCTTGGAGAGACTGAGGGGCCTACAGACCAGCATCCAAACCCAGCTTTGGTCTCAGTAGCCAAAGACCCCAGGGCCTCTTTTCACACTGAGCAGAGGCCTCCAGGGATAGCCAGAGCCCAGCACACGTAGGTATACACTTGGTGGGGGATCATGCCATGGGGAGGGGGCACATACCGTGGCTGGGGAGACCCAGGTGGTAGAGACGCTGGGGGTCCTCAAAGGTGCTGGCCTCACTCAGGGCAGACACAAGCCGGCGGTAATGATCCTCAGGGGCCATGCTGGGCCCTAGTTCTGGCAGCAACAGAGTCTCTGTGTTGGGGGGAGCATAAGGTGAGGGGATTCTCCTTCAGATACTGCCATGGGAAAGAGGCAGGACCTTGTCCTGGACCCTGCTGTGGGGCTGATTTTGCCCAGCAGCAGGGTCTGTTATCCCTCCCTCCCTCCTCTGGGACCTGTCCCTCCACCTCGAAGTTGAGTTCCCACCTTGGGGTGACTTGCTTCGTGCCTTCTTCTCCAATGGGCAGTCACTGCTGATGTGAGGGGAGCGGCCTAGCCTCTTGCCCAACAGGTCACCTAGGGGAGGGTAGAGTGAGCCCCATCCTGTGTCTCAGGGCTTGGAGGGGATGGAGGCTGGGAGGGCCAGGGGCAGGGAGGGACCCAGCCCAGGCCTCAGTCCCTGCCAGCCTTGGCTCAGTGCAGAACGAAGTCTGTCATTGCTCAGGTGCCCTTGGGTCCTGGCCAGGTCAAAGCCTTTCCCAGCCCAGGGTCCCAGGCCTTCAGTCAAGGACATCTTGCCAGGCTTTGGACAGGTCAAGGGACAGTTCTGATCTGGGGCTTTGGGGCCTACGTGTCTGTGACGGGGGATTTGTGGGAGCAGCCTCAGCCGGCAGCTTAGGGCTCCACAGGCACCCTGCTGCCCCTACCCATCCAGACTAGCCTCCTGCGAAAATTAATGGTCCCTCCTGATCATTCTGCTGGAGAGGAATGGAAGGCTTTGGTTTAGACTGGAAACCACCTTCCCTCCCCTAGCGTCCACCTGCTCAGGGAAGTCCCTAAGCAGCAGGCCCCCAAGCCCACCTTGAAGTCCCCAAGGTCAGGCACACCTGCCACATCAACTCCTGGGTAACTCTACCAAGGCCACACCCCTCGCTGCCCTCAGAAGGCCTAAGCCAGCATCCTGGCCTTGCCTGTCACATACCTGCCTACCTGCCCAGCCGGGCTCTGAGCTCCTGAGGACACCCCTGAGCAGTCTCACCTGCTGTACACAGCCTGGCCCCACTCCTCTCCTGAAGGCCTCTCTCAGGTCCTACATCTAAAGCATACTCTTCTGTCTCCCCAAGGCAGCCCCTTTCCATCCCAGCCCCTCCTTCCTGAGCTCAGGGCCCAGGGTGGGGGTCTCTACTGAACAGCTCAGCAGATGCCCTGGTCCCCCCGGGCCCACCAGAGTGCTGGCCTCCAGGCCAGATCCGGTGCTCTGGCCCCCTCTCTAACCTGAGAGGCTGCCTGGGTGGGTGGGGTGAGGGGGCGACCCCCTCTATGAACCAGGCCTGCCGAGACACCTCAGCAAGGCAGGCTTCCCAGAAGCCTAATTCCCAGGGCCTAATTCCTTTCTCTTATTCCCTTAATCTGTCATTTTTATCAGGCTGGGGAAGTGCGGCAGCAGTGAGAGGCCGATCAATCTCCACTTTACAGCTGACAGAATGGTGCTAATAACTTATTGATCTCAGCCACCTCGCTGCCACCGGCCTGGGCTCGGCAGCCCAACCCCAGGCCCTGCCCTGGGAGAGGAGGCCCTCACTGCTTGGTTGAAGGGTCCCCACCTCAGTGACCTGGCAGGACAGGTAGGGGGCACAACCAGCATGAGGGCCAGCCCCCAATAGCCTTGGGGCATCAGGGCCCAGCGGGCAGGAGGGCCACAACATCCAGCTGTGCCAGGCTGGGAGGTGGCTTTGGGCTGGCTCCAACCCCATCCTGCACACACCCCTTTTGGGTTTAGCAAAGAACCCAGCACCCTCACTTCCCTGAGTTCTGTTTCCCATTTTCCACAGTGGAACCTTCCCTTACCCTTTCTGTTGGGGGATGAGGGCTCCTTTCTGTCTAGGGGAGGTGCTGCTGGCGGCAGAAGGACCCACAGTGACACCCGGCCCTGTGGCTGCATAAGGTCTTGCCATGGAGATCTGGGGGGTTCACTGGCCCCTGATGAGGGCCACATTCACTCAAAGACCCACAGTCGTAAGATGCCAGCACGGACCCCAGCTGAGCCCCCCACAGTCCTCCATGGCCCTCCCTGTCCAGGATCCAGGGAAGGACCAGGGCTGTGGCTGTGGGAATGAGACTGACAAGCAGCTCCTGCGGAAGCAAGAGGAGGTGATGGCAGGCAAATGTCCCCTGAAGGGCCCACAGGAACTGTAGAAGCCGATGGGGGACTGCGGCCCCGAGGAGAGGGTGATCTCTGACAAAACCTGGACACGGTGCACACATGTGACTCCACGCAGAGCACCTGTGACCCCCGACACCCTTGCACGCCCGTCTCAGCATAAAGTGAGAGTGAGGACACAGGTGTATGGCACAGTGACACCCAGACATGGGGTGGGAACTGGGTGCGGGGCCACACTAAGGCCCCCAAGCACGCAGCCCAGCTGGGAGGAGGGCGCACATGCACGCCCGTGCGGTAAACTGTGAGGAGGTCTCCGTGCATACGCGCAGCACGGGGAGGGCCTGCTGGCTCAGAATATCTCAATCACTGTGTGGCTCCCGCCACTCCGCTGGATCGATGGGGCAATTAGATTTTATCAGCTGCCTGCTCAGCCGCCTCCCACAAGGCTCCAGAAGCAGCCCCCTCACACCCACCCCACAAAGGCCTTCCCAGGCACAGGCACGCCTGGGGGCACTAATGGGGGATGACCTTCTTCTCCCCAGCCTTTCTGAGAGCTCTAGCCACTGCTGGAAACTTCCCTGCCCAGGGTCCATAGGACTTCAAGGGACCCCTGCCAGCTGCTTTTACCTCCCCTCCTTCCCCTTCTCTGCAGCAAAGCCTTATAGTCAAGTCCCCTCTGGGCTACTCCTCTGGAGGAGGGTGGTGTCCCCCAGCTGCCCCTCCCTCTGAACTCCTGCCGCCTCTAGGAGCCGTCCCTCTGAGATGACCCTCTGAGATGACCCCAGGAGCTTCTGAGCCAGCACTCTCCTGCCTCACCCCTGCAGCGGTCCCCCATCTCTTAGGCAATGGACCTCTTTCTTCCAGGTGCCTGTGCTCCATGGGATTGGTGGGCACTCTTATGCTTGTAGAGTATGTCCCAGCCCTCAAGTGAGCCATTCAGGATGTGCATTTCTGAGCCTCTGTGAGGCCTGCACATCCCTGACTGTCCTCCCTGCTTCTGCTCCTATGGGAAGGGGGTAGCAGTGGCCTTAACCACTCCAAGCCGACCCCAGAAGCAGCCACGGTGGAGCCACTGCCTCTGCCTCCTGTCTGCCCAGCTGGCCGGGATTAACACAATTACCATCACATGGAGCCCCAGGGGACAGCCGGCCTTGCCACCTCCCGCCTCCGCTGGCCTCCCTGGCTGCCAGCCAAGGCTGCTGGGGGTGGCGGCATCCAGAGCTGCCGAGCAGAGACACTGGGAGGGTGGCAGGGCAGGCTGTCCTCAGGCGGAGCTGTGGTGGCCCTGGCGACCCTGTTCTCCCCCCCCCAGCTCCTCACCTGCGGCCCCCAGGCCAATCTCCACACCACCTCTCTGGAATTCACAGCGGCTCTGATGCTCGGGCATAACGAGGTGGCGGCTGCGATGGACACTGGATATGAGGGTGGGCAGGTCACTGTCCTGGCTGCAGTGAAGCAAGACAGTGAAGGTGAGACCCCAAGAGGCTGTGTGCCCAGTGCTGGGCACCGCAAATGCCTGAGCTCGAGTGTGGGCACGCATAGAGCCCGAGGACAACATATAAGTGTGCAATGCCTCCTGCACACCTCTCTGTGGCACGCATGTGGGCAGCCCCACAGCCAGTCTCTGAGGACACATCTAGAGGGTGTGACCTATCCAGCCCCACCCAAGACCACTAGGACCTGCCAAGTGTCTGCCTGGCGTGGGGCCTTACACTCGGGCCCCGCCACAGTCCCCAGAGCGCAGGAGCGCAACTCAATTTTGCCGGGCTTTCCCCAGAGTGACCGGAGCAATCACCAGACAAGGGGGTGTCTGCTCATGAGGACCGGTGTCCAGAGAGGACGCATACTGCCAGACGCACACAGACCACTTATCTAGCACTTAACTACTGTGCCAGCTGCTTTATTAAGGAAGTTGCACGCACTATTTCAACTAAAACTCGTAACCACCCACAGACCCCCAATTTCTTCAAATAAGGAAACCAAGATTCAGACCAAAGTCCTGCAGCCCATGAAATGTGGGCACACACAGGGGCACGTGCACCCTCACATACGGGCCTACGAGAGCACGCACCTACACACACGCGCACACACACACACAGACGTCCAACGTGAATGGGGAGCCTGGTCCTCCCGATGTGCTCGCGACCCTCTGCTCTCCCCAAGGCTTCCAGCTAAGAGCCTCTGCCACCAGGCACGTGTGGGCCTGGAATAAACATGTATTTAACTCTTTTGTCTCCTCATTCCTCTTCCTGCTAAATCAGCTAAATCCTACAGAGTCCCAAGAAAAGATGGAGTGAGGTCTCAGTGCAACTGTGTGTGTAAATGGCCCCCTACCCCATCTGCCCTTGATGTTCTTGGCACAGAGAAGGGTTGCCTGCCACCTCACAGATACAGCCTGGAGCGACAGGAAGTCAAGATAGAACAGAAGAGGAGCAGAGAGGGCTCTGGGCGCCCCACCCTCCCCAGGACCCTTGTGCCCTGGCCCACCTGTAACAGAGCAGCCTCCCAGCTGGGCCACTGCTAGAGGGCCTCCACGGAGTGACCTGGGCACCGACCCTAAACCTCATTAAGTAGCCCCCAGCCCCCCTGGCCTGGGCGGCTGGAGTAGGCTAATCCAGGCTGGCCCCTAAGCAGATCAGTTTCAGCCCCCAAAGACTCCAGGGCTGGGCTCTAGAGCCTTCTGGGAGACCCAGATGTGGCTTCTCTCCCCACCCCCACACCCTCTCCCAGGAGGAGAGAAGCGCCCCGCCCCCCCCGCCCCCCCCCAGCAAACAGGAGTGCAGGTGGGGTGGGGTAAGTACTTTATGGGATTAATTGGCAGCAATTCTCATCCCTCCATCATCCTCATTGATGCGAAGGTGTTGAGGAGAGAACTGCTGTCCTCAGCACTGGGGGGGAGGGGTGTCTAGAGACTGCCTGCAAGTGCTTCCCTGAGGGGATCCAATTCTGGTGTCCCCAGAGCTCCTACAGGAAGTGAACCAGCTCCCGGCAGACTGGGTGGGTGAGGACAGGGCCCATCAATTTGTTCCCCATGAACCCTTAGTCCAGTTCATGCCACACAGGGACCTGGGACTGTACCCCCGCCGCCCCCAACCACCATGGCCATCAGCTCTTTCACTCCACAGGTCGGTTTTTCAGGCACTCAAGTGGTGCTGGGGCACCATGGAAGTGAGACCTAGTGGGAATCAGAACACTGCCACCCACCACACCCCTGCTCTCTGCCTTGGGGGTTTATTCCATAGGCCCCAAGACAGCCTGGCCTGGCCCTGGAAAACGTTCAGCCATCTGACCACTCACTCAACCAATTATGCCAGGTTTTATATAAAGAACTACAAAGAAACGCCAGGGTGAAAATGCATAAACCTTGCGTTTGGCCTCCCAAGTATGAAGTTCCCATGACCATGAAAACACCCTCTGCATCCTGCTGTGCACAAGGGACAAAGCCCCTAAGGGACTTGGGAGGCTCTCTGTGGCACCGTGGAGTGGAGCTGTGTGTCAGGTGAGGAGGGAGAGCCCAAGTGACAGAAAGGCTACATGGAGGAGGGTATGCCACGAGGGTGAGGGAGAAGGGTCCGGCGCCTTGGACCCAACCTCCCTCTAAGGGGCACCCTGGGCTCCTCCAGGCTCCCTCGGCGACTGTCATATTGTCAAGTCCTTGCTCATTTCATAGCCAATCCAGGGGCCTCAGGAGGGCAGGGACCATATCTCCTGCCTGCTGCCTGGGGTGCATGGCCACTGAAGTGGGAGTTTTAAGCAGGCAGGTGGGCCAGTGGATGGAACTGATGGACAGATGGATGAACACACAGATGAAGACCAATGAATGGAGACAGACAGACAAATGGAGAGTAAGAGATGAGGACATATGAACAGACAGGCACTATCGAATGGATGGATGATGTAGAGACAGAAAGGATGAGAATAGCAGAGAGATGAAGGGACAGAGCCTAGAGAATAGACAGGAGACTAGAGATGAAGGACAGATGGACAGGGCCAAAAGGAGCCAGGAAGAGACAAAGACAGAGCTGGGGTGGGGGCAGTGTAAGGGCAGCTGGGCTGTGTGCCTGGCCAGATGCCGAGGTGCTGCATCAGCAGGCAGGGGGCGGATGGGCAGATGGGCCCTAAGTCCTCTTGACCATGCTATGCCTCTGCCCCAAAACTGCAATCTCACCACTGGTAAAATCCAGAAAGTCATCCCAGCCACCTCTAGGGCCTGTGCAAGAGTGAAGGAGCCCATATGCACTTGGACTTGGCCTCTTACCACGGGCCCCCTGTGTTTGGTCACCTGGGACCTTCTCTCACTTTACAAGGCCAGGGGTGAGTGAGGAGGGGGCTGCAGGCAGGAGGAGTCATTCTAGGAATGCAGGAACCTCCCTTGGGTTCCCTATAAGCTTCACTGACAAATTTATCCTGTAGCTTCCCAAGTAAAAGGCTCATAAAATGTCATCAATGTTCATGACGGTTCATAAAAATGATCAGTTGAGTGGGCAACTCCAGAATGAGGTGGAAATAAGATTGAAGATGTTTTTATTGTAATTCAGCTCTAGGACCCAAACATTTTCAGAGATGTAAATAAGAACACATACGGTACAGGGCCACCCTGGGAGTGGGGAGGGCAAGCTCCTAACCTGATGGGTTGGCCCCTTCCTCTGCCCTCCTTGCAAACCCCATGGTAAGACCTGACTCCACAACCAGAAACCTCAGCCTGGGCTTCATCCACAGACTGACCATCCTCTGGCCCTCTGGAACCTGGAAGTTGGGCCTTCTCCATGCCCCCCAACCTCCTCATCAGGTCCTCTCATTTTCTCTCCGTACTAAGTCTTGGGTTTACAGCCCCACTGCCCTCCATCATGCTTCCACAGCCTCAAGTGCCGTGTACTGGGGCAAACCTCCAGCCTCCTGGGCAGGGCCTCTAAGAAGGACCCCATCAAAACACTCTGTCACTCCTCTGCTCAAGAACTTTTGGTGGCTTCTTGCTGCTTGGAGGACCCTACAGGCTCAGCATCCAAAGTTCTTTAGCATTCAATTGAGTCAGACCTGCCAGCTGCCCCCAAAACACCCCCCATCCCACACATCCCCTTCCCTTTTTCTTTCATATCTTTGCAGACTTCCTCTTTCCCTAGTAAATGCCTATGCATCCTATAAGATCTCATGCACACATCACCATTCTCACCTCCAGGTGGGTCTTTGGGAGGGTGACAGGGAGAGGTCATGGCCTCATCTTTGGGCAGATGGACTCAAATGGCCAGTCTCATGTGGGAGGGGGAGTGCATTCTGGCTCCAGGACTGGGCTGCCCAGAACCCACACCTGTGCTGCTGTCAAGGCCTGGGCACAAGTTGACAGACAGACCACAGAGTAAGGAGGGAAGGGAGGGAGGGAGGCTAGAGAGCAGACCCGGGGGAAATAGAGCAACAAGGCTCCATCCTGCCCATGTACAGCCTGGCCCAGACCCGGACCCTACCTGCAGGACGTCTCTCGGAAGGAGATGTTCACGTCCCAGTGGGTGTGGACTCTGCAAGGAGAGAAGCAGAGGGTCAAAGCGGCCTCCAGGAACTAGCACCTGAACACCGGGAGATGGGCGTGGCATGGCCCTCACCTGCCCCAGAGCACTGGCCCCAAGGGAACTGGGCTGGCTCAGCTTTGTCTCCTGTGGCTTCTGGTACCAGCTCAACCAGCCGGTGGCTGGATAGAACCATAGGGTAGGAGCCAATTCCTGGTCTCATGAGACAAGGAAATTGGGAAGGACGGAATCAAGGCTGCCATATCTCTGCCCCTTGGTGCACTGAACCCAGAAGAGCCGCCACGTTGTGCTGAGGGGGCAGGGTGGGCTGAGGCTTCTTCTGCCCAGGAGCCATATGACTGAACCCAAATCGCTTGTCGTTAGAGCTGCTTCGGCCAGGCTGGCACTAGGGCACAGAGCAAGGGCCATGGCTGCCACTAGCACCAATGGTCCAGTGTCAGCCCAGGTGGGTGCAGCTGCCCGGGTCCCAGGTGCTACCAGTCTGCCTCCTGAAAGTGACCACCACACATCGTAGGTAGGAGGGATGCCAGAACGACAGGTCACGTGAGGAAACAGCTCTGCCCTGTGCCTATGCCCTCACCCACAGCAGTGTTCCCAGAAAGACCCTCAGGCTGAGGGAGGGTGGTTGGAAGCCTGTGTGGGTGTGTCAACTTAGCAAGTGGGGGTCTGGGGGCTGGGGAGTGGGGCTGTTGGGGGGCTGGGAGGGTTATTTGAAGGTAGGAGAAACTGGAACATGTTAAAAGACTAGGTGAGAAGAGAAAAGGCCTTGAGACTCTGGGGATGTGTGACTTGTGCTGGATGGACAGACAGATGGATGGACAGATGACAGATAGATGGATGGATGGATGAAGAGCTGGGTGGACAGAGGGAGGTGCCTGTCAGGAGGGGAGAGGGTGGGAAGTCAGGAAGAGTGACCCTAAGCCGGGAAGGGACGGTGAGAAGCCAGGAGAGCTGCTGCCTGCCAAGGAGAATGAGCACGGGTGCGTCAGGGGCTGCTCCCAGAGAGGGTCTGCTCGGCTCCCTCCTCGCCATCCAGCTGTGGTGGCGCCAGGCCATCCCTTCCCGGGTCTTCGTGACTGCCCTCCTTCTAGAGCCCCTGACCCAGCCTCCTTCTTTCCTCACACAGAACCACGTCGACCCCCTCCCTCTGAGTGGGGGCAGAGTGGGTTCTCACTATGGTCCTGCGGCATGGAGGGGTTCAGCAGATAGCAAGACATGAAAATCTAAACTGGCCCCTGTCTTGAGGGCAAAGGGCCCTCACCCGGCCTGGCCTTCAGCTGCCGGGAGGCCCCAGCCTCGACGTCCCTCCACAGCACCACAGCCAGAGCCTGTGCGCCTTCCCACCCGGCCGTCGGTAAAAGTACCTTCTCTTCATGATACGGACAGGTGGGGTTCCCTCCTGCTTCAAGCCTGGCCGCCGCCCACAGGCCAGGCCATTCCCGTCGCCGTCACCATCGCTGGCCACGAAGCTGGGGGTCAGCTCCTTCTTCAGGACCCGTGCGGTGGGGAGGGCAACCGTCCTCTTGTCTGCCAGCCGCCCCCGGTTCTGGGCAGGGAGGGAGGGGAGGAAGGTTAGGCTGACACGGGACCCTCAGCCTCCTGGGTAGCTTGCACCCCAGGCCCAACCTCCGGGCAGGGCCTGGGTGACAGAAGCTCCCGCAGCAACCACGGAGATCAAATGGGGACCATCACTGGCCCTGCAAAGGTGCTTCTAGCCTGCAGTACAGGCCCCAGGGTCCACATGAGCCCCAGTGGCCAGAGGCAAAGACGAGAGCAGAGATGAGGCCTGGGTCAGCGGCCCCTCCACAGACCACCTTCCTTGCTCCATGCCATCCTGGAGAGGGGTGAAGTGAAGGGCTGCGGGCCCTGGCCAGGCTGCTCAGGACACTGCCTTGTCCAGACTCCATACTCCAGCCCAGCTCCCTCCACAGGCGATCACCCTGAGTGCAGGGATGTCCACCTGGAGGCCAGCCCCAGCTCTCCTGGCTCCCGGGAGCCCCAAGAGGCCGTGAGCACCCACACAACGCAGCAGGTCTGTGTTCTGTCGCTTGTTCAACGTGCGGTAACCACTGTCCGCATTTGTTCGCCAGACAATCCCACACAGCTCCTGGGTGAACCCCCCACCGATGCCAAGTCCTTTTTCTGTTCTGAGAGCCATACAAGGTCCGGCTCAGGGGTGGTGTGAAGCCCGAGTCTGGGGCCTGAGCCTGCTGACTCCTTGCAAACTGAAGTCCTGGGGTTCACAGGTCACCTGGTGGGGAGCCCTTACTAGCCCAGACCTGTGGACCCACTCGGGGCCCACCCTCTGGGTCAGAAACAGAGATTCAGTTTCTTTTACAACACCTACTTCTCCCCTCCCTGGACTTCTGTCGTGAGCGTGTGGAATGCGTGTGTGTGCTGCGTGCTAGACCAGGGCAGGAAGGCGTGTCCTGTGCGCAGTCGTGGGGAGCATTCCACACGCAGCTTGTCCATGCTCAGAGCATGTTCACACACCAGTGGGTACACACCCCTCACTCGTGTGACAGGCAAGGTCCCTCTACACCATGGCTCCCTCCAGTGTCAAAGGCCCTGCTGCCCCAGTGGAAGAAAAAAGTTATTGATTATTTTTTGGTGGGCAGGAAGCCTTTTCTTATTTAATAACAGGTTGCTGTTTCAGGGAGGCGGCAGGGACCTTGGGATTATCTAATTCTCATCTTTTCAGTTACCGAGGCCTCCTCAGACACCCTCTCCCTGTTGCCAGGACGAGGCCACCAAGCCCATGAGCCTGAGGAGGAAGGTGTGAAGGAGGGTCTTGCCTCGCCAGTGTCATCCTGGACCTAATGGACAGCTGTGCAACCACCACAGTAGTCCTGGCCTCCAGAGTAAGGGTCCCTTCAGACCCAGCCGCCCAAGCTCCAGATCTGGGCGGTGGTGCCAAGAGCGCCAGGGAGCCCTAGTCTTCTCCCCCCATCACTGCCCCCCAACCCCCAAGCCCGCCGCCCCCAGACTCCAGGAGCCAGTCTCCCCCATTCTTGCCCTTATGAATCCATTGGGGACACCCGCCGTGTTCCTCCCTGCATCACACTCAGTGAGGTACACAGGATAGCCCTGGGGCGGGGTGGGCAATGGAGTCTGAGGGTTAGGCCTGAAAGATGAAAGGGCCTGCTTTGTGGCCCCTTCTGAGACCCTGGCCTTGGCCCCGTGCTCTATTGGCAATAGTGGAGAGTGGGTGAGGCTGTAGGTGTGACTGTCTGTCTGGTCCCTGTGCCTCTCTGTGCCAGCCAGTGGGCTTCAGGGGGAGTGTTTTCAACAGCCCCTGGCCTGTCTGAAGTGTGCATGCTGGGAAGTCGCACTCAGCTCTGCCCTTCTCTAACCTATTATAGCCCAAGCACCAGGACCTCCTCTCCTTTCTGCTTTAATTAAACTATTCTCTCAAGAAGAAAAGGAAATGCATTTCCCTCTGCTTCTCATCTGTAGGAGAGGAAAGGGAGAGGGAAAGGAGAACTCTAAGACTGCCACTTGGGATGAAGCCTGACCAGTTATGCTGGCCTGGGGTGGCTCCTGTGAAAGGGCAGCTGCGGAAGAGGGACCAGGATGGGCAGTCTTGACCCCAGCCAAAGACAGGGGACGCACTTGCCTCCCGTGCACACCCAAGACCTCAGCCCTTGCTGAGCAGCCCAGATTTGAAAGCTGGGTGCCAAGCCTCTGCCCCTAGTCAGGCACCGGCTCCTCAGAGTGCGAGGGTGGGTACATGAAAGCCAGCTTGCATGACTGCATGATCCCTGCGCCACGTGCACACCCATGTTCTGCCCCTGGAGTATCTGTGACTGTGAAGTGTGTGCACAGCTTTTGACCTGGCTGTGGGGGATGGAGGAAGGCAATCTCTACGTGGCAAAGGTGGGGGCTGGAAAGACAAGGGGTCTGTGGAGCTCCTTCCTAAGGGTGGCGTACAGCGATAGGCCTTGGAGGGGCCGGGCTCAGGAGGGGCAGGCCCAGGTCCGAGGCATCCCTCCTGTCGGGCAGCGACCTGGGAGCCCCAGATAAGTAGGCGGACCTAGGCTGTGGCCTCATCCCTGTCTACCTACCCACCCACCCTGCCCGCAACCCAAGCAGTGTCCTGGGGAAACTGACACTGGGCTCAGGCCACCTGTACCCCACACTCTTGTGAGAAGCCTCTGGAAGGGTGGGCTGGGAGAGGCTGGGCCCCTCTGACCCAAAGAGAAACTTGGCCAGCCTGGAAGGTGCCCAGAGGACTCTTCTCCAGTACCAGCTGCTTGAAAAGGTGCCTATGTGGAGAGGGAACTCACCTTCTTGCAGCAGGCAGGTAGCATGGCAGTGGGCAGGAGGTGGGCTGCCTGAGCACACATACTCTGGTGACAAGCCCATGTCAGGCAGGTGTGTGGGGTAGGTACGCAGGTGAGGCGTGGCTGTAACCTCTTCCCCTGTCCAACTTGTGTGTCTGATCTGGTGTCTGTCTTCACAGATGTGTCTGTGGCTTCCCAGCTTCCCCAGCTCACCTACCTCCAGGGTCCACAAGGACACCAAGGCGTCCCTACCTCCTTCCACCTTCCAGTCTAAAGTAAAGAAGCTGAAGGTGGTGTCTTGGGTCCTCTCTCAGCCCTTCCCGTGAGAGGGTGCTGCTGATGGTGCCAGGATTAGCAGCAAAACCCTAACCACCGCCAGGAGCCAGAGCCCTAATGGGCTCTTCCCCAGCAGCTCAAAACTAGTTCCTCCCAAGAAACAATTTCCTCTTCAGATCAATCCTCCAACTATTGCTGCCTGGGGGACATGTGATATGGAAGACAGTGCTTCAGGGGCAGGCACGGCACCCCAATCTCTGCTGCTCCCCTAGACCAATGAGAGCATCAGTATATGTCTGCACTGGGTTGGGGGCCCCACATCGGCCTCCAACCCCAGTTCTTGACACTAACGGCCTTCACTGCTCAGATTCTGCCCCTAACTGGGTTCTATCCTCAGGTTCTCTTGCACATCCAGAGGCTTGTCCAGCAGAGGTCTAGCACTTGGCATCCCAGAGACACAGGGTAGTCAGTCACAGCTAAGCTGTAACCACCCCAGAATGCACATCCAGGCCAGTCAACACTGTCACATCTGAGAACAAGTGTTACCCTGGGACCAGCCTCTCTCCTAGCCTGAGCCAGATGACACAGTGGACCCCCCCCCCAACATGTGACAAGGCAGGGCCCCCAGACCACATTTGGATCACACTGTCCAGGGAGGAGACCTTCACACCCTGGGCTGTCCCCAGGACCTCAAGTGAAGCAGCTTCTAGGATTCAAGTGGCTCCAAGATAGGCATGATCAGGCCCTGCATCCAAAGGGGAGAGGGCTCCCCCAGGGTACCCACCCAAAGCAAAGTCTCCCTTGTTTGCTCTTCAGGGGCTCCCTCCTGCACCCAGGCAGGGTTGGGGTTAGGACTCTGGATCCTAGAAAACAGGTACAAGCTCCGCAGGGGAGAAAGAAGACCCCAAAGCCCCAACTTTTCTCCCACATCTCACCACCGGGGAGGATATTCGACAGCCCGGACAGTCGCAGATCGGAGGGTGCACCTGCAGAATCCCCTTGGACATAAGCGTCTTCAGACTTTTTCCTGTAAGGAGAGCCAAGGCAGGACCAGTGAGAGAGCAGGGCTGGGCACAGAAAGAGCCAGCGCACGCGGGCACGCTTTCGGGGCGCAGTCAGCTGCAAGGCCGGTTCCCCCTCCCTGCGCGCGTCCGAACAACCACCTCAGTCCCACTTCCGAACCCACCACCCGGGCCCTGCCGCCCACCCCACCCTCGCGGACGCCACGGGGATCTGCAGAGCTCAGAAACTCTAGTTCCGGGCGAGCGCCCTCCCCCGACCAAGGGCGGCCTCCTCCCCTCGCCCCCCGCACTGTGTCTCCCCTCCCGCGCTCTACCCTCTCAAGCCAAGCCGGTCTGCGGGAACTGGGAACGGGGCCCGAGAAGGTCGATCCTTCGCGCAGGTGAACGGCACCGCCAGGACCCGGGACTAAGCCTGACCCCGCGGCGGGAAGAGGGCAGCCACAGCTGAGCCACGAACCCCAAAACCCAGCGCCACCCGGTCCCTAACTTTCTAACGACCCCCGACTCCCGCGCCTGGAGCTCACCGCGCCTCCCCTGCTTCCCTCCTCGGGCGCCCGCACCTCACGCCCTCGGAGCCAGACTCCTGAACGCTCCAAGCAGGCTGCCTCCAGCCCAGCTGCCTTTCCAGCTCCGCGCGCGCCCCCGCCCCGACGCGCGGCCCCGCGGCCCCCACCTGCCTGCGCCGCTCACACACCTTCGCGTCCCCTCCACCAGCTCCCGCCCGCAGCCCGGCCGCATGTGTGTCCCTCCACTCCCGCCAGAACCGGGTGGCTCGCCGACCCGGGAGGGAAGTGGGTCCCGCCCAGCCGGCCTCCCGCAGGCTCCCGAGTTCCCGTAAACTTCCCCTGAGCCGCAATGCCCAGGGATCCCGCAGAGACCTTCCGAGTGGGAGGAGGGGTCGGCTCGGGTGCAGCCGGGAGCCCAGGGCACCGCGGCCCAAGCTGGGTGGCGGTGGAGGCCGAGGGCGCTCTGCCTGGGTCCACCAAGGCGACCGTGTTGCGGCGGGGGGCGGGGAGGGGGCCAGTTCGGGCGGGGGGGCTGGGGGTGGAGTGTCCCTGCGGCAGCGCGGGAGCCGCAGCGCCCTCTCTGGGCGGAGAGGGAGTCTCCCCGGTGGCAGAATGAGGGGGTCCGGACTCAGGGGTCCTCGGGGAGCGCAGGGGAGGGACGGTAGCGGCCCGCGCCCCCACCGCGGCCGCACCTTTGTGGCGGATGCTGCGCTTCCAGTCCTTGGCCGTCTCTCGGCCGCTGACGAACTGGAACTCGTTGGGTGTGAGCCACTCCCCGCGGTGGCGGATGGACGGGCCCTTGCTGCCCTGGCAGAGTTTGCGCACGTAAAGCAGCGCGCGGTTGGCGCCGCACTCCACCTCGATGCACGGCTCGCCGTTGTCGAGCAGCGGCTGGAAATCCGGTGCTGGGGCCGCGGTGGCCGAGAAGCGCTCGAGGGCCAGAGGGTCCCGGGGCAGGTGGAGGTACGGGGCGGCCTCGTGCAGGCTCAGGTAGGCGCGCGGGGAGCGAAGTGACGGAGCCAGCAGCGCCTCGTAGCCGGCGGTCGCGGCGGGGAGCGAGGCGGCCGGGGGCAGCGCGGCCGCGGCTGCCAGTGGTGTCAGGTAGCCTGGGAGCGGCGGCAGAGGCAGTGCGGCCAGGGTCGGATGGAAGGTGGCCAGAGCCAGGGCCAGGTCTTCGCGGCCTGGGAGCTCCTTCTTGACCGCCGGCATGGCGGGCCGGCGGCCCCGTAGCCTGGCTCTCCGCCGCCGGAGCAACTTGTTTGGGCCCGGGCTGGAGTTGGATCTCGAGGGCTGGGGGCCCGGGAGTCGCCTGGCCGCGCGCCCGCCCTATCCGCTACTGCACCCCAGCACCTGCTGCCGCGCCGCCCGCCAGGCCACCTCGGACCGGTTCCCGGCCGGCTGGCGGGGCCTCGGCTGCCCGAGTCATGGTGCCGCGGGAGCTGCTATCGATCCCCTATCGACCTGCCGAACGCCGCAGCTCCGGAGCCCCAGGGCTCCACAGGGCGCCGGGCCACCTGCGCCCGCGCCCCCTGAGGCGGCCCCGCGCCCCGCTCGCCGGACTGCCCGCCGGGCCCAGCCTGGCGGTGGAGTCGACAAGTCTCCGGCCCTTCGCCCCGCCCTGCCCGGGGGTCCCAGGACCCGGTCCCGCCTCGCCGCCCCGCCGCCCCACCTCCCCGGCCGCGCACCCGCGTGCACTGGCGCGCGCCCGCCTGGCGGGGACTTGGGAGACTCCCGCCGCCGCCGCCGCCGCCGCCGCCGCCGCCGCCGCCGCCGCCGCCGCCACAACTTGGCCCATTTAAACGGCCCCGGCGCGGCGGGCGGGCGGGCGCGGGCTCCAGCAGGGGGTGCGTGACGGCCGACTGGGCTCACGCGGCTGGTGGCGGGGGGTGGCGGGACGGGGCTGCATGCGCCCTTGCCCTATTCCCGAGTGGACGAGGATAGGAGA
The DNA here is from genome assembly GCF_003009895.1 of Hyaena hyaena. Classification (NCBI taxonomy): domain Eukaryota; kingdom Metazoa; phylum Chordata; class Mammalia; order Carnivora; family Hyaenidae; genus Hyaena; species Hyaena hyaena. The sequence continues at coordinate 2,040,204 of NW_024080942.1, forward strand.
AAGGGAGTCCCGGTGTGCGAAGGGGCGTCTGCTAGCGAGAAGCTGCGCGCTCGCATCGCGCCGTTGTTGAGGAAGTCACTGGGCGCAGCTGGAGTCCCGGACTGCACGTGGGGAGGGGGCGGGCCCAGGACCCGGAGTGGGCTCCTAGCGCAGGAAGGATCGGTGATCTGGGACCACCTGCTTGCGTGGCGGCTCTGGGTAGGAGTGTTTGCACAGCAGCGGTGGGTGGTGGGCACTACTGTCGGGCGTGGGTGGTCTCTGCATTTGCAGGGTGTGAGGCTGTGGGTTTGTGGTGTGTGGCCTCAGCAAATGTACTGGGGAGGCTTCATGCTCTGTGAATAACAACGACAACAATTCTGTCAGTTATTGCCACCTTACTATGCACTTTACATGCCTTAGTTCACTTGATCATCTCAATGAGTTTTCCTTGCTTCATTTTATAGACGAGGAAGGTAAGACACAGAGAGGTCAAGTACCTCTGCTGATGTCATACAGCTGCTCTAACAGGCTGTCTGACACCAGGACAGACAACATCTGAGCCATGGTGTGGGGCAGGAAGGTGGGCTGGACCCAATCTGAGTGGGGGTGGGGGGATGTAGGGAGGAAGAGAGGGACCAATGAATGTGGGATTGTGCACTTCAGAACCTTTCTGTTCCCTATTATAAGCTGGTCTGGGGAAGAGGAACCTGCTACATCCATGTCCACTTTGGTGCCCTGAGATAGCAGATCAGCCTCGGCCCAGATCTGGAATGAGGGTAGCTTGTCCCTAGGTGATTTACCCACCCCCCATCTCCATGCGCAGCAGCATGTTAGTCTTGCAGTAGGAGCATTGGGAAAAGAAACAGAAACCCACTAATAGCTGATGAGACACGTTTGTCTTTCCCTGGTGCGTTATTTTAGACAAGCTAGAAAGTAGCCTCAGATCCCAACCCAGCACGTAGACCCCTACCCCTGCCCCTCTGAGATGCTTTTGGCGGGGCATTAGTGCTGGAATCTCTCTGACTAGGCTCTAGGGGGCCGAGCTGGGTCATATGCATGGGCACCTTGTTCAAAGGAGGGGCTGGGAATGAGGGAACACAACACCATTACCCTAGACACCCTACTAGACACCAGCACCAGCTGGGCGTGAGGCTGACGCTTGGCCACCGCTCTGCTTTCCCTGGTTGATGCACACTGTGAACCTGACCCACAGCTGAGGCACAAGCCAGCCCCAAGACTGACTTGGGGAGCAAGGTCTAGAGGTCTGGGCTCAGACCCGGAACATGTCTGGGAACCTAGGCACCCAAATCTCTGCATCTCTCTCCTGCTCTACCCCTCGTACATCCACCTGTTGGGATGTAAGGGGCCAGGTGTGAATGTGAGTGTGAATGTGAGTGATCCCTATTTAGTTCGCCCCCCTCAGCCCAATTGCCCCATCTGTAGCCTGGACGCCTGCATGTGCCAGACCCTAGACGCACATTCACCTTCTGTGGCCCTGGTCTTGCTCCCAGGTGTGGTGCCTCCATCTCTAATTGGCGCAGGAGGCAGTTGCTGCCCAAGAGCCGAGGCTCATGGCGGAGCCATCGTGTTAATCTGTGGTCACGGCACAGTGTGGAGGCGCTATCAGGACTCAGAGGGAGGCCAACTGTCTTGTCTGGCCACAGCCCTGACACTGCTTTCAAAAGATGGTTTCCTCCACTCAGTTCTTCTCATGTTTGCCTGCACCTTGTTCAGTGACCCTTAGGCCTCCTAACCCCTGACCTTTAAACTGAGGTTTGGGGAGGAAAGGCTAGTGAAGTAGATGTCTGGATCTGAGAAGGTACCATGTAGCCTGCAGAAGGAGCCTCCCTTCCTTTCTGTGGGACCACCCCTCACTCACCCCTGGCCTCTTTCATCCTGAACAGGCCCACAGGGGTCAAGGAGGGACATAGAAGGCCCCAACTTTGGCTTTTAGGAGCAGGATCCAGCTGGCAAGGTACGGGAGCTGACCCAGCTCACCCAGCCTAACCTCCATCTTGCCGCACCTCTCTTTGGAGGACCAAGGTGCCTTCCTGAAAAGACCATGACTGGGGTCAAAGCTCCCTGTAGGGCCCCTTCTCCTCCAAGGGTCACTCCCTGACTCCCAGGAAACCGCCTTCCAGGGGCTGTCCCAGCTTCGGCTAATCAGTTCACCCCTGCCCCCATCCCTATCTGTTGACCCCTCTTCATGGGAAATAGACCTCTCTGCCCCCAGGGTCAGAGCCACTTTCCCACCGGGATCAGACATCCTTTACTCCTGGACATTATACTCCTTCCACAAGGATCTTCTCACTCTTTCCCTCCTATCCACCTCTGTCCTGGTTTGGCATCTGGGGCTCCGTTTGCTCCTCTGCACTTCTGACTTAGCCAGAGGTCAGACGGACAGAATTTTGGCTCTGAATCACCCCTTGCCTCGCGTTCAGGCCTGGCGGCACCCTGGGGAACACTGGTGGGCTAGGCGGCCAAAGCCCCTCCTCCGGCCCGCAGAGGCCCCGCCCCTCCCCTTCCTCCGGGCCTCCGCGGCGCCATCGCTGCTCGCGGTACCCCCTCTGGGAGCCCTCCGCCGCTTGGCCGAGGCCGGAGCGGCTGCCGCCGCCGCCGCCGCCGCCGCCGCCGCCGCCGCCGCCAGGGAGGGGGAGGGGGGTCATAAATAACCCGCGGGGCGGCTGGCCTGAGCGCTGCAGACTATGACCCGAGACGTCTCCGGGGAACGCGGGGCGGCCGGTAGACCCTGCTGACCCCAACCCAGGCTCGGCCAGCCTTGACCGCCTCCTCTGGCGCTTTCTGACCCTGTCCACAACTGGCGTTTCTGCCGGAAGCCTCTCTCCCATCCTGGAGTGCCTACCTACCCTCATCTCCAGACTGCTCCCCTTAGAGCCCTCTTTTCATCCATTCCTTCACCAAGCAATTATTTATTGAGCGCCAGATGTGCAACCCCAGGAAGAGAGACCCAGGGGTGAGGTTGGAAGAAGAGAGATGCAGGGGAGACCACTGGTGCAGAGGTGGGGCTGCTCCCTCAGCCTCAGGCTTCCTGAGCTCATCCCGGGTGGCTGTCAGGGTGGGAGAGGAGGCCCAGACATGCCAGACACGGGAAGGCATGCAGGGACAGATCACACAGGTGCGGGCATAGCTGACACAGCTCTGAGGAAGCACATCCACGTGTACACATGCATGTGCTCAGACTAGCACCCAAAGCCACCGACAAATGCATACATTCTCAAAAGCACCCTTCCATATGCACACACAGAAGCTCCCAAAGCTGCACACAGCATGGGGGCATGCACAGATGCTGACGCCCTCACCACTAACAGGCACAGACAGCATGTGTGTTAACTTACATCCAAGATCAAAGACAACACCAACACCTGTGCAAAAACATACATAGACACACGGGCCTGCAGCATGAGTGCCAGATGGATGTAGCCATCATATCCAAGGCAGGATGTCTGGAGCAAGAGTCTGCTGGTCGGCAGCGGTGTTCCACTAGGAAGGTTCACTTGGGACCTCAGAGGTCAGTGGGGGGCCAGCTGGGGCTCCTTCACACTCCATGCTCGAGTGGCCAGAGCATCCAGGAATGTGTCTGTTCCTAGCTGCAGGTCAGACACAGGAGGGGCTGCCCTGCTAAGACTTGCTTTGCCTTCGGCCAGCCACGAGCTGGCTACAGGCCATGCCATCTCTGTCTCAAGATAAGAGATGTTTCTGAGGCCAGTCTGTTCACTGACTTTCATTTATGCTATACAAAAGAGTAAAGAGATAGGGCTTAGGGTCAACCTTACATTCTCCTGTGGGCATGCAGACTCGGGGCACCCACAGGGCACACCCTGTCAGAGCACTGGTAACACGTACCATGATATTCACCTGCTGCATTACACATAAGCTCATGCACACACCCCTACACACACACACACACACACACACACACACACACACAGAGTGACCCCAGGCAAAAGCACCGTGACACAGGTGAGCTTGACACACCACAGGGGGCACTGGATACACTCTGAAGCCACACAGAGGAAGCTGTTGGTCTGGCAACATGAGTGGGAGTCCTGGCTACCACTGGTTCTGCAAGCCAAGTTCCTCTCCAAGAGGAATGAAGACACCCACTCACTGGCGTCACCAGGGACAGAGAACAGCACCTGCTTCAGGGCAGCCTGTCACGTGCTGTGGCCCCTCTTGGGCCTGGGTTGTAAACAGCACCTGCTTCAGGGCAGCCTGTCACGTGCTGTGGCCCCTCTTGGGCCTGGGTTGTAATGGGTTGGGCTGACACAGGTGGCAGAGAGGCAGACTCTGCAGTGGCCTGAGATTTGGGCCCTCCTAGCCAGCCACTGAATGACCCAGCCTTCTCTGCCCTTCTCAGGACCTTGCTTTCTCCATCTGAAAATGAGATTGGGGTTCAAAATCAGTGGGGTCCCTTTGGCCCAGAGCAGGTCAGGGCAAAATGTGGTCACAGGTGCCCTGGTCGGCACAGTGAGGCAGGCCTTGCACACCCTGATGCTTTCTCCATAAATGGGCCCTGAGTACGGGAGCTGGGGGGTGGGTTCACCCCAAGGTAGGGTCAAGCCAAGGACAGGAATAGAGTCCTCGAGGGCGCCTGGAGACAAGAGAATCTGTCCCAATTAATGGACATGAAGGCTGACTCCACCCCTTTCTCTCCCTACAGACATTGCTGGTCTGTTACCTGGACGTGGCCTGAAGTGGGAAGGGGGTCGAGAGGACCCCTGGACACGGGTGTTGTCCTGCTGTGTGTCCAAGCCCCTGCAGCACCATAATCATTCCGTCTTTCAGATGTCAGATCAGGGAGTTGACCAGAGTGGAGTAGCAGAGCTACACAACTCAGGAATGTGCCAGCAGGGACTGAGTGTGGGGGAAGAGCAGACCCTTACCTGAGAGTGTAGGGGTACATGTGCTCACGTGTGTCCATACCTTGTGCTTATGCATGAATGCGCTTTCTTTCTCCTGGGACCACAGTCCTGCCGCTCACGCTCAGCATAGATCCCACATGAAGGTCTTGGGGACCCATGCTCCTCACTGTGGGGGCAGAGGCCCTGGAGGGTCAATCCCAGCTGTGCTGGTCACATGTTCACTCTTGGCACGGTCACCTGTCCTCGCCTGGGCAGACCTGGGAGCACTCGGAACCTACCAAGGTCCTGACGGAGACATTAGGATGTGCCACCCTCAGAGTCGCAGGGCAGCAATCAGGCCCCCATGGGGGGAAATGGATGTTGGAGGAGGAGTGGGCGTGGGTGTGGGAGGGGGCCTGGAGTTGAGCACGATGAGCAGGAGGGGAGGAGTAGGCTCAGGTGGGCTCTCGGCCAGGACTGCTAGTGGAGTTTGGAGGAGAAGAAGGGACAACCAGGTGGGGACCCTCAGCACAGATATCCTGGAGGAAGAGGGTGGATGGAGGTAAGGGGCCAGTCGGTGGAGGGCTTGGAGGGTGGGTGGCTAGAAGGTGCTGCCCCCTAGGCCCAGCTCTGAGAGACTCCCAGGCTGCACGGGGAGTCCAGACTGGCCCTGGAAGAGACTGTTTATATGCTGGACTTCCTGCTAAATGTGAGCTCCCTGTGAGCAGGACTTTTGTTTGTTTTCTGACATACCCACATGTCAGCATTTGAGGGTTGCATACAGAGCTCCATCCTAGTGTGGCCCAGCTTGGCCTCCTGGCCTAGGGCAGCCCCCCCCCCCCCCCCCCCCCCCCCCCCCCCCCCCCCCCCCCCCCCCCCCCCCCCCCCCCCCCCCCCCCCCCCCCCCCCCCCCCCCCCCCCCNCCCCCCCCCCCCCCCCCCCCCCCCCCCCCCCCCCCCCCCCCCCCCCCCCCCCCCCCCCCCCCCCCCCCCCCCCCCCCCCCCCCCCCCCCCCACCGCTCGCCTCTTCTCCCAGCACCTGTCCACTGGGCTTCTGCCCAGGCAGGACTCTGAATACCTCTCTATCCTCAGAAGCATCTTGAAGGTTTGGTCACAGGCATCATCTTCATCAGAGAGAGAGAAAGCTGTCAACACTGGGAGAATCTCCTGGCAGGGCCTCATCTACCGTTCTCCAGCAGGGTTGCAGCTCTGTGCCTGCCTGCTCTGGGAGGAGGGGTGGGTTGTCTGGGTGCACTTCACACACAATTCCACCATCGGGGTCACCCAGAGGACCAGCAGTCACCTTGTCATCATTGATTTGTCACATTAGGGATTTTCAGAGGTAGCATGCTGAGGTGGTCAGTGAGTTTTACTGTTTCACAACTGCAGCCCAGGCTGGCTTTCTGAGGTCATACAGACTTAGCCTGACCATCCAATGCCCAGTCTTCCTTGCAAGGGTTGGCTGAGTTGGTGATATGCCTGCAGAGTGCACTGAAGTTTTTGTGGGTGCCTCTCTGGGTGTGAGGGTTCCTTTATTACTGCAACCGGCTGAGTCCTCCACGGGGTCATCTCATCTGCTTCGTTGCTGTCTGCGGTTTCACAACAGGGTGGCTCTGCACATTTTTCCATGAGAGGGAGAACTCTGCGATGTCCAGCCCTTTGAAGTTATGCACAGTGCCCCAGGTGCAGTCCCAGGAGCAGCTGAAGAGCACAGCCTGGAATGGGCTGAGACTCTGAGCCGAGCCCATCACCTTGGGCAGGCGAAGGCCCACAATTTGTCCCTTTCTCCAGGGCATTTAACAAAGTCCCAGGTTGGCCCTGGGGGACTTCCCACCTGTAGACTGGCCAGGCTGCTTGGAGGCCCATGGGAAGCGGGAGCGCAGAGACAGCTGGCAGGACCGGGGCTGGTCTGAGGGGTTTTCCCCTCTGCATAGAGGAGCGTGGACACCCCCAAATGTGGAGTCCTCATGCCCTGCTCAGAACCAAGAAGCCTGACCTTTGATGCTCTGTGTACGTGCAGATGCTAACAGATGTCAGCATGCTGCACACTCCTTCCAGACAGACCATTCTTTCAGACTGGGTGGCCTTGCCAAAACCTGAACTTGCCGCATGTTAGCAGTGGAGTGACTGTGTCTCTGAGTCCAGCAGATATGTGTGGGCTCCTGGGCTCCTGGGGCTTCAGAGACAGGATAGGGTGATTCATGACTGGTGAGGGGCAAAGGCAGGACTTGGGCCGGGTCATCCCATCTTCCAGCCAGGAACACGGCCCTCAGCAAACTTGTCAGCTTCTGCATAGTGCCCTGTTTTGGCATCGACACTTTGGGATTTTTCTTAGTGCTTCTAGTTGACGCCTTGCTATGTGTTGTATGAGCTGCACTCATGGGTGCATGCCCCAAGACCCTCCTCACAGATCAGCCTCCTCTCTCATCCCTTCCTTCAGGACCCTCTTTTGCCTCACCTACCCCTCAAACATAGGATGGGTTGATGAGGGAATGAATGGGTGATGAGTGAAAGGGTAAGTGGGTGGGTTCTACTTCAGGCGCTGTTCTCTTTCATATGTACTTCTTTACAGATTGTGGGATCTGAATTTCTAGCTTCAGTCCAGACACTCAAGATTCTGTAGCCTGCAATAGGCATCCACCCCACAGTCCCCTGGGTCCCTTTCCCACCACCATGCTGTCAACCCTACCTCTCTTGCAGTCTCTGAGCTGGCACTACACTCCTCCCCATTAGCCAAACAGCCAGCCTCATCTATGCTCCCCTCTAGGTCTCTCTCACTGCTGAATACCTAACCTGTCACCTCTCACCTATCATATTTCTGTGATACTCCTAGACTCTGCCTGCACTCAGCCAGTGCCTGATGGGCACATCTGGCCAACTTGTTCTCCAGGGGCTCCTTTGGGAATAGTCCAGAACCCCTGGTCTCCTGGCCTCACCTCTGCCCCAGGGCCCAACTTCCTGTTTCCTTGTCTCCCCTCAGTGTCTCAGGGAGGCTGAGTCGTTTCCTCTGCCCAGGAGTCCCACTCCCGAATCACTCACCTACAGCCCCATGACCACTTGTGTAGCACCTTTTGCATTTGGGAGTTCTCTCCTCCGTTGAAAAATTTTAAAGTATAGTTTGTAACTCTACTGGTATAAAGATAAATATAGCCCATGATAGATACATTATTCAATATTCATTGTTATTATATTGTTTTTTCATTTTGGTTTTAAGGGAAATTAAAAGTAAAATGTCTTGTGGTCTCTAAAAGTACCAGGAGCCCAGGTTCTGTACCCCCCACTCCTGGTGGTAAGGTTGGCTCTGCTACCACCTACTTATCTTCAAGACTCCCAGCAGCCCCCCCCCCTCCAAGAAGCCTCCTAGGAGCACCCTCCGTTCCTGTCAGGGTCCCCTGTAACCCCCAGGACACCAGCACATACCCTGGCACCACAGATTTACCACTGTGCTGCTGAGGCCCTGGGCAGATGAGGGTGCTCCGAGGGGCCAGGTGAAGCCCCCTTGGGGATGCTGGTTTGGGTGACCTCACTCAGAAGCAATGCTGGCAGGCTGGTGCAGAGGCTGGGCTGGACGTATCAGTAGCAGAGAGAGGTGGTACTGGCAGACAATGAGGTTTTGAAGAAAGACTTGACCTCTAGAGAGGGACAGGCAAGGCCAGCAGATATCACTCCCAGTTCTGGGTGGCAGGATCCCAGGCCCAGGGTGGCCCATAGCTGCCCAGACCTTCCTGTGTCCACCTGTGGGGACTCTGGACAGGTTGTGTCTGTACCTGCAGGTAGAGCTGGACCAGGCTACCACATCTCTGGAGGCAGGGGCTTGACTTCCCTCTTTCTGGGGCCCCCTTCTGCAGCCATTTGGCCCCCAGAATTCCCAGGCAAGTCCAGCTGCCCCCAATCCCCAAACCCCACTCTGGCTCTGGCCAGGCTCTCAAAGGCCCACCAGGGAGGGAGGGGCACAGACATATGCATGCCTGGGTGCACCCGGGTCTCTGTCTTGACCCCCCCCAGCCTGGGGATTGAGTAGTGGCTGCTCAGTCTGGTGCTGTGGGGATGAGGATCTAAGGGCAGCAACAGACCAGTTCCAAGGGATGCCCAGGTTCCTGGTGCCTGCCCACAATGACAGGAAGGACTCAGATCCCTGAGCTCCATCAGGCTGCTCTGAACAGCACAGGAGGATTCCAGAGCAGAGGACTCACCCCCTCCCCCCAATTCTACTGCCTGCAGCACTGAGGCCAAGACTAATAAAACACCCACCTCACAGGAGACAGCTTTATCTTGTTGATCGGAAGTCTGCCAGCCCAATTTATGATGGAATATAAGCTCTCCAAATCTGAGTTTATGCGCTGTAGTATACCAAGAGGTCAATGGGATTAAAAGTGGGCTCGTGAGAGAGCCACAGGCGGCTCACTCCTCGGTGCTGCCACAGAAACCTCATGGCCTGCGTCTCTGAGTCCCAAGGGGGGACCGCCCAGCCTAGCAGCAGGGCAGGAAGAGGGAGGGCAGGGGAGAGACCAGCCTGAGTAGGGGAAGAGGATGCGAGGCAGGCGGAGAAGCAGGTGAAGTAGGGCACAGGGCTGGGGCCACCGATGGCCCCGGCCAGCAATGTCTGGTGAGGCAAACACTGGGGGAGAAGGATAAAGACAGGGAGGGAACGGGGGTCTTCACAGGGGAGCTTTCTCTCCTTGCCGAGCCGCTGGCCCTGAGAACAGGTAGGAGACGGGCCTGAGGCAGGCTGACGGACAGAGTTCTGACCCTGGCCCAGGGGCGCAGTGCCTAATGAGGTTGAAGTGGGCACACAGGAGCTCTTTTAGCTCAGTCAGCCCGCCTCTCCGTCCCCTCCTTGACACCCTCTATCTTCAACATCTCCTTAAGTCCTGGGTGAGGGCGAGGGAGGGGTGTGCTCTGTCCAGGTGGGAGCCTGAGCACCTGTCTAGTGAAAGGCTAGCTTTCTGAGCTCAGGCTAGACCCTGACTTCAGAATTTGTACAAATAAATGAAATGAAAAGTGCTGGCAGTCCTGATCTGATTACGGAGTCATTCATTCTTTGGTCGTTAATAATTCGTGCAATAAAGGATTGCGGCCGCTCAGTGTGAGGAGGAGGCTGTGGCCCAGCCTTCCCTTGGCGCCGGGGCCGCGGGAGCTGGAAACATAAATTATTAGTTTCTTATCGCTCAGCCTGCCATCGCTCATGCTGCCAGGGGCGTAGTAGGAGCCCGCGGCGGTCACACTGCCTGCCTTGGCCTGGCTCTCAGCAGCTGCGTGTTGTGGAGAGTCTGGGTGAGGACCCTCATTGTCCCTCACTGGTGGGACCCTGAAGCCTCGGCGAAGGCTGAGGGGCTGCAGCTGGCATGGAGGCCAATTCTGGAGCTAAGGGAACTTTGGGGTTTTAGCCCTTGTGCTCTGAGCCTCAGACTCTGCCTCTCTGTAAGGGAAGCCAAACCACTGGAGGTTGGTAAAGCAACTGCACACTCCTGGCCCATGGTACGGGCTCAGGAAGGGCAGCGGTCATTAGGAGCCATGCACTAGACGCCCACAGTCCAATGTCCCGCCCCGGCCCAGATCAGGGGAGAGGAAAGGTCTGTATCTGGGTTTGTGTCAACTCCTCCGAGTATGTCTCTGCCTTCCTGGATGGGACTCAGAGCAAACACCTGTACCTGAGTGTGCACACCTGCAGACATGGCATTCGCTCCCTGGCTCATTTTGTTTTCCTGTGTCCAGCATTGGTAGGCAGGCGCTGAGCAAATAGTCTAGACAAAGGTGCTGATGGAGGCACCCAGTGTCCAAGCTGCAGAAAGGTGGGGCCTGTTGGGGTGGCTGGGAGATCATGCTGTGCCCCTGGGCTGTGCATCTGTACCCCCAGATGGAGCTGCTGAGGTGTGCAGAGGAGGGGGGCTGAATGCAAAGGCTGCAGATGAGTGTTCCAGCCCAAATGGTGATTAAGGCAATTATGGTAATTACAGAAATGAGCACCCTCAGGCAGGGCTCCTGGCCTGCCCACTGCAGTTCCCTGTCTCCACCCACAATCTGGGGAGGCTGAGGCGAGGTTGGGAAATTGGGTTGAGGGGCTCTAGACTCCAGATATCCTGGATGGAGGATGTAGAAAGAATCAGGGTGTGGGCACTAACATCTGCCTCCTGCCAGCTAATGGTATTGGACCTGAACTCTGATGTGCCTCCAGTCTTGGCTGGCTTTCCGGAGGACGGGGGTTATACCCTAAGCCTACCTTGAACCCACCAGGTTGGTGAGACCTGGTGGTTGGAGGTGTGCTGCACAGAGTGCCTGAAGCTGCATGCCCAGGGCCTTGCACCCGCCACTTCCTGGCTTCATGGTCTTGGGAAGACCTTTAACCTCTCGATTTGTCAAATGGGATGAGAATTAAACAATACGGTATGTACTGAATACCTGCTGTGTGCCAGGCATCCCAAGTCTGCATACGGTGGGATGAGGATTGGGCATTCCAGGAGCCTGCTGGGCAGCCACCTGCAGGGTGTGGGTCTGAGCCCAAGGCCCCCTGGCAGAGACCCTACTGTGTCTGCATCCAAGCAGTCTGCCCGCTTCCCAGAGCTGACCTCTTCTTGGAAGCCCCAGAAGGTCCCCGCTTACCACAGTCAGTCTGTTTTCTAGCTTCTCGAACACCTGGAGACAGTGGTAGTGGGTTCTTACATGCCCTTGTGTTCTCACTCTGCCGTCCCCGCCATTTCTAGGTCAGCACCAAGTGACTGACTTTCCTTCTCATGGGTTGTGTTTACCTACTTCCTTGCATACCTGGTGATCTTTAGGTGGGTGACCAGGATTGTGAACTTTGATGGGTGCTGAGTATTTTCATGAACATTCTTGTACTTAGCTCTGGACATCAGGAAGTCATTTGTAAGAAGTTGAGTCCCTTCAAGTCTTGCTTTTAAGCTTTTCTGGGAGAACCCGGAGCAGTGTTTGGTCTAGGTCTAATTTTGTCCCACTTTACTGTTACAAGACCCAATTGGTATTCTGCCCCAGTGAATTGAGGTCTTCCAGACTGGAGCGAGCACTCTTCACGGCCCTGTGTGAGCTCTGGGCAGGACTTACTGTGACCCTCTCGGTGGTTTTCCTGGCACATTCGAGAGCACGTTCCTCACGCTCTGCAGATCTTTGGGGCTCCCTCCTCTCCCGTGCTCCCTCCTGCAAACTCTAGCTGCCTCAGCTTCCCGGGACTCCCAGCTCCGTCTGTCCCCTCGTGGGGACCCCTGAACCTGCTGGGTCTCCTCTCTGCACTAAAGCTGGAAATGCTCTGGGAAGTGAGCTGGGGCCTCTCAGGGGCCCCTCCTCCTTCATCACATGATGTCCAGTATCTTAAAGGCCATGTTTTCTGTATTTGTCTGGTATTTTAGTAGGTGGTTTTTGTTTTTGTTTTTTTTTTTTTTCTGGTAGGAGGGTAAGTTTGGATGCTCTGTCTTATCCAACTGTCTGTCCCATGAGGGTGCCTATGGTGTGCTCCATACCTGGTGTAGGTCCTGGCATATAGGAGGGGCTCCTCGTGAATGTTTTCTGAGCGTACCTGGGCTCCTTATGTGGCCCAGCTCCGTGGTCCATGCAACCTGCAGCACAACAGACCCTTGGCCCCATCACTTGCTGACCCAATCACAGCCTGGTAAAGGCTGGGTCATCCTGAACTTCAGCCCAGGAAGGGGGCGTCAGAGGGGATTCCATGGTCAGGGACCTGGGAGCCACAGCTCCCTGAAGCACTGCCATCATGGTATCCACTGGCCACTTCCACCTCCAGGACCTTAGGCCAATCCCTGCTGTATGGGGTGACCAGTAGCTTTGCTGTGGGGACCAGGAGGACAGGGAAAGAGGGAATGGGCCACAGCACAGGAACTGTGAAGGTTCACCCCATGCCTGGAGCAGCAAGAGCTGGGAGTGGGGGGGCTAAGCCCACTCTGGGGAGAGCGTGATGGGCCCTGGACCGGGAGTCCATCCCTCACCAGGGCGGGTTTCATCACCAGTGCCTTAGGATGCTGTCACTAGGGGAGGAAATTCGATCTCGGAAAGTCCCTGGGACTTTAATGGAGAGAAGCCTTAAAGATGCTGGGTTTTCTTTCTAACCTGAAAGTGGTATTCCGTAGACTGTACGAACAGCAGCTTTGGTCATAAGCACATACACACGTGCCACACAAGGGCATGCATTTGCTAACATGTGTGCACACACAAGACACAGGGAGGAGTAGACGTTTTCTGAAACAGAGGTGGGTTCAGATCCTGGCCTATCACTTCCCAGGGACTCCAAGGACAGGGTGTTTCTGACATGGGGGGCTTCGAGTGGGGGGAACTCTTTTGGGCTGGCTCTCTAGCCGAAGAAGCATCCTGGGCCACGGTACCAGGAAGAGGTGGACATCTGACCTACAGGCAAACAGGGGTCTTGACTTCTACCTCTGCAGATAGATGGGCAGACAGCATCAGGAATGGGGTATTCCCGAGCAGGGTGGAGGGACAGAAAGGAGGGGAGTGAGGGCATCTACCTGAGTCTTGGTCTTGAACTGGGCTCTGTTTCTTCTGTTTGGGGGATGGGTTGCACCCAAAGGCTCCAATGAGCCAGGCATTCTTTGAATGACAGGTAAAGCTCTTTCTCAGAGAGAGAACCTGCGCCTGGTTCAAAATGCCATCACCTTCAGCACAGCCAGCAGCAGCGTAGAGCATCTGGGAACCCCACATCAGAGGCTTACATGGGGGAAGGATGCTGCCTCCAGCCACCCCAGGGGAGCTTGGAGGCCAGTGTTACTCCTCGGAGGTGACCTCTGTCCCCACAAGGCACTGTTCTCAAAGGCAGTGAGTTTGGGAAGCTCAGTGCCCAAATAGCAAACACCACAGACCTTCTGAGGGGCCATTTTCCTTCCAAGCCCTGAGCTGTCTCTGATGAGCCCCTCCTTCTTGTCCCACACTTGCTTTCCTTTTAGAGTCTTGTCCCCACACCCCCGCCCCCACCCTGAGCCTGGCCTTGTGGCCAGTCCTCTTAAGGTACTGCTGTATCTCCACTGGCTTCTCCTGTACAACCCAGAGTGTTCGGCCTGTCATTTCTCGACTCATTAACTCCACGGCTCCACTGCCTGCAAGATGAACACACATTTATTATTTATCCTTGGCTTGTTTCAGCAGCACTAAGTCGGACTCTGTGCCGGGCACAGTGTTGCCCACCCAGGGACAGAGGTGAATGGTTCACACAGCCCTTTGTTCCTGGTATGGCAGTCAGAAAAGGGGCCACCTGAGGCTGGTCGGACCACCCACATTCCAAGACAGCACTTGACACCAATCCCCTCTGTCAGATTCCACTTGTCCTTCCATGCCAATTTCAAGTGCTACTTCCTCTTTGAAGCTTCCTGGAGCTCTCTGGTCAGAATGAGTCCATTGTCCCTTGAACTTCTGAGCACACTTCCCTGCATTTCCAGAACTCTGACTCTGGATCTGGCTCCTGCAGGAATCTGATATGCCTACCTGATCTGTGAGCCCCAGAAGGGTCTCATCTCTACTCCAGGGGCCAGTCAGCCCTCGGGAGGCCTCAGAAATAAGTGTCACAATGACTCAGCATTTCACAAACATAATCTCAAGTGCCCTTAGGGCAACTGTGTGGCAGGTGCTCTTTCCATCTTCTTCTTCTTCTCCTTCTCCTTCTTCTCCTTCTTCTCCTTCTTCTTCTTCTTCTTCTTCTTCTTCTTCTTCTTCTTCTTCTTCTTCTTCATGTTTTTATTTATTTCTAAGAGAGAGATACACAGCGTGAGCAGGGGAGGGTCAGAGAGAGAGGAAGACACAGAATCCAAAGACAGGCTCCAGGCTTTGAGCTGTCAGCACAGAGCCCAACGCAGGGCTCGAATCCACGAACCGTGAGATCATGACCTGAGCCGAAGCTGGTCAGATAAGGTCTGAGGCTCCGGTTAGGATGGACAAGGGCTCATCTGACACCTGAGGCTGCTGGAGGCTGCCTTGCTGTGGTCACTTGCAGCTGCATGGTCACTGGCCATCCTGCTTGTATGCTCATGAGCTGCCTGCTTCCTTCCCTCAGCACCAGGCAGAGCTCCTAGACACCCAGCCCCTCCTCTGTCTGCCCTGGCACCCTATTCCGTGGCTCACCGTAGTTTTCTGATCCCTCCAGCCCCTTCATCTGGGGATACAGCCTCTCCTCTCTGTGGCCTTGCCTGGACTCTGAATCCCAGCTGCTTCAAGGCTTAGCCCCCAGTCTCTACGCCACCATTACTCTGCGGGGCATAGACACAGAATCACACGTGTCTTTTTTTTTTTTCACCAAGAGTACACATTAGGACGCACAAATCTACTAACTTGGCCCTCGCCAGGCTATGTGCTAACAGAGATAATTCACCAGGGTTCCCCTCACCCAGGCCCTGAATCCCTGAGTGGGGCACCCCCACCCCCACTCTGTACGGTCGCCTCTAGACTGATTTCATTTGTCACTGGCTGAGGATGAGTAATTTTATCGTTAAACACAGTTCACGGTGATAGATGAGGGAGTGGGACAGGTGATCGCCTCACTGCCTCCCTCCCCCTGGAGAGGGAGGCAGCAAGGAGATTCTTGCCCTTTTACAAAGGGAGAGCAGCCTAGGAGGGGGAAGGAGGAGGGAGGAGCCAAGATAGGGTGGCTGGCAGGTCCAGGGTGGGGACAGGGTGGGGAGTATGAAGACACAGACTAGGTCCTGGCCCCCCATGAGGAAGAAGAGGCAAGGCCAAAGTAGGGAAGCAGACATGTCCTTCCCCCAGATCTCGCCCTGGGCTGAGGCCCAGAGGGACCCACTGGGGATGGTGAAGGGGGAGGTTGCAGGTATGTGGCTCCCGTGTCCCGACAGAGAAGGTGGAGAAAACTTTTCTCTGAAAATCTCCATAACCTTTTCCTCATCTTAGTCTTAATTTTGTCTTCTATTTGCAGTGAAATTCTCTGAATGGATATCCTTTTCACCAGTGCCCATCTCACCAGCATGAGTACACATACGCTTTTCAAAAGAACCAAGACTATCTACGCTTGTCACATAGATTTAGAACCTATAGTTTTGGATTTTCTGGAGCCTCTTGTGGCTCCAATTAGGATTCTAGCCTGAATGACTGCCAAGGGTGGTGGGGTGGGAGTGCTTGCCTGCCCACCCACCACCGAGGTCCCGGGCCATGGTGGAGTGGCTGAGGGCTCCACAGGGTGCCCAGGGAACAGGCCCACCCCTATTTGTAGGTATGAGAAGTGCCTGGGGCCTGGGAGGGGGAATGAAAGCATCCAGACCCAGCTTTTCCCTAGGTGTGCTCAGCTCCTACCCCCAGCTTCATGGGACCTGGCAGGCTGCCCCATGGCTAGACATCAGGACAAACAGATTCAGCCCCTACTGGAGACCTGGGACCCTGCCGACTCCCCCGCGGGGACGGGCACAAATGTCGGCTGGCTGGTGGGCGCCCTTCCTACTGGCACGCTCTGGAGCGCGCTGACAACCTCGCTGTCACCGCAGTTGACAAGCGCCGAGAAAGACAGTCCCCGCCGCCCCCCAACAAGGGCGGGAGACCTGCGGGGTGGGGGGCTGGCGCAGGAGCAGAGCTGTCCCCAGGCAGCCGGGCAGCGCGTCCCCGGAGGCCGCCGGCGGCGCAGCGGAGGCGCCAGGCGCGTCCGGGAAGTCTGGGCGGCCGTCCGCCCGCAGCTGCCCCCGGGTCCTGCGCCCGAGCCAATCGCGACGACTCGCCGGCGGCGGCAGCTCCCCCTTCCAACCCCCTACCCGGAGCGCGGGTAGCTTAACCCTTCCCTCCCCGTTCCGCTCTGGGTCGTCCTGCTGGCCAGGGGAGTGGCCGCTCGCATCCCAGGTGGTTCAGCCTGGATGCTGGCACGGATCTGGGGGGTGGGGGGATGGGGGTGGGGTGCTGGCGGGTGGTGGCTGAGGGTGGGACGGGGTGGGGGTGTGTAGAGGGTCTGAGTCAGGCCTGCGGAGCTTGGAGTGTCCCAGGGGCCTGGTACCCCCCCCCCCCCCAATCCTGGTGGGCAGCCTCAGCAAGCTGCAAGCACAGGACCAGCCCAGCCGGGTCCTCTGGACCCATCTGTGGTCACATCTCACTCCTTGGTCCCATACCCTACCCTGCCCTATCCCCCCAGGTTCTCTGCAGCCGTATCTGCCCTCCTGTCCTTCTTCCCAATACCACAGGGATAGCAATAATAACATACTAAAAATAAGGGCTATTCTTTTCTAGTATTATTAGTGTGGTAGGCACTGTGCTTTCAACTCACATCATGAAGCCAACAATCACTTGTTGCCCAGGTTGCTGATGAGGAAACAGGTCCAGAGAGGCCAAAGTCACAGTAGAGGAAGCTGAACAGGATCCTGTCTCTTGCTTCGGGACTAATGCCCCCTCCATCCCTGCTCCTGCATCTTCCTCTTCTTCCTCCATCACATTTTTATTGTGTGGATCTACCACAATTTGTTTATCCATTATCAGTTGATGGGTATTTGGGTTGATTCCACTTTTTGGCCATTGCAAATAGTGCTTCAGTGGACATACGTGTATATATACTTGAGTACCAACGTTCAGGTCTTTGGGTGTATGTGTCTGGGAGTGGGATTGTGGGATCATATGGCACTTCTGTGTTTAATTTTTTTAAGAACCATCAAATTGTTTTCCTCAGTGGCTGTACCAATTTACATTCTCACAAGGAGTGTATGAGGGTTCACACTTCTGTACATCTTCACCAACATTAGTTATTTTTCTTTTTTATTATAGCCATCCTAGTGGTGCCTGGCTTATTTGTGTATTCGTTTTCTCAGCTGAACAGCGGTTTCAGGTGGCAGCAATTTACCAGTTGGTGGGAGAGAAGACGAGCTGCCTGGTGATGAGGTGAGAACTGCACACATTGCCTCTGATGGTTCTAACAACTCTCTGGGAGGCACTATCATCTCTATGACAAAATAACCTCACAGAGCCTGGGGGGACTTGCGTAGGGACATGTAGCTTCTTACCCCAGGAAAAATTTTCCAAAGCCCCCTTCTCCTCTATTCCCAGCTATCCCTATAAGTCTTGGGCACTAGGCTGGTCCCCAGATGAGCTCAAACAAAATCCCACACGTATTCACCCAGAAGTGGGGGATCTGGATAGATGTCAGGACCACATTCTCTAAGCAGATACTTCCTGGAACATGTTGAGCCTCTTTCTGTGAATCTGGGGTCCAGAATAAGGCCAGAATTTAGGGAACCTGGCCATTGCTATGATGTCCACCCCCCCCCTCCCCAAAAGCTTCCTGTTTGCTCACCCTGATTTCTACACGTTTATTTTTTGGAACTCTTCGGCAGTGTGCAGAAGTCCAGGGAAGGTTGGAGCGGCATTTCAAGGAGGAGCAGCGCCCCCTCGTGGTGGCGCTGCGCTCCTTCGTGAAGGATCCACAGCAGGTCCAGCCTGGGAAATCAGGACCACGGACGTGGATCCACGCCCTCTCAGGGACATGTAGGCAAGAGCCCATGGTATCTAGGGACAGGGCACGGATGCGAGGAGGGCGTGAGGGTGCAGCCCCTTAGTCATACAGGCGCCGGAGGAGGAAAGGCAGGTGCAAGCAAGCACATGGGCCCAGCACCCCAAGCCCTGCCGACGCTGTTTCTTGGGTGATGGGAAGAGGTATCAGTGGAGCCTCACCAAAGTCCTGGGAGCAGGGGCCTCTTTGGACCTCACAGGTTTGAGGTGGGAAGGGACCTCCACACTCATATTTTCAAGGCTCTGGCTCTTGAGAAGTGGTGGCCTAGTGCACGACCTGCCACCCTTCTGCGGCTCTCCCTGGGCTTCATGGGGGCTTCTGAGAAGAGTCTGGTGACACAGCAGATGAGTTGCTGAGGTGTAGAAGGACTTGCTTCAAATCGCAAAACGGTAAGACCAGGATTAGGGAACATTGGGACTTGCATCATCCTGTGTGGCTGGCACAGAGCTCACCCATGAGCTCTGGTGGCTTTCCATGCCTCAGTTATTCTCACTGATTGGGAGACATTGAAGTGACAGAGGGAACTCAGGCTGCAGTGGTTTAGTCCAGAGCTACATCTGTCTCCCTGAGAGACCCCTCACTTGGGCTGAATTCCAGGTCCCCCTAGCCCAGATCCAAGTCCTTTCTTGGGACTGGTCACTGGTGATGCTGTCTGTGGCTTGCTGATGTCCCCTCCAGTGTTGGTTCTTTCCTTGCCAGCAGAGGAAAGGGCTCAGGATATCCCTCCCTTGGACCCCCCCCCCCCCCCCCCCCCCCCCCCCCCCCCCCCCCCCCCCCCCCCCCCCCCCCCCCCCCCAAAACCCCCCCCCCCCCCCCCCCCCCCCCCTGAATCTGACCCCCCCCCCCCCCCCCACCCCCCCCCCCCCCCCACCATGTCCTCCTGCACAAGCCTAAGTATTCGACCTTGTTTCTGACATTTTGGAAATGTTTTTCCAGCTAAAGCTCCAACCTTTATGAATTATCCTCCACAATAGTATGGATTTACATAGATTAACATAAAATTATGTAGAGCCTAGTGAGGAGGCTGAGCTAGTGTCCAAAGAGCATCAGTCTCCAGACTCCTTTCCTATGACAGGCCCTGGGATCTCTGATGAGGGCCTTATAGATGAATTGGTTGGGGGGGTTAGTGGGAGAGGGAACAGTCTAGAGGAGGGAGATGAGCACATGTTGACAGAAGTGCATAGATATGGGGTGTTCATTTATTCTCAGCTCCTAAGTGCCCGGTATGTATTGGTGCTGGGAACAGCTCAGAGGCAGAGCTTAGAGTAGACCAGGAAGTAATGGCTGAAAACTTCCCTAACCTGAGGAAGGAAAGACATTCAGACCCAGGAAGCAAACAGAATTCCAAATAAGATGAACTCAAAGACACCAACACCAAGACACATTATAATTAAAATTCAAAAGTCAATGACAGGAGAGAATAGTAAAAGCATCAAGAGGAAAAACAACATATTACATACAAAGGAACCCTCATACGACTATTAGCAGACTTTTCAGCAGAAAGTTGCCAGCCCAGAAAGGAGTGGAATGATATATTTAAAGTGCCGTGTGCATGTGCGCTCGCGCACCTGGCTGGCTGAGTCAGTGGTGCATGCAACTTTTGATCTCCGGGTCATGAGTTCAAACCCCACAGTGGATGCAGAGCTTACTTAAAAATAAAAATAAAATAAATAAAATAATTAAAAAAAATAAAAAACTGAAAGAAGAAACTTGCAACCAAGAGTACTCTACCTGGCAAAGTTATCATTCAAAATTGGAGGAGAGATAAAGAGTTTTCCAGACAAGCAAAAACTAAAGGAATTCATCGCTACTAGACTGGCTTTACAGGAATTGTTAAAGGGAGTTCTTGAAGCTCAAAAGAAAGTGTGCTAATTATGAACAAGAAAACATGAAAGTACACATCTCACTGGTAACATAGAGTAAAGGCAGTAGATTAATCACTTATAAAGCTAGTATGAAGGTTAAAAGCCAAAAGTGGTAAAAACAGCTGTAATTACAATAATTAGTTAAGGGACACACCGAGATAAAAAGACATAAAATGTGTGTAGAAGAGTAAAAATATAGAGCTTTAGAATGCATTCAACCCTAAGTTCTTATCAAGTTAAAGTAGACTATTAAAATAAAGTCATTATATGTAAGCCTCATGATAATGACAAACCAAAAACCTGTAGTACTCACAAGATAAAGAAAACTGACTCTAAGCATAGCACTAATGAAATTCATGAAACTACAAAGAAAGAGAACAAGAGAACAAAGAAACAGTGAGACAATGAGGAACTACAAAAACAGGCACAAAGCAATTAACAAAAAGTAAATAAGTACATACCTATAAATAATTACTTTATGTATAAATGGACTAAATTCTCCAATCAAAAGGCATAGGGTGACGCAATGGATAAAAACTCAAGACTCATCTATATGCTGCCCATAAGACTCACTTTAGATGTAAAGACACACATACTCAGAAAGTGAAGGGATGGAAAAAGATGTTCTATGCAAATGGAAACCAACAGAAAGCTGGAGTAGCTATATTTATATCAGAAAACAGACCTTAAAACAAAGACTAATAAGCAACAAAGAGGGGTGTTACACAGTAATAAAGGGGTCAATCCAACAAAATGATGTTTGTAAATATTTATGTGTCCAACATAAGAGCACCTAAAATTTTTTCCTTAAATAGTTTATTGTCAAGTTGGTTTACATATAACACCCAGTGAAGAGCACCTAAACTTATGAAGCAAATATTAACAAACTATGGAAAAATAGCAATATAATAATAGCAGGGGGATTTTCATACCCCACTTACATCAGTAGATAGATCATTCAGGAGAAAATAAAAGAGGAAAAATTGGCCTTAACATATAAGACCAGATGGATTGAATAGATATACAGTTGACCCTTGAACAGCACAGGTTTGAACTGCAGGAGTCTACTTTTTTGTGGATTTTTTTTCAATAAATACAACACAGTACTGTAAATGTATTTTCTCTTCCTTATGATTTTCTTAATAACATTCACTTTTCTCTGGATTACTTTATTGTCAGAATAAAGTATATAATATATATACCACACAAAATATGTGTTAATCCACTGTGTATGTTATTATTAAGGCTTCTAGTCCACAGTATGCTATTAGTAGTTAAATTCTGGAAGAGTCAAAAGTTCTACAAGGATTTTTGCCCTGTAGTGGGCCAGCACACTTAACCGCTGCATTGTTCAAGGGTCAAGTGTATACAAAACATTCCATCCAAAGACAACATTTTTCTCAAGTGTACTTGAAATATTCTCTGGGATAAAACGTACACTAAGTCACAAAGCAAGTCTTTAAAATTCTTTTTTAAATGTTTAATTATATTAGAGAGAGAGACAGACAGACAGAGCATGAGTGGAGGAGGGGCAGAGAGACAGGGAGACACAGAATCTGAAGCAGGTTCCAGGCTCTGAGCCGTCAGCACAGAGCCCGACGCGGGACTTGAACCCATGAACAGTGAGATCATGACCTGAGCCAAAGTCGGACACTGAACCAACTGAGCAACCTAGGCACCCCAAAACAAGTCTTAATACATGTAAGAAGACTGAAATCATATCAAGCAGCTTTTCTGAGCACAACAGTATGAAATTAGACATCAATGGTTAAAAAATATGTGGAGATTACAATACATGCTACTGAACAACCAGTGGGTCAAAGAATAAATCAAAAAATGCCTTGAGACAAATGAAAATGGAAGCATGACATATCAAAACATATGGGATGCAGCAAAAGCAGTTCTAAGAGAGAAAATCATAGCAATACATGCCTACATGAAGAAATAAGAAAAATATCAAATAAGCAACCTAACTTTATACTTCAAGGGACTAGAAAAAGAGCAAAGTCCAAGGTTAGCAGAAGGAGATAACAACATCAGAGGGGGACTAAATGAAATAGAAACTAAAAAGACAACAAAAAACATAAATGAAACAAAGAGCTGGTTCTTTGAAAAGATAAAATTGACAAACCTTTAGTCAGACTCACCAAGAAAAAAGAGAAGGGGGGGGTATCAGATAAATAAAATCAGAAATGAAAGAGAAATATCTCAAGAAACTACTGTGAACAATTATATGCTAACAAATTTGATGACCTAGAAGAAATGGGTACATTTCTAGAAACATACAACTTACTAAGATTGAATCATGAAGAAATAGAAAATCTGAACAGACCAATTACTAGTAAGGAGATTTAATCAGTAATATAAACCTCCACTGCAAACAAAAGTCCAGGACCAGGTGGGTTCACTAGTGAATTCTTCCAGAGATTCAAAGAAGAATTAATACCAATCTTTCTCAAACTTTTCCAAAAAGTAGAAGAGGGAGTACTCCCAAACTCATTTTACAGGGCATTACCCTGATACTACAAGTAGACAAAGATGCCACAAGAAAAGAAAATTAAAGGCCAATATCCTGATGAACATAGATTCAAAAATACCAAACAAAATGTTAGCAGACTGAATTCAATAATATGTTAAAAGAATCATACATTGGGGCGCCTGGGTGGCTTAGTCGGTTGAGCGTCCGACTTTCGCTTAGGTCATGATCTCGTGGTTTGTGGGTTCGGGCCCCGCCTCGGGCTCTGTGCTGACTGCCAGCTCGGAGCCTGGAGCCTGTTTCAGAGTCTGTGACTCCCTCTCTCTCTGACCCTCCCCTGCTCACGCTGTCTCTCTCTCTCTCTCTCTCCCTCTCTCTCTCTCTCCTGGAAATAAATAAAACATTAAAAAAAATTTTTTAAAGAATCATACATTGTGATCAAGCAGGATTTATTCCAGGGATGCAAAGATGGTTTAACATCCCCAAATCAACCAATCTGACATACCGTATTAACAAAATAAAGGATAAAAATTATATGATCTTCTCAATAGATGCAGAAAAAGCATTTGATAAATTTCAACATGCAGTTCAGATTTAAAAAAAGCTCTCAACAAAGTGGATATAGAAGGAATGTACCTCAACATAATAAAGGCCATACACAACTAGCCCACAGCTAATATCAAAATCAACAATGAAAAGCTGAAAGCTTTTCCTCTAAGGTCACGAACAAGACAAGGATGCCCACTCTCAGCCCTTTTAGTCAACACAGTATTAGAAGTCCTATCCAGAACAGAGAGGCAAGAAAAAAAATTAAACACACCCAAATTGGAAAGGAAGAAGTTAAACTGTCACTATTTACAGGTGACATGATATTATATATAGAAAATCCACTAAAAAAAAAAAAACTTACAACTAATAATGAATTCATTTAAACTAGAAGATACAAAATCAGGGGCGCCTGGATGGCTCAGTCGGTTAAGCAGCCGACTCCAGCTCAGGTCATGATCTCACCGTTCATGAGTTCGAGCTCCGCGTTGGGCTCTGTGCGGACAGCTCAGAGCCTGGAGTCTGCTTCAGATTCTGTGTATTCCTCTCTCTGACCATCCCCCACTCACACACACACACACACACACACACTCTCTCTCTCTCTCTCTCTCTCTCTCAAAAATAAATAAACATTTTAAAAAATTTTAAAAAGGATACAAAATCAATATAAAAAATCCATTGCATTTCTGAACACTAATATTGAACTATTGGGAAAAGAAACTAAGAAAGCAATCCCATTTATAATTGTATCAAAAAGAATAAAATGTAGGGATGGATTGAGCCAAGGAGGTGAAAGATCTATACTCTGAAAGCATTGATATAAAACAATGATGAAAGATATTGAAGATGACACAAACAAATGGAGAGATATTTTGTGCTCATGAATTGAAAAAATTAATATTGCTTAAATGTCCATACCAACCAGAGCAACCTACAGATTCATGCAATTCCTATCAAAATTCCAGTGATATTTTTCACAAAAATAGAAAAAAAATCCTAAAATTTGCATGGAACCACAAAAGACCCTAGATAGCTGAACCAATCTTGAGAAAAAACAAAGAATTATGCTCCCTGATCCCGAAATATGTTGCAAAACTATAGTAACCAGCAGTTGAATATTGGAGTGAAAATAGATTCATAGATCAATGAAAGAGAATAGAGAGCCCAGGAGTCAACCCATGCATATACGCTCAATTAATTTATTACAAAGGAGGCAAGAATTGGGGCACCTGGGTGGCTTAGTCAGTTAAGTGTCTGACTTCGACTCAGGCATGATCTCACAGCTGGTGAGTTCGAGTCCCGTGAAGGGTTCTGTGCTGACAGCTCAGAGCCTGGAGCCTGCCTCAGATTCTGTGGCTCCATCTCTCTCTCTGCCCCTTCCTGGCTCATGCTCTGTCTCTGTCTCTCTCAAAAATAAATAAACATTAAAAACAATTGAAACAAATAAAGGAAGCAAGAATATACAATGGCGGAAAGGACAGTCTCTGCAGTAAATGGTGTTGAGAGAACTAGACAGCTATGTGCAAAAGAATGAAACTGGACCACTTTCTTACACCATACACAAAAAGGAACTAAATATAGATTAAAGACTTGAATGTAAGACCTGATACCGCAAAGGAAGAAGAAAATATAGACAGAAACCTCCTTCACATTGGTTTTGGTGATGATTTTTAAATTTGGCAACAAAAGTAAAAATAAACAAGCACGACTATATCAAACTAAAGAGCTTCTGCACAGCAAAGGAAACCACCAGCAAAATGAAAAGGCAACCTATGGAATGGGAGAAAATATTTGCAAATCATATGCCTGGTAAAGGGCTAATATCCAAAATATGTGAAGAACTCATACAACTCAATAGCAAACACAAACAATCCGATTAAAAAATGGGCAGAAGATCTGAATACATTATTCGAAAAAAGACACATATGGCCAACAGATACATGAATGGATGCTCACCATCACTCATCATCAGGGAAAACAGTCAAAAGCAAAATGAAATGTCACGTCACACCTGACAAGTGTTGGCTAGAGTGCAGAGAAAGGGGAAACTTTGTGCTCTATTGTGAGGATGTACAGTGATACAGCCACTGTTGAAAACAGTATAGAGGGGCGCCTGGGTGGCTCAGTCGGTTAAGCATCCGACTTCGGCTCAGGTCATGATCTCACTGTTCGTGGGTTCAAGTCCCGCGTCGGGCTCTGTGCTGACAGCTCAGAGCCTGGAGCCTGCTTCAGATCCTTTATCTCCCTCTCTCTCTGACCCTCCCCTGCTCACTCTGTGTCTCTCTCTCTCAGAAATAAATAAAACATTAAANGTCGGACTCTCTGCTGTGAGTGCAGAGCCTGCTTCAGATCCTTTATCTCCCTCTCTCTCTGACCCTCCCCTGCTCACTCTGTGTCTCTCTCTCTCAGAAATAAATAAAACATTAAAAAATTAAAAAAGAAAGAAAACAGTATAGAGTTTCCTCAAAAAATTAAAATCAGGGGCACCTGGGTGGCTCAGTCAGTTGGGCATCCAACTTTGGCTCAGGTCATGATCTTGCAGTTCATGGGTTTGAGCCCCGCATCGGGTTCTGTGGGGGCAGCTC
This sequence comes from Hyaena hyaena, assembly GCF_003009895.1. Taxonomy (NCBI): domain Eukaryota; kingdom Metazoa; phylum Chordata; class Mammalia; order Carnivora; family Hyaenidae; genus Hyaena; species Hyaena hyaena. Next base: position 2,065,975 of record NW_024080942.1, read on the forward strand.
AGAGCCTGGAGCCTGTTTCAGATTCCATGTCTCCCTCTCTCTCTGTCCCTCCCCTTCTCGTGCTCTGTCTCTTTCTGTCTCAAAAATAAATAAACTATAAAATATTTTTAAAAATTAAAATCAGAAAAACCATAGGATCCAGTAATTCTATTTATGGGTGTTCATCCAAAGAAAACAAAAACACTAATTTAAAAATATATATGCACCCCTATGTTCATTGCAACATTATTCACAATAGCCAAGACATGAAAACAACCTCAGATACAACAGAAAAATGGATGAAGAGGATGTGAGAAACACACACACATACGCACATACAACAGGATACTACTCAGCCATAAAAAGGGATCAAGCCTTGGCGCACCTGGGTGGCTTAGTTGGTGGAGTGTATGACTCTTGATCTCCGGGTCATGAGTAAAAGCCCCATGTTGGTGTGAAGCCTACTTAGAAAAAGGGGGTGAAATCTTGCCATCTGCAACAATGTAGATGGACCTTGAGTGAGTTATGCTAAGTGAAATAAGACAGAGAAAGACAAACACTGTTATGATCTCATTTATGTTTGGAATCTAAAAACAAAAATCAAAAAACAAAAAACTTGAGTTCATAGATACAGAGAACAGATTGGTGGTTGCCAGAGGTTGGGGGGGAGGTGAAATGAGTGAAGGGAGTCACAAGGCACAAAATTCCAGTCATAAAACAAAGTCATGTGGATGTAATGTATAGCATGACGACTATAGTTAGTAATACAGTATTGCATATTTGAGAGAGTAGATTTAAGATAGTGGATCTTAACAATTCTCATCATAAGAAAAAACATTGTAACTATGTGTTGGTGGCAGGTATTAAGTAGACTTGTAGTGATCATTTCACAACACATCATTACACTGCACACCTGAAACTAATATACTGTTATATGTCAATTTTACCTCTATGAATGTATGTATATGTGTATGTGTGTATGTATATTTATTTTTTAGAGAGAGAGAGAGGGCATGAGTGGGGGACGTGCAGAGAGAGAGGGGGACAGAGGATCCAAAGTGGGCTGTGTGCTGACAGCAGCAAGCCCAATGTGGGACTTGAACTCATGAACTCTGAGATTATGACCTGAAACAAAGTCAGATGCTTAAACGACTAAGCCACCCAGGCACCCCCAATTATACCTCAATTTAAAAAAAGAGACTATGGCTTCCATCTTGGCCCCATACTCACCCTAAATAAGCTTGGTTACCATGTTTTGAAGCAACCCCATGAAGGAGCCCTTATGACAAGGGACAAGGGACAAACCACATGACTGAGTGTGACAGTGAAGTTCCTCAGGTGAAGCCTTAGATGAGCCCAAAACTCTGGTCAACAGAAAGATGGCCCGGGAGGTAGGGTAATTTAGGTTGTAAGGTCAGGAAAGGCTTTGTGAGGCAATGACATCTGAGCTGAGCTTAGAGGATGAGAAGGAGCCATCCTCTGGAAGATGGATAGGGGTTGACTGAAGAGACTCTGACTCAGAACAAGCCTGATATGTTCCAGGGGCAGAGAAGGTTGGTGTGGCTGGAGTGTAGTGAGCGAAAGGGAAAGAGATGGCACAGAGAGGATTTCAGTGGATTAGGTGAGGGAGGATGGGCTCTGAGCAAGGAAGATGCAATGTGAGTAGTCTGGCTTGAGAGTACGGCTTGGGGCCCAAGAACACCCCGAGGTACAACAATCCGGAACACTCAGACCGAGAGAAGGCACTATGCTCACAGTTAACTGTTTATTACAAGGAGAGGATGTGCACTAAAAGCTGTCCATTCTGTTTCTAAGTGGGACATCCAAGCAGAGGTCTTGAGTGCATAGTTTGAATATGTGCGTCTGGAGTTAGAACATGAATCTGGTATGCAGATGCATATTTGGGGGAGCAGGTATCAGCAAAGTGAAGCCACAAGTGGTTTGAAGCCATGGGAGCATTCTCTAGTGGTGTGTGTGTATGTGTGTGAGGGGGGACAAAGCTCTGAAAGTAGCCAGGGAACTTTCACCTATGGGGGCAGCAACCCCTGGGACAGAGGAGAGCTAGACGGACATTTGGGAGAGTATCCTATGAGGGTTGTATGGTCAGCAAAGCTGCCCAGGAGGCAAGGAGGAGGAGGCTGAAGATTGTCCTGGATTGGCCGTATGGAAGCTGCTAATCACCACCAGATCCTGACTGTAGTGGTGAGAGATGGGAGAGGTGAGGGAATGGAAGCCACTTTTCCACAGAAGGGATGCATGAAGCAGGCTCAGGAAAGGCAATGGACTGTCCGAACCCTGGACACGGTAGGCACCAGAAGTCTGTTGAATTGAAATGCTTGAAGGTAGAGATCAAACAGACTGGCCTTGTATAGGAGAGTTAGCAGGCAGGGAGTCTACACCAGCTGAGTCCCACCCACTCCAAGTCCTCAGATGTACCTGGAGTTTCCTTGGGTTTCCTCTTCAATTCACATTCCCATCAGTACCTTGCCAGTGTGGCAGGGCACAGCCAGCCACCATTCCTGATGGCTACCCCAGCTGTCCTGATCGGGGACAGAGTCATGAAGGGTTTACATCCCCTAGGCCTGATGCCCCCTGCTTGTGCCCAGGGCCTCTCAAAGCTTCCACAAACCAGCTGCCTCTGTTTATTACCCTCCAGGAAGAGCGGCACACGCTATGTAGATGCCAGGCCACTCTCCCGTTGTTTCCATGTACCCTCCCTGCTCTCCCCAGGCTCCCCTGCCGTCAAACTCACCTTTCCTCTTTTGGAAAAAAACTACATTCCCTTCCTTATACAGGTGAAGTGTCTGAGCTCCAATCCTTCCCCCAAAGTCACTGTGGTACCAAGTCTATAGACCATGCTCATGGCTGCCACGCAGGCAGGAACGTCTGAGGTTAGCCATGTCCCCAGATTCCAGCAGGACAGTTGACATTAGGCCTGGCTGCCCTGGGGAGGTGTCCCAGCCTTGGCATGCTGCACCCTCACAGTGCCCTCTGCATCTGGGCATTTCCTTACCTCCTGCTTTTTCTCAGCCTGTCCTTCCTGAGCTTTGCAGGTACCTGCTTGTGTCTGAGCAGTTAGCACCCTGCTGCCCTCTTGCCCAGGGCTTAGCCTGGGGGGACATTACATTTTCCAACTCCTCCCTTCCCCCTTCTCTCAACTAGGCTGTTGGGAAGAATATGAAAGAGGAGCTTAGGACTTCGGGCCTGGGGGGCATTGGGAGTCCAGGGAAGGAGAAGGGGGCTTGGGACTCAGGGGCATTAGAAAAGAGTAGGCTTCAGCCTAGCTTCTGCTGAAAACAGATGAAGCACCCCTGCTCATCTGCTGCAGCTGTCAGGACATCAGTCTGCTTTTCCAGGGACTGGAAGTTGCAGCTTCAGAAAATCATGACCAGGCTTCTCCTATGGCAGTGGGGGCAGGGGCCAGATGGTCCACCCCCACATGGGTCTTGTCCCTCGGCTCCTTCTTTCTCTGCAAGTTGTACCCCCTTGCTTTTAAACAGGTGTCCAGTGTGTGGATGGCCAAGGGTTCTTGGTAAACGTGGCCAGAGATCAGGCCCCGACATGCAGAGGTGGACCTGTCAGCAAGTGCAGCAGGACACCTGGGGGACAAGCCCTCGGAGGGATGTTTCTCAAGATGCTGTGCTGGGCGGCCCACACATGGCCTCACACTGATCCCTCTCCCACCGACCTTCCTGGGGCTCCATCTCCAGCCCCACATCTGGAGGCCCAGAGACACCTAGGCTTGGCCTGTCCCAAATGAAGTTGCCCCAAAACTATGCTCAAATAACCTCTCTGCAGGGGTCACTTGTCTACCTACCTCTATCCCCCTACATGCAGGGCTGCCTTCTAGATACCATCCCTGCCGAGCCCTTCTGCAGAGGGTGGCTTGGGGTCGCACAGTGGGGATGGACGACCTCAAGTGCTCTGAGGCCCAAAGGTTAAAAAATGGCTCCCTTGGGTTTTCTGTGTTCCATTGTCTTATTGGCTTGGGCTCCCATAACAAAAACACCACAGACTGGGTGGCTTGAATAATGAAAATGGACTCCTAACCTCTAGAGCTGTGAGCAAAAAAATTTCTGTTTTTGATGCCACACAATCTGTGGTATTTGTGGTGGCAGCCCGGCAAACAAATATAGTGAGTAACACTCAGCTGCCCATATACACCTGGGGTTTACCACATACGACAGCACTTCCTGCAAACCAGCTTTGCCTTTCGGAGGGGGGATTCTGACCGACTTTCCCGACTCAGGGGAGAGGGGGTTGTTATGAATTGGCTCCCACTAAGCCAACTCTCTCCCCTCTGAGAGGCTCATCCACTTCTTACAGGGAGTGCAGGGGAGCATGGTTCCCAGCGCAGTTTGGGCTGAGGGGCAGAGTCACCAGGCCTAAGCAGCCTCCTTCAGCTAGGATGAGACCCTGAGGGTGAGCAGAAGACCTTTCTGCAGGAGCCTCTTAGGCTTTGCCCAGTTACAGCTCAGGACCCCAGGCTAGGAGAGCAGCCCTGCACCCGCCCCCTCTGCCCACAGTGTTCCTTCCATCTGCTTCCCTTGGCATCTCAGATAGTAAGTCATTCTCTTGGGGCCATTGGTTGACTTGGTGTCACAGCTGCCCCCAAGACTCTTCCCTCTTACGGTGAAGACTGCTCACACCCAGCACACATGGGCAGTCCCTCAACCCAGGGTAGCATGGAAAGACTGAACTCTTCCCCCCACCACACAAGGATACTTCCACTGACACCTCTTAGTAAATAAATGTACCTCGCCAGCCACCACCCTGCTGTCACACTCGCTGACACCCTAGACGGTTTGCACACACAAACCCAAGCAGGCTCCACATGTCAGTGCAGAGCCCAGTGTGGGGCTTGAACCCACAAACTGTGAGATCATGACCTGAGTGGTAACCAAGAGTCGCCCCTACATTCAAATTTCAATTTTTCATTATTAGAGTGAATTTAATGAGAGCAACTATTAAAAGAATGAGCCTCAGGGGCGCCTGGGTGGCTCTGTTATTTGAGTGTCTGATTTCGGCTCAAGTCACGATCTCACAGTTTGTGGGTTCGAGCCCCACATCGGGCTCTGTGCTGACAGCTCAGAGCTTAGAGACTGTTTCAGAGTCTGTGTCTCCCTCTCTCTCTGACCCTCCCTGCTCATGCTGTCTCTCTCAGAAATAAATAAAACATTAAAAAAAGTTTTTAAAAATAAAAGAATGAGCCTCCTCTACTCAGGTTTCCTGTCCCAATCCCCCAGAACCATTACTGTAAGGTCATTGCTGACCTCCACATTGGTAAATGCAACATGACATATAGTTGATTCCTTTTTCTTCCAGACCTCCAGATGTTGGAGGGCCCACAATGACTCTGTGATGATCCCATCTAGTTATACATATGCTGGTGGCTCCACACACACCTCTCCCACCCTCCTTCTCACATGGACTTGTATTTATGTGCCCAGCTCTACGCTCATACCTCTTCATGGATGATGGAGCTGATGCTGTCAGAGCCCACCCACTTTTCCCACCTTTCCTCTATACTTGCCTATAGCCTTTAAACATTTTTTAAATGTTTGTTTTAGAGACAGAGAGAGGAGTGGGGGGAGGGGCAGAGAGAGAGAGAGAGAGAGAGAGGATCTGAAGCAGGCTCTGCGCTGAGAGTGGAGAGCCTGATGCACCAACTGTGAGATCATGACCTCAGCGGAACTCAGACGCTCAACCAACCAAGCCAACCAGGTGCGTGCCCGCACCTAGTTTTTAATTGCAAGCTCCTGAACTCTACAGAGGGCTTTCTCTGGTCTCAGGAGTGTTCTTGTCCAATGTGGCAGAGAATTCATACTTTGGTAACAGCCTCTTACCAGAGATGGATGGGGGTCAGTGAACAAACTCTCAGCCATCCGTGTCAGGGTGCAAATCTGAGGAGTGTTCTACAGTCTCCCTGAAGTCCCTGAAACGACTGAGTCCTGTTCCCCACAGTGATAACCTACCTGTCCCCCCCCCCCCCCCCCCCCCCCCCCCCCCCCCCCCCCCCCCTTAGGATACCACCCCAGAAGAACTACTTGCACTCAGATACAGCCTAAAACCCATTTTCAACCCTGGATTTCTACTTGTGACCTGTTTGTCTTACATCTTCATGCCCTGGAATTGAATGCTACTCAGGGCAAACTGTCGGCCTTACTACAAACTCTTCTCTCCTGTCACAGTCTACACCCCTCTACTGGAATCTGACCCGCTCTTTCTCCACTGCCACCGCCCTGGGCTACGTTGCTTTTGCCCCACCTGCAATCTGTTCTCGTCAGCTCGGCTTCCCCTCTGCGACGTTCTCGTCTCAGCACCCCCCGCCCCCCCGCCCCCCCTGCCAGGTGCCTCATCTCTTCCCGCAGTGGGGCCTGGAGGGCCGCGCACCCCGCACGACTACCCGCCGCCCGCTTCCCTCTGCCGCGTTCGCCCCTCGGCCTCTGCGCAGCGCAGGCATCCGGAGGGCAGGGCTCTCCTGTTATTTCTGATGAACAGCTCCAGGCAAACCAGGAATACGACTAATATCTGCTGAACGCTTCTCCCGCAACCCGTGGCCCCTCCACCACCCCAGTGACCATCTCTGAGAGCATCTGCACGCCACTGGGACCCACCCGATGGGGTGAATCCGCTTTCTTTGTCTCAGGAGTGGCTCAGACCCGCGGGTTTCCGGACTACAAGCCCCAGAAGACACCGCGCCTCCTGAGTCGTTCGTGTCCGTTCCGAGTTGGCGCTGAGCCTTCGGGGAAGTGTAGTCCATGCCGCTCTACCTTTCTTGCGCAGCCTCGGGGAATCAAGTCGGGCCTGTACTTTTCGGCTGATTGGCTTTCTACAGCGATGTACCCACTTGCGAAACAGATTTCTGCCTTCTTCGCCTCGTCGCGGGGAAAGTCTTTAGACTCCCTCCCTCCCAGGGTGGGCCAAGCGCCCCTCACGCGTGCCCCATTATTTGTGTGCTTTAGTTGTGGGAGCATTTGCGGTATCCATCACCTTTATGGGCTGACATGTCACCCCGAGGACACCACGTCACGCAGGGCCCTCGCCCAGCGTTTCGTTCATTGGTTCAGTAGCGTTTGACCACCAGCTGCATACTAGGCTGCATAGGAAGCCCTGAAAACGTCCCTGCCCTTGGAGGAGTCAGACAGCAAACAATTGGATGTGTCCCAAATATGATGGAGTTTTAATTGTACGATTCTGGCCATTGTATTTAAAAAGGGCTATGGAGGGGCAAGGACTGACCAGAAGGACCCTTAAAAAAAAAAAACAAAAAAAAAACCATGGGGCGCCTGGGTGGCTTAGTCAGTTAAGCGTCCGACTTTCGCTTAGGTTATGATCTCGCGGTTCGTGGGTTCGAGCCCCGCGTCGGGCTCTGTGCTGACTGCCAGCTCAGAGCCTGGAGCCTGTTTCAGTCTGTGACTCCCTCTCTCTCTGACCCCCCCTGCTCACGCTGTCTCTCTCTCTCTCTCCTAGAAATAAATAAAACATTAAAAAAAAAAACAAAAAACCAAAAACCACAGGCCCCACATGGTGTCACTTAGACCAAACTGTGGCTGGATACCTAATCTAATGGCAGTTTCAACCTCTCCCAGAAATGTAGTCTTAGCCAGTCAGTCAGGAATTTTTCAATCAGGGCCCCTGAGTCTGCCAGATGGACTCTCTCTATCCTCTAAAGAAAGATGCAGATTACCTTTGCTTTTCCCCCTTAAGGAAAGTGGCCTGGAATAATCTGTTCCTTTTGCTGATAACTTTCTTGCCTCACTTTCCTTCTATAAAAACCTTCTGTTTTGTACATCATCTCTGCTAAATGGGATGAAGTCCCATTCACGAATCATTTAATAAAGCCAACTAGATCTTTAAAAGGTACTCTGTTGAATTTTTGTCATTTAACAAGTCTTCTTGCTGTGTGACCACGGGCAAGTCAGTTAACATCTCTATGAATCAGCGTCCTTATCTGAAAACTGAGTATAATAATAGTATCTACCTCATAGGGTTAATGTCAAGATTACCTAAGTTGTTAAAAAGAAAATCACATGCCCCAAATGGCATCACCTGGGTTAAAGCCCCAAGTTGGCTAACCAAGACTTAATACCTAACCTGACTGCAGTTTCAAGCCCCCAGGAATGTCACTTTTAACCAGTCAACATTGGAATTTCCTGATCAGCATTAGGAAATTTTCTTATAGACACCTTTCATTCTCCTTAGGACAGTAACCATGCCTAAAATAAAGGATTGTTTGCTAATAATTTCCTTTTTTCTGCTCCTTCTCTGCCTTTACAAACCTTTCCTGTGTTTAACTCAGGGGAACTCCTCTCTCCTTGCTAGATGGGATGCTGCCTGATTCACAAGTTGTTTAATAAAGTCAGTTAGATCTTCAAATTTACTCAGCTGAATTTTATTTTTCACAGAGTTAATGCAAGGGGAATATTAAGAGCAGTCTTAAGAGCAGTAGAAAGAGCCATGCATAATTTAATAATTCTCATTATTACAGTCAATGCCACTAGCCAGGTGAGAGGTAATAGTGGTTTTGGCTGGGTAGGCAGTTAATTAGGCATGAGCTGGAGGCAAAGGTGGTGATCAGTAGGTGACACATTAGAAGCCTGAGGGCACAACATCCTGAACTTTGTGGCTTCCAATACCGGGGGCTGACAGACCAAGAGCCACAGGTGCAAAACGTGCACTCTTCTCTCCAACCTCTGCCCCAGGGTTTCCTATAGCTTCATTACAATCTATTTACGTTGTGGTTTCAACCTCCCCCATGGGCGAAGGTGGCCCTGACGGTACCTTGTAGGGCCCAAAGCTCTCTCTCCCAACCAGTAAGAGGAGTCCCTTAGATGATTGGAAACAACCTCAGTCAGAGACCACTCTAGCTGTTTAGCAAACAGAAAAAGAAAAGACACCTTTAACCCTGGTGCAGTTGTTACCTCTAGGCCTACCCACTCTCCTGTTTGAGAGTTTACTGTCCTTAATACACTGCTTTGTGCTTACTACCTTCCTTCTGGCTGTCTATTTGAACGTGGATCCTCATGCAAATCTTTCATGGGGGATCCAAGAACCAAGCCCTTCATTAATGCAATGCAGGCTTTCCTACCAGTAATAGTAGCAACAGGGTTCATGAGAAGTAGTGACATTCTGGAGCCAGTTTTCAGGTGGTATCCACACATTGTGTTAAAAAGTTGGATGAAGGGTGTGACAAGAAAGTGTTTTGGCCTGAACAACCAGGAATGCGATGGTGTAATTTCCTGAGTGCAGGAAGATTGTGAAAGCCTGGCTGCTAGGAAGCGTCAAGAATTGAGGTTTGGGTATGTTAAGTTTAGGATGCCTATTAGACACTCAACACAAATGCTGAATAGGTGATTGGATATGAGACTGAAATTTAGGGAAGTCCAGGCTGTAGGCACAAATCTGGGAGTCATCAGGATATAAATAGCCTTTGAAGCTACTAGGCTGAATGAGGTCACTGGGGGAGTGAGTGAGGCACGGAACCAGCCTGAGACTGGGCCAAAAGGTGAGTCAGCAGGTGGAAGGCTCTGGCTAGGAAAGCAGCAAGGACAGGAGCCCCGCCTAGGTAAGAACCCAGCTCTCCCCTGTGGGAGCTCTGTGGTTTCTGGCAAGTCAGCTAATCTCACTGAGCCTCAGCTTGTTCATCTGCAGAGGAAATAGGAATGGCCATATTTAATTTGCAGTGTTGTTTGATGATTAAAGTAAATAATGCAGCTAAAGGGCCTGCACAAGGCCTGGCTACAGCAAGTGCTTGGAGCGACTGTGAGGCTGGAGTTACAGGTGCCTCACTCCTATCTTACCCTTTTCCCATAGATTTCTACCAAGGGACAGACACACAAGACCAGTTGCTCAAAGGGAGCAACCTGCAAGCACCAGGCCAGAAACATTCCTCCTTTGGTCAGCTCACTGTCTTAGGCTAGAGCTCAGAGCTGGCTTCCTGGTTCCACCTTCTCTGATCAACAATGGACAAGCCTTGGAGCAAACTGCAAGTCTACAGAGAAGGCTTAGAGCCAACAAATAAACGGGGAAGAAAGGGGCACATTCCCATCTTTAAGTATACAATTTTTGTCAAATAGAACTCAATGAAGCTAAAAATAGATTTAAGGGGCACCTGGGTGGGTTGGTAGGTTAAGCGTCTAACTTTTGATTTCAACTCAGGTCATGATCTCACGATTCGTAGATTCAAGCTCCATGTGAAGCTCTGTGCTGGCAGCGTGGAGCCTGTGTGAGATCCTCTCTCTCTCCTTCTCTCTCTGTCCCTCCTGTAGTTGTTCGCTCTTTCTCTCAAAATAAATAAATAAACTTTAAAAAAATAAATAAAAATAGATTTAAAAAATAAAATAAAATGATATAATAAAACTCAGAAAGAGAGGAAGGAAAGAAGAAAGAAGGAAAGAAAAAGAAAGAAAGAAAGAAAGAAAGAAAGAAAGAAAGAAAGAAAGAAAGAAAGAGAGAGAGAGGCATAGGCATATTCTATGATCTCCTCCTGTCTTAGTCTGTTCTGGCTGCTCTAACAAAGCACCACAGAATGTCAGCTCATAAACAACAGAAATTTAGTGCTCACAGTTCTGGAGGTTGGAAGTCTGAAAGCAGGGTGTCAGGCTAATTCTACAGCAGAATTCTCAATGCTGTGAAGGTCCCTAATGGGCACCTAAAACTTAACATGATCAAGATGGCACTCAAGGCCTTCACACTGGGAGATACTGTGTCAGTGTGCCCTGTGTCTGCCAGCAGGATCTGCACCTCCTCACCTGATTAAAAATACAGGGCGCCTGAGTGGCTCAGTCAGGTGAGCGTCTGACTTCAGCTCAGGTCATAATCTTGTGGTTCGTGAGTTTGAGCCCCGCATTGAGCTCTTCACTAGTGGTGTAGGCTGCTTGGGATTCTCTCTCTCTCCCTCTCTCTCTCTGCCCCTTCTCCACTTGCTCTCTCTAAATAGATAGATAGATAGATAGATAGATAAGTAAATAATAAATTAACAAACTTAAAAACAAGTCACTAGTCATAATTATTTTTTTTCTCATTTTTTAAAGAATAGTTTATTGTCAAGTTGGTTTACATATAAAACCCAGTGCTCATCCCCACAGGTGCCCTGCTCTATGCCCATCACCCCCCTTCCCCTCCCCCTCACCCCCGTCAGCCTTCAGTTTGTTCTCAGTATTCAAGAGTCCCTCATGGTTTGCCTCCCTTCCTCCCCTCCCCCCCGCCACTATTTTTCCCCTTCTTCTCCCCCACGGTCCTCTGTTAAGTTCCTCCTAAGCCACCTATACATGCAAACATATGATATCTGTCCTTCTCTGCCTGACTTATTTCACTCACCATAACACCCTCAAGGTCCATCCATGTTGCTACACATGGCCAGATTTCATTCTTTCTCATTGCCGTGTAGTATTCCATTGTATAGATAAACCACATCTTCTTGATCCATTCGTCCGTTGATGGATGCTTAGGCTCTTTCCATGTTTTAGCTATTGTGGAGAGTGCTGCTATGAACATTGGGGTACACGTGCCCCTATGCATCAGCACTCCTGTATCTCTTGGGTAAATTCCTAGCATTGCTAGTGCTGGGTCATAGGGGAGTTCTATTGTTAACTTTTTGAGGAACCTCCACACTGTTTTCCAGAGGGGCTGCACCAGTTTACATTCCCACCAACAGTGTAGGCGGGTGCCCGTTTCTCCACATCCTTGCCAGCACCTAGAGTCCTCTGATTTGCTCAGTTAAGCCACTCTGGCTGGTGTGAGGTGGTATCTCAGTGTGGTTTTGATTTGTATTTCCCTGTTGAGGGATGCTGAGCATCGTTTCATGTGTCTGTTGGCCATCTGGATGTCCTCTTTGGAGAAGTGTCTGTTCATATCTTCTGCCCTTTTCTTCACTGGATTATTTGTTTTTTGGGTGTGGAGTTTGGTGAGCTCCTTGTAGATTTTAGATACTAGCCCTTTATCTGATATGTCATTTGCAACTATCTTTCCCCATTCCGTTAGTTGCCTATTAGTTTTATGGATTGTTTCCTTTGCTGTGCAGAAGCTTTTAATCTTGATGAGATCCCGATAGTTCATTTTTGCTCTTGATACCCTTGCCTTTGGGGATGTGTCAAGTAAGAAATGGCTGCAGTTGAGGTCAAGGAGGTTGTTTCCTGCTTTCTCCTCTAGGATTTTGATGGTTTCCTGTCTCACATTCAGGTCCTTTATCCATTTTGAGTTTATCGTTGTGTATGGCGTGAGAAAATGATCTAGTTTCATTCTACTGCATGTTGCTGTCCAGTTTTCCCAGCACCATCTGTTAAAGAGGCTGTCTTTTTCCATTGGATATTCTTTCCTGCTTTGTCAAAGATTAGTTGGCTGTACATTTTTGGGTCAAATTCTGAGTTCTCTATTCTATTCCATTGGTCTATGTGTCTGTTTTTGTGCCAATACCATACTGTCTTGATGATGACAGCTTTGTAGTAGAGGCTAAAATCTGGGATGGTGATGCCCCCATTTTGGTTTTCTTCTTCAATATTACTTTGGCTATTCGGGGTCTTTTGTGGTTCCATACAAATTTTAGGATAGTTTGTTCTAGTTTTGAGAAGAATGCTGGTGCAATTTTGATTGGGATTGCATTGAATGTGTAGATTGCTTTGGTTAGTAATGACATTTTAACAATATTTATTCTTCCAATCCATGAGCATGGAATGTTTTTCCATTTCTTTGTGTCTTCTTCAATTTCCTTCATAAGTTTTCTATACTTTTCATCATACAGATCTCTTATATCCTTGGTTAGGTTTATTTCTAGGTATTTTATGGTTTTTTTTGTGCAATTGTGAATGGGATCGGTTTCTTGATTTCTCTTTCTGTTGCTTCATTGTTGGCATATCAAAATGCAACCGATTTCTGTACGTCGATTTTGTACCCTGCAACTTTGCTGAATCCTTGGATCAGTCCTAGTAGGCTTCTTGTGGAGTCTGTTGTGTTTTCTATGTAGAGTATCATGTCGTCTGTGAAAAGTGAAAGTTTGACTTCTTCTTTGCCAAGTCTGATGCCTTTTATTTCCTTTTGTTGTCTGATGGCGGATGCGAGGACTTCCAGCACTATGTTAAACAATAGTGGTGAGAGTGGACTTCAGTGTCGTGTTCCTGATCTCAGGGGGAAAGCTCTCTGCTTTTCCCCTTTGAAGATGATGTTAGCTGAGGGCTTCTCATAGATGGCTTTTATGATGTTTAAATAAGTTCCTTCTATCCCGACTTTCTTGAGGGTCTTTATCAAGGAAGGGATGCTGTTTTTTGTCAAAGGCTTTTTCTCCATCTATCAACAGGATCATATGGTTTTTCTCTTTTCTTTTGTTGATGTGATGTATCACATTGATTGATTTGCGAATACTGATCCAGCCCTGTCACCCAGGAATGAATCCCACTTGATCTTGGTGTATAATTCTCTTTATGTGTTGTTGGATTCGATTTGCAAGTATCTTGTTGAGGATTTTTGCATCTGTATTCATCAAGGATATTGGCCTGTAGTTCTCCTTTTTTGCTGGGTTTCTGTCTGGCTTGGGAATCAAAGTGACACTGGCTTCATAAAATGAGTCCAGAAGTTTTCCTTCGATTTCTATTTTTTGGACTAGCTTGAGAAGAATGGGTATTAATTCTATTTTAAATGTCTGGTAGAATTCCCCAGGGAAGCCATCAGGTCCAGGGCTCTTATTTGTTGGGAGATTTTTGATAACTGATTTGATTTCTTCACTAGTTATGGGTCTGTTCAGATTTCCTATCTCTTCCCGTGTGAATTTTGGTAGTGAGTGTGTGTTTAGGAATTTGTCCATTTCTTCTAAGTTGTCCAGTTTGTTGGCATAGAGTTTTTCATAGTATTCCCTGATAATTGTTTGTATTTCTGAGGGGTTGGTTTTAATCAGTCCATTTTCATTCATGGTTTTGTCTATTTGAGTGCTCTCTCTTTTCTTTTTGAGAAGCCTGGCTAGAGGTTTGTCAGTTTTGTTTATTTTTTCAAAAAACCAACTCTTGATTTCGTTGGTCTGTTCAACTGTTTCTTTGGTTTTTATATTGTTTATTTCTGCCCTGATTTTTACTATTTCTCTTCTTCTACTGGGTTTGGGGTGCTCTTGTTGCTCTCCTTTTAGTTGCTTTAGGTTTGCTGTTAGATTTTGCACTTGTGCTTTTCCTAATTTTGTGAAATAGGCCTGGAATGCAATGTACTTTCCTCTTAGGACTAGTTTCGCTGCATCCCATAGAGTTTGGATTGTTGTATTCTCATTTTCATTTGTTTCCATATATTTTTTAAAATTTCTTCTCTAATTGCCTGATTGACCCATTTGTTCTTTAGTAGGGTATTCTTTTTTTTTTTTTTTTTTTTTTTTTTTT